>NW_027327601.1:0-370291 GCF_047675955.1 Chlorocebus sabaeus
AAACTGCTCTGTGTTCTGTTAATTCATCTCACAGAGTTACATCTTTCCCTTCAACAAGCCTTTCGCTAAGGCTGTTCTTGTGGAATTGGCAGAGGGATATTTGGAAGCCCATAAAGGGCTATGGTGAAAAAGGGAATATCTTCCGTTCAAAACTGGAAAGAAGCTTTCTGAGAAACTGCTCTGTGTTCTGTTAATTCATCTCACAGAGTTACATCTTTCCCTTCAAGAAGCCTTTCGCTAAGGCTTTTCTTGTGGAATTGGCAAAGGGATATTTGGAAGCCCGTAGAGGGCTATGTTGAAAAAGGGAATATCTTCCGTTCAAACCTAGAAAGAAGCTTTCTGAGAAACTGCTCTGTGTTCTGTTAATTCATCTCACAGAGTTACATCTTTCCCTTCAAGAAGCCTTTCGCTAAGGCTGGTCTTGTGGAATTGGCAAAGGGATATTTGGAAGCCCATAGAGGGCTAGGGTGAAAAAGGAAATATCTTCTGTTCAAAACTGGAAAGAAGCTTTCTGAGAAACTGCTCTGTGTTCTGTTAATTCATCTCACAGAGTTACATCTTTCCCTTCAAGAAGCCTTTCGCTAAGGCTGTTCTTGTGGAATTGGCAAAGGGATATTTGGAAGCCCATAGAGGGCTATGGTGAAAAAGGAATTATCTTCCGTTCAAAACTGGAAAGAAGCTTTCTGAGAAACTGCTCTGTGTTCTGTTAATTCATCTCACAGAGTTACATCTTTCCCTTCAAGAAGCCTTTCGCTAAGGCTGTTCTTGTGGAATTGGCAATGGGATATTTGGAAGCCCATAGAGGGCTATGGTGAAAAAGGAAATATCTTCCGTTCAAAACTGGAAAGAAGATTTCTGAGAAACTGCTCTGTGTTCTGTTAATTCATCTCACAGAGTTACATCTTTCCCTTCAAGAAGGCTTTCGCTAAGGCTGTTCTTGTGGAATTGGCAAAGGGATATTTGGTAGCCCATAGAGGGCTATGGTGAAAAAGGAAATATCTTCCGTTCAAAACTGGAAAGAAACTTTCTGGAAACTGCTCTGTGTTCTGTTAATTCATCTCACAGAGTTACATCTTTCCCTTCAACAAGCCTTTCGCTAAGGCTGTTCTTGTGGAATTGGCAGAGGGATATTTGGAAGCCCATAGAGGGCTATGGTGAAAAAGGGAATATCTTCCGTTCAAAACTGGAAAGAAGCTTTCTGAGAAACTGCTCTGTGTTCTGTTAATTCATCTCACAGAGTTACATCTTTCCCTTCAAGAAGCCTTTCACTAAGGCTGTATTTGTGGAATTGGCAAAGGGATATTTGGAAGCCCGTAGAGGGCTATGGTGAAAAAGGGAATATCTTCCGTTCAAAACTGGAAAGAAGCTTTCTGAGAAACTGCTCTGTGTTCTGTTAATTCATCTCACAGAGTTACATCTTTCCCTTCAAGAAGCCTTTCGCTAAGGCTGGTCTTGTGGAATTGGCAAAGGGATATTTGGAAGCCCATAGAGGGCTAGGGTGAAAAAGGAAATATCTTCCGTTCAAAACTGGAAAGAAGCTTTCTGAGAAACTGCTCTGTGTTCTGTTAATTCATCTCACAGAGTTACATCTTTCCCTTCAAGAAGCCTTTCGCTAAGGCTGTTCTTGTGGAATTGGCAAAGGGATATTTGGAAGCCCATAGAGGGCTACGGTGAAAAAGGAAATATCTTCCGTTCAAAACTGGAAAGAAGCTTTCTGAGAAACTGCTCTGTGTTCTGTTAATTCATCTCACAGAGTTACATCTTTCGCTTCAAGAAGCCTTTCGTTAAGGCTGTTCTTGTGGAATTGGCAAAGGGATATTTGGAAGCCCATAGAGGGCTATGGTGAAAAAGGGAATATCTTCCGTTCAAAACTGGAAAGAAGCTTTCTGACAAACTGCTCTGTGTTCTGTTAATTCATCTCACAGAGTTACATCTTTCCCTTCAAGAAGCCTTTCGCTAAGGCTGTTCTTGTGGAATTGGCAAAGGGATATTTGGAAGCCCATAGAGGGCTATGGTGAAAAAGGAAATATCTTCCGTTCAAAACTGGAAAGAAGCTTTCTGAGAAACTGCTCTGTGTTCTGTTAATTCATCTCACAGAGTTACATCTTTCCCTTCAAGAAGCCTTTCGCTAAGGCTGTTCTTTTGGAATAGGCAAAGGGATATTTGGAAGCCCATAGAGGGCTATGGTGAAAAAGGGAATATCTTCCGTTCAAAACTGGAAAGAAGCTTTCTGAGAAACTGCTCTGTGTTCTGTTAATTCATCTCACAGAGTTACGTCTTTCCCTTCAAGAAGCCTTTCGCTAAGGCTGTTCTTGTGGAATTGGCAAAGGGATATTTGGAAGCCCATAGAGGGCTATGGTGAAGAAGGGAATATCTTCCTTTCAAAACTGGAAAGAAGCTTTCTGAGAAACTGCTCTGTGTTCTGTTAATTCATCTCACAGAGTTACATCTTTCCCTTCAAGAAGCCTTTCGCTAAGGCTGTTCTTGTGGAATTGGCAAAGGGATATTTGGAAACCCATAGAGGGCTATGGTGAAAAAGGGAATATCTTCCGTTCAAACCTGGAAAGAAGCTTTCTGAGAAACTGCTCTGTGTTCTGTTAATTCATCTCACAGAGTTACATCTTTCCCTTCAAGAAGCCTTTCGCTAAGGCTGTTCTTGTGGAATTGGCAAAGGGATATTTGGAAACCCATAGAGGGCTATGGTGAAATAGGGAATATCTTCCGTCAAACCTGGAAAGAAGCTTTCTGAGAAACTGCTCTGTGTTCTGTTAATTCATCTCACAGAGTTACATCTTTACCTTCAAGAAGCCTTTCGCTAAGGCTGTTCTTGTGGAATTGGCAAAGGGATATTTGGAAGCCCATAGAGGGCTATGGTGAAAAAGGGAATATCTTCCGTTCAAAACTGGAAAGAAGCTTTCTGAGAAACTGCTCGGTGTTCTGTTAATTCATCTCACAGAGTTACATCTTTCCCTTCAAGAAGCCTTTCGCTAAGGCTGTTCTTGTGGAATTGGCAAAGGGATATTTGGAAGCCCATAGAGGGCTATGGTGAAAAAGGAATTATCTTCCGTTCAAAACTGGAAAGAAGCTTTCTGAGAAACTGCTCTGTGTTCTGTTAATTCATCTCACAGAGTTACATCTTTCCCTTCAAGAAGCCTTTCGCTAAGGCTGTTCTTGTGGAATTGGCAAAGGGATATTTGGAAGCCCATAGAGGGCTATGGTGAAAAAGGAAATATCTTCCGTTCAAAACTGGAAAGAAGCTT
The DNA here is from genome assembly GCF_047675955.1 of Chlorocebus sabaeus. NCBI lineage: Eukaryota > Metazoa > Chordata > Mammalia > Primates > Cercopithecidae > Chlorocebus > Chlorocebus sabaeus. The sequence continues at coordinate 3,261 of NW_027327601.1, forward strand.
TCTGAGAAACTGCTCTGTGTTCTGTTAATTCATCTCACAGAGTTACATCTTTCCCTTCAAGAAGCCTTTCGCTAAGGCTGTTCTTGTGGAATTGGCAAAGGGATATTTGGAAGCCCATAGAGTGCTATGGTGAAAAAGGAATTATCTTCCGTTCAAAACTGGAAAGAAGCTTTCTGAGACACTGCTCTGTGTTCTGTTAATTCATCTCACAGAGTTACATCTTTCCCTTCAAGAAGCCTTTCGCTAAGGCTGTTCTTGTGAAATTGGCAGAGGGATATTTGGAAGCCCATAGAGGGCTACGGTGAAGAAGGGAATATCTTCCGTTCAAAACTGGAAAGAAGCTTTCTGAGAAACTGCTCTGTGTTCTGTTAATTCATCTCACAGAGTTACATCTTTCCCTTCAAGAAGCCTTTCGCTAAGGCTGTTCTTGTGGAATTGGCAAAGGGATATTTGGAAGCCCATAGAGGGCTATGGTGAAAAAGGGAATATCTTCCGTTCAAAACTGGAAAGAAGCTTTCTGAGAAACTGCTCTGTGTTCTGTTAATTCATCTCACAGAGTTACATCTTTCCCTTCAAGAAGCCTTTCGCTACGGCTGTTCTTGTGGAATTGGCAAAGGGATATTTGGAAGCCCATAGAGGGCTATGGTGAAAAAGGAAATATCTTCCGTTCAAAACTGGAAAGAAGCTTTCTGAGAAACTGCTCTGTGTTCTGTTAATTCATCTCACAGAGTTACATCTTTCCCTTCAAGAAGCCTTTCGCTAAGGCTGTTCTTGTGGAATTGGCAAAGGGATATTTGGAAGCCCATAGAGGGCTATGGTGAAAAAGGAAATATCTTCCGTTCAAAACTGGAAAGAAGCTTTCTGAGAAACTGCTCTGTGTTCTGTTAATTCATCTCACAGAGTTACATCTTTCCCTTCAAGAAGCCTTTCGCTAAGGCTGTTCTTGTGGAATTGGCAAAGGGATATTTGGAAGCCCATAGAGGGCTATGGTGAAAAAGGGAATATCTTCCGTTCAAAACTGGAAAGAAGCTTTCTGAGAAACTGCTCTGTGTTCTGTTATTTCATCTCACAGAGTTACATCTTTCCCTTCAAGAAGCCTTTCGCTAAGGCTGTTCTTGTGGCATTGGCAAAGGGATATTTGGAAACCCATAGAGGTCTATGGTGAAAAAGGAAATATCTTCCGTTCAAAACTGGAAAGAAGCTTTCTGAGAAACTGCTCTGTGTTCTGTTAATTCATCTCACAGAGTTACATCTTTCCCTTCAAGAAGCCTTTCGCTAAGGCTGTTCTTGTGGAATTGGCAAAGGGATATTTGGAAGCCCATAGAGGGCTATGGTGAAAAAGGAATTATCTTCCGTTCAAAACTGGAAAGAAGCTTTCTGAGAAACTGCTCTGTGTTCTGTTAATTCATCTCACAGAGTTACATCTTTCCCTTCAAGAAGCCTTTCGCTAAGGCTGTTCTTGTGGAATTGGCAATGGGATATTTGGAAGCCCATAGAGGGCTATGGTGAAAAAGGAAATATCTTCCCTTCAAAACTGGAAAGAAGATTTCTGAGAAACTGCTCTGTGTTCTGTTAATTCATCTCACAGAGTTACATCTTTCCCTTCAAGAAGGCTTTCGCTAAGGCTGTTCTTGTGGAATTGGCAAAGGGATATTTGGTAGCCCATAGAGGGCTATGGTGAAAAAGGAAATATCTTCCGTTCAAAACTGGAAAGAAGCTTTCTGGAAACTGCTCTGTGTTCTGTTAATTCATCTCACAGAGTTACATCTTTCCCTTCAACAAGCCTTTCGCTAAGGCTGTTCTTGTGGAATTGGCAGAGGGATATTTGGAAGCCCATAGAGGGCTATGGTGAAAAAGGGAATATCTTCCGTTCAAAACTGGAAAGAAGCTTTCTGAGAAACTGCTCTGTGTTCTGTTAATTCATCTCACAGAGTTACATCTTTCCCTTCAAGAAGCCTTTCGCTAAGGCTTTTCTTGTGGAATTGGCAAAGGGATATTTGGAAGCCCGTAGAGGGCTATGTTGAAAAAGGGAATATCTTCCGTTCAAACCTAGAAAGAAGCTTTCTGAGAAACTGCTCTGTGTTCTGTTAATTCATCTCACAGAGTTACATCTTTCCCTTCAAGAAGCCTTTCGCTAAGGCTGGTCTTGTGGAATTGGCAAAGGGATATTTGGAAGCCCATAGAGGGCTAGGGTGAAAAAGGAAATATCTTCTGTTCAAAACTGGAAAGAAGCTTTCTGAGAAACTGCTCTGTGTTCTGTTAATTCATCTCACAGAGTTACATCTTTCCCTTCAAGAAGCCTTTCGCTAAGGCTGTTCTTGTGGAATTGGCAAAGGGATATTTGGAAGCCCATAGAGGGCTATGGTGAAAAAGGAATTATCTTCCGTTCAAAACTGGAAAGAAGCTTTCTGAGAAACTGCTCTGTGTTCTGTTAATTCATCTCACAGAGTTACATCTTTCCCTTCAAGAAGCCTTTCGCTAAGGCTGTTCTTGTGGAATTGGCAATGGGATATTTGGAAGCCCATAGAGGGCTATGGTGAAAAAGGAAATATCTTCCGTTCAAAACTGGAAAGAAGATTTCTGAGAAACTGCTCTGTGTTCTGTTAATTCATCTCACAGAGTTACATCTTTCCCTTCAAGAAGGCTTTCGCTAAGGCTGTTCTTGTGGAATTGGCAAAGGGATATTTGGTAGCCCATAGAGGGCTATGGTGAAAAAGGAAATATCTTCCGTTCAAAACTGGAAAGAAACTTTCTGGAAACTGCTCTGTGTTCTGTTAATTCATCTCACAGAGTTACATCTTTCCCTTCAACAAGCCTTTCGCTAAGGCTGTTCTTCTGGAATTGGCAGAGGGATATTTGGAAGCCCATAGAGGGCTATGGTGAAAAAGGGAATATCTTCCGTTCAAAACTGGAAAGAAGCTTTCTGAGAAACTGCTCTGTGTTCTGTTAATTCATCTCACAGAGTTACATCTTTCCCTTCAAGAAGCCTTTCACTAAGGCTGTATTTGTGGAATTGGCAAAGGGATATTTGGAAGCCCGTAGAGGGCTATGGTGAAAAAGGGAATATCTTCCGTTCAAAACTGGAAAGAAGCTTTCTGAGAAACTGCTCTGTGTTCTGTTAATTCATCTCACAGAGTTACATCTTTCCCTTCAAGAAGCCTTTCGCTAAGGCTGGTCTTGTGGAATTGGCAAAGGGATATTTGGAAGCCCATAGAGGGCTAGGGTGAAAAAGGAAATATCTTCCGTTCAAAACTGGAAAGAAGCTTTCTGAGAAACTGCTCTGTGTTCTGTTAATTCATCTCACAGAGTTACATCTTTCCCTTCAAGAAGCCTTTCGCTAAGGCTGTTCTTGTGGAATTGGCAAAGGGATATTTGGAAGCCCATAGAGGGCTACGGTGAAAAAGGAAATATCTTCCGTTCAAAACTGGAAAGAAGCTTTCTGAGAAACTGCTCTGTGTTCTGTTAATTCATCTCACAGAGTTACATCTTTCGCTTCAAGAAGCCTTTCGTTAAGGCTGTTCTTGTGGAATTGGCAAGGGATATTTGGAAGCCCATAGAGGGCTATGGTGAAAAAGGGAATATCTTCCGTTCAAAACTGGAAAGAAGCTTTCTGACAAACTGCTCTGTGTTCTGTTAATTCATCTCACAGAGTTACATCTTTCCCTTCAAGAAGCCTTTCGCTAAGGCTGTTCTTGTGGAATTGGCAAAGGGATATTTGGAAGCCCATAGAGGGCTATGGTGAAAAAGGAAATATCTTCCGTTCAAAACTGGAAAGAAGCTTTCTGAGAAACTGCTCTGTGTTCTGTTAATTCATCTCACAGAGTTACATCTTTCCCTTCAAGAAGCCTTTCGCTAAGGCTGTTCTTTTGGAATAGGCAAAGGGATATTTGGAAGCCCATAGAGGGCTATGGTGAAAAAGGGAATATCTTCCGTTCAAAACTGGAAAGAAGCTTTCTGAGAAACTGCTCTGTGTTCTGTTAATTCATCTCACAGAGTTACATCTTTCCCTTCAAGAAGCCTTTCGCTAAGGCTGTTCTTGTGGAATTGGCAAAGGGATATTTGGAAGCCCATAGAGGGCTATGGTGAAAAAGGAAATCTCTTCCGTTCAAAACTGGAAAGAAGCTTTCTGAGAAACTGCTCTGTGTTCTGTTAATTCATCTCACAGAGTTACATCTTTCCCTTCAAGAAGCCTTTCGCGAAGGCTGTTCTTGTGGAATTGGCAAAGGGATATTTGGAAGCCCATAGAGGGCTATGGTGAAAAAGGGAATATCTTCCGTTCAAAACTGGAAAGAAGCTTTCTGAGAAACTGCTCTGTGTTCTGTTAATTCATCTCACAGAGTTACATCTTTCCCTTCAAGAAGCCTTTCGCTAAGGCTGTTCTTGTGGAATTGGCAAAGGGATATTTGGAAGCCCATAGAGGGCTATGGTGAAAAAGGGAATATCTTCCGTTCAAACTGGAAAGAAGCTTTCTGAGAAACTGCTCTGTGTTCTGTTAATTCATCTCACAGAGTTACATCTTTCCCTTCAAGAAGCCTTTCGCTAAGGCTGTTCTTGTGGAATTGGCAAAGGGATATTTGGAAGCCCATAGAGGGCTATGGTGAAAAAGGAAATATCTTCCGTTCAAAACTGGAAAGAAGCTTTCTGAGAAACTGCTCTGTGTTCTGTTAATTCATCTCACAGAGTTACATCTTTCCCTTCAAGAAGCCTTTCGCTAAGGCTGTTCTTGTGGAATTGGCAAAGGGATATTTGGAAGCCCATAGAGGGCTATGGTGAAAAAGGGAATATCTTCCGTCCAAAACTGGAAAGAAGGTTTCTGAGAAACTGCTCTGTGTTCTGTTAATTCATCTCAGAGTTACATCTTTCCCTTCAAGAAGCCTTTCGCTAAGGCTGTTCTTGTGGAATTGGCAAAGGGATATTTGGAAGCCCATAGAGGGCTATGGTGAAAAAGGAAATATCTTCCGTTCAAAACTGGAAAGAAGCTTTCTGAGAAACTGCTCTGTGTTCTGTTAATTCATCTCACAGAGTTACATCTTTCCCTTCAAGAAGCCTTTCGCTAAGGCTGTTCTTGTGGAATTGGCAAAGGGATATTTGGAAGCCCATAGAGGGCTATGGTGAAAAAGGGAATATCTTCCTTTCAAAACTGGAAAGAAGCTTTCTGAGAAACTGCTCTGTGTTCTGTTAATTCATCTCACCGAGTTTCATCTTTCCCTTCAAGAAGCCTTTCGCTAAGGCTGTTCTTGTGGAATTGGCAAAGGGATATTTGGAAGCCCATAGAGGGCTATGGTGAAAAAGGAAATATCTTCCGTTCAAAACTGGAAAGAAGCTTTCTGAGAAACTGCTCTGTGTTCTCTTAATTCATCTCACAGAGTTACATCTTTCCCTTCAAGAAGCCTTTCGCTAAGGCTGTTCTTGTGGAATTGGCAAAGGGATATTTGGAAGCCCATAGAGGGCTATGGTGAAAAAGGGAATATCTTCCGTTGAAAACTGGAAAGAAGCTTTCTGAGAAACTGCTCTGTGTTCCCTTAATTCATCTCACAGAGTTACATCTTTCCCTTCAAGAAGCCTTTCCCTAAGGCTGTTCTTGTGGAATTGGCAAAGGGATATTTGGAAGCCCATAGAGGGCTATGGTGAAAAAGGGAATATCTTCCGTTCAAAACAGGAAAGAAGCTTTCTGAGAAACTGCTCTGTGTTCTGTTAATTCATCTCACAGAGTTACATCTTTCCCTTCAAGAAGACTTTCGCTAAGGCTGTTCTTGTGGAATTGGCAAAGGGATATTTGGAAGCCCATAGAGGGCTATGGTGAAAATGGAAATATCTTCCGTTCAAAACTGGAAAGAAGCTTTCTGAGAAACTGCTCTGTGTTCGGTTAATTCATCTCACAGAGTTACATCTTTCCCTTCCAGAAGCCTTTCGCTAAGGCTGTTCTTGTGGAATTGGCAAAGGGATATTTGGAAGCCCATAGAGGGCTATGGTGAAAAAGGAAATATCTTCCCTTCAGAACTGGAAGGAAGCTTTCTGAGAAACTGCTCTGTGTTCTGTTAATTCATCTCACAGAGTTACATCTTTCCCTTCAAGAAGCCTTTCGCTAAGGCTGTTCTTGTGGAATTGGCAAAGGGATATTTGGAAGCCCATAGAGGGCTATGGTGAAGAAGGGAATATCTTCCGTTCAAAACTGGAAAGAAGCTTTCTGAGAAACTGCTCTGTGTTCTGTTAATTCATCTCACAGCGTTACATCTTTCCCTTCAAGAAGCCTTTCGCTAAGGCTGTTCTTGTGGATTTGGCAAAGGGATATTTGGAAGCCCATAGAGGGCTATGGTGAAAAAGGGAATATCTTCCGTTCAAAACTGGAAAGAAGCTTTCTGAGAAACTGCTCTGTGTTCTGTTTATTCATCTCACAGAGTTACATCTTTCCCTTCAAGAAGCCTTTCGCTAAGGCTGTTCTTGTGGAATTGGCAAAGGGATATTTGGAAGCCCATAGAGGGCTATGGTGAAAAAGGAAATATCTTCCGTTCAAAACTGGAAAGAAGCTTTCTGAGAAAGTGCTCTGTGTTCTGTTAATTCATCTCACAGAGTTACATCTTTCCCTTCAAGAAGCCTTTCACTAAGGCTGTTCTTGTGGAATTGGCAAAGGGATATTTGGAAGCCCATAGAGGGCTATGGTGAAAAAGGAATTATCTTCCGTTCAAAACTGGAAAGAAGCTTTCTGAGAAACTGCTCTGTGTTCTGTTAATTCAACTCACAGAGTTACATCTTTCCCTTCAAGAAGCCTTTCGCTAAGGCTGTTCTTGTGGAATTGGCAAAGGGATATTTGGAAGCCCATAGAGGGCTATGGTGAAAAAGGAAATATCTTCCGTTCAAAACTGGAAAGAAGCTTTCTGAGAAACTGCTCTGTGTTCTGTTATTTCATCTCACAGAGTTACATCTTTCCCTTCAAGAAGCCTTTCGCTAAGGCTGTTCTTGTGGCATTGGCAAAGGGATATTTGGAAACCCATAGAGGTCTATGGTGAAAAAGGAAATATCTTCCGTTCAAAACTGGAAAGAAGCTTTCTGAGAAACTGCTCGGTGTTCTGTTAATTCATCTCACAGAGTTACATCTTTCCCTTCAAGAAGCCTTTCGCTAAGGCTGTTCTTGTGGAATTGGCAAAGGGATATTTGGAAGCCCATAGAGGGCTATGGTGAAAAAGGAATTATCTTCCGTTCAAAACTGGAAAGAAGCTTTCTGAGAAACTGCTCTGTGTTCTGTTAATTCATCTCACAGAGTTACATCTTTCCCTTCAAGAAGCCTTTCGCTAAGGCTGTTCTTGTGGAATTGGCAAAGGGATATTTGGAAGCCCATAGAGGGCTATGGTGAAAAAGGAAATATCTTCCGTTCAAAACTGGAAAGAAGCTTTCTGAGAAACTGCTCTGTGTTCTGTTAATTCATCTCACAGAGTTACATCTTTCCCTTCAAGAAGCCTTTCGCTAAGGCTGTTCTTGTGGAATTGGCAAAGGGATATTTGGAAGCCCATAGAGGGCTATGGTGAAAAAGGGAATATCTTCCGTTCAAAACTGGAAAGAAGCTTTCTGAGAAACTGCTCTGTGTTCTGTTAATTCATCTCACAGAGTTACATCTTTCCCTTCAAGAAGCCTTTCGCTAAGGCTGTTCTTGTGGAATTGGCAGAGGGATATTTGGAAGCCCATAGAGGGCTATGGTGAAGAAGGGAATATCTTCCGTTCAAAACTGGAAAGAAGCTTTCTGAGAAACTGCTCTGTGTTCTGTTAATTCATCTCACAGAGTTACATCTTTCCCTTCAAGAAGCCTTTCGCTAAGGCTGTTCTTGTGGAATTGGCAAAGGGATATTTGGAAGCCCATAGAGGGCTATGGTGAAAAAGGGAATATCTTCCGTTCAAAACTGGAAAGAAGCTTTCTGAGAAACTGCTCTGTGTTCTGTTAATTCATCTCACAGAGTTACATCTTTCCCTTCAAGAAGCCTTTCGCTAAGGCTGTTCTTGTGGAATTGGCAAAGGGATATTTGGAAGCCCATAGAGGGCTATGGTGAAAAAGGAAATATCTTCCGTTCAAAACTGGAAAGAAGCTTTCTGAGAAACTGCTCTGTGTTCTGTTAATTCATCTCACAGAGTTACATCTTTCCCTTCAAGAAGCCTTTCGCTAAGGCTGTTCTTGTGGAATTGGCAAAGGGATATTTGGAAGCCCATAGAGGGCTATGGTGAAAAAGGAAATATCTTCCGTTCAAAACTGGAAAGAAGCTTTCTGAGAAACTGCTCTGTGTTCTGTTAATTCATCTCACAGAGTTACATCTTTCCCTTCAAGAAGCCTTTCGCTAAGGCTGTTCTTGTGGAATTGGCAAAGGGATATTTGGAAGCCCATAGAGGGCTATGGTGAAAAAGGGAATATCTTCCGTTCAAAACTGGAAAGAAGCTTTCTGAGAAACTGCTCTGTGTTCTGTTATTTCATCTCACAGAGTTACATCTTTCCCTTCAAGAAGCCTTTCGCTAAGGCTGTTCTTGTGGCATTGGCAAAGGGATATTTGGAAACCCATAGAGGTCTATGGTGAAAAAGGAAATATCTTCCGTTCAAAACTGGAAAGAAGCTTTCTGAGAAACTGCTCTGTGTTCTGTTAATTCATCTCACAGAGTTACATCTTTCCCTTCAAGAAGCCTTTCGCTAAGGCTGTTCTTGTGGAATTGGCAAAGGGATATTTGGAAGCCCATAGAGGGCTATGGTGAAAAAGGAATTATCTTCCGTTCAAAACTGGAAAGAAGCTTTCTGAGAAACTGCTCTGTGTTCTGTTAATTCATCTCACAGAGTTACATCTTTCCCTTCAAGAAGCCTTTCGCTAAGGCTGTTCTTGTGGAATTGGCAATGGGATATTTGGAAGCCCATAGAGGGCTATGGTGAAAAAGGAAATATCTTCCGTTCAAAACTGGAAAGAAGATTTCTGAGAAACTGCTCTGTGTTCTGTTAATTCATCTCACAGAGTTACATCTTTCCCTTCAAGAAGGCTTTCGCTAAGGCTGTTCTTGTGGAATTGGCAAAGGGATATTTGGTAGCCCATAGAGGGCTATGGTGAAAAAGGAAATATCTTCCGTTCAAAACTGGAAAGAAGCTTTCTGGAAACTGCTCTGTGTTCTGTTAATTCATCTCACAGAGTTACATCTTTCCCTTCAACAAGCCTTTCGCTAAGGCTGTTCTTGTGGAATTGGCAGAGGGATATTTGGAAGCCCATAGAGGGCTATGGTGAAAAAGGGAATATCTTCCGTTCAAAACTGGAAAGAAGCTTTCTGAGAAACTGCTCTGTGTTCTGTTAATTCATCTCACAGAGTTACATCTTTCCCTTCAAGAAGCCTTTCACTAAGGCTTTTCTTGTGGAATTGGCAAAGGGATATTTGGAAGCCCGTAGAGGGCTATGGTGAAAAAGGGAATATCTTCCGTTCAAACCTAGAAAGAAGCTTTCTGAGAAACTGCTCTGTGTTCTGTTAATTCATCTCACAGAGTTACATCTTTCCCTTCAAGAAGCCTTTCGCTAAGGCTGGTCTTGTGGAATTGGCAAAGGGATATTTGGAAGCCCATAGAGGGCTAGGGTGAAAAAGGAAATATCTTCTGTTCAAAACTGGAAAGAAGCTTTCTGAGAAACTGCTCTGTGTTCTGTTAATTCATCTCACAGAGATACATCTTTCCCTTCAAGAAGCCTTTCGCTAAGGCTGTTCTTGTGGAATTGGCAAAGGGATATTTGGAAGCCCATAGAGGGCTACGGTGAAAAAGGAAATATCTTCCGTTCAAAACTGGAAAGAAGCTTTCTGAGAAATTGCTCTGTGTTCTGTTAATTCATCTCACAGAGTTACATCTTTCGCTTCAAGAAGCCTTTCGTTAAGGCTGTTCTTGTGGAATTGGCAAAGGGATATTTGGAAGCCCATAGAGGGCTATGGTGAAAAAGGGAATATCTTCCGTTCAAAACTGGAAAGAAGCTTTCTGAGAAACTGCTCTGTGTTCTGTTAATTCATCTCACAGAGTTACATCTTTCCCTTCAAGAAGCCTTTCGCTAAGGCTGTTCTTGTGGAATTGGCAAAGGGATATTTGGAAGCCCATAGAGGGCTATGGTGAAAAAGGAAATATCTTCCGTTCAAAACTGGAAAGAAGCTTTCTGAGAAACTGCTCTGTGTTCTGTTAATTCATCTCACAGAGTTACATCTTTCCCTTCAAGAAGGCTTTCGCTAAGGCTGTTCTTTTGGAATTGGCAAAGGGATATTTGGAAGCCCATAGAGGGCTATGGTGAAAAAGGGAATATCTTCCGTTCAAAACTGGAAAGAAGCTTTCTGAGAAACTGCTCTGTGTTCTGTTAATTCATCTCACAGAGTTACATCTTTCCCTTCAAGAAGCCTTTCGCTAAGGCTGTTCTTGTGGAATTGGCAAAGGGATATTTGGAAGCCCATAGAGGGCTATGGTGAAAAAGGAAATATCTTCCGTTCAAAACTGGAAAGAAGCTTTCTGAGAAACTGCTCTGTGTTCTGTTAATTCATCTCACAGAGTTACATCTTTCCCTTCAAGAAGCCTTTCGCTAAGGCTGTTCTTGTGGAATTGGCAAAGGGATATTTGGAAGCCCAAAGAGGGCTATGGTGAAAAAGGGAATATCTTCCGTTCAAAACTGGAAAGAAGCTTTCTGAGAAACTGCTCTGTGTTCTGTTAATTCATCTCACAGAGTTACATCTTTCCCTTCAAGAAGCCTTTCGCTAAGGCTGTTCTTGTGGAATTGGCAAAGGGATATTTGGAAGCCCATAGAGGGCTATGGTGAAAAAGGGAATATCTTCCGTTCAAAACTGGAAAGAAGCTTTCTGAGAAACTGCTCTGTGTTCTGTTAATTCATCTCACAGAGTTACATCTTTCCCTTCAAGAAGCCTTTCGCTAAGGCTGTTCTTGTGGAATTGGCAAAGGGATATTTGGAAGCCCATAGAGGGCTATGGTGAAAAAGGGAATATCTTCCGTTCAAAACTGGAAAGAAGCTTTCTGAGAAACTGCTCTGTGTTCTGTTAATTCATCTCACAGAGTTACATCTTTCCCTTCAAGAAGCCTTTCGCTAAGGCTGTTCTTGTGGAATTGGCAAAGGGATATTTGGAAGCCCATAGAGGGCTATGGTGAAAGAGGAAATATCTTCCCTTCAAAACTGGAAAGAAGCTTTCTGAGAAACTGCTCTGTGTTCTGTTAATTCATCTCACAGAGTTACATCTTTCCCTTCAAGAAGCCTTTCGCTAAGGCTGTTCTTGTGGAATTGGCAAAGGGATATTTGGAAGCCCATAGAGGGCTATGGTGAAAAAGGGAATATCTTCCGTTAAAAACTTTAAAGAAGCTTTCTGAGAAACTGCTCTGTGTTCTGTTAATTCATCTCACAGAGTTACATCTTTCCCTTCAAGAAGCCTTTCGCTAAGGCTGTTCTTGTGGAATTGGCAAAGGGATATTTGGAAGCCCATAGAGGGCTATGGTGAAAAAGGAAATATCTTCCGTTCAAAACTGGAAAGAAGCTTTCTGAGAAACTGCTCTGTGTTCTGTTAATTCATCTCACAGAGTTACATCTTTCCCTTCAAGAAGCCTTTCGCTAAGGCTGTTCTTGTGGAATTGGCAAAGGGATATTTGGAAGCCCATAGAGGGCTATGGTGAAAAAGGGAATATCTTCCGTTCAAAACTGGAAAGAAGCTTTCTGAGAAACTGCTCTGTGTTCTGTTATTTCATCTCACAGAGTTACATCTTTCCCTTCAAGAAGCCTTTCGCTAAGGCTGTTCTTGTGGCATTGGCAAAGGGATATTTGGAAACCCATAGAGGTCTATGGTGAAAAAGGAAATATCTTCCGTTCAAAACTGGAAAGAAGCTTTCTGAGAAACTGCTCTGTGTTCTGTTAATTCATCTCACAGAGTTACATCTTTCCCTTCAAGAAGCCTTTCGCTAAGGCTGTTCTTGTGGAATTGGCAAAGGGATATTTGGAAGCCCATAGAGGGCTATGGTGAAAAAGGAATTATCTTCCGTTCAAAACTGGAAAGAAGCTTTCTGAGAAACTGCTCTGTGTTCTGTTAATTCATCTCACAGAGTTACATCTTTCCCTTCAAGAAGCCTTTCGCTAAGGCTGTTCTTGTGGAATTGGCAATGGGATATTTGGAAGCCCATAGAGGGCTATGGTGAAAAAGGAAATATCTTCCGTTCAAAACTGGAAAGAAGATTTCTGAGAAACTGCTCTGTGTTCTGTTAATTCATCTCACAGAGTTACATCTTTCCCTTCAAGAAGGCTTTCGCTAAGGCTGTTCTTGTGGAATTGGCAAAGGGATATTTGGTAGCCCATAGAGGGCTATGGTGAAAAAGGAAATATCTTCCGTTCAAAACTGGAAAGAAGCTTTCTGGAAACTGCTCTGTGTTCTGTTAATTCATCTCACAGAGTTACATCTTTCCCTTCAACAAGCCTTTCGCTAAGGCTGTTCTTGTGGAATTGGCAGAGGGATATTTGGAAGCCCATAGAGGGCTATGGTGAAAAAGGGAATATCTTCCGTTCAAAACTGGAAAGAAGCTTTCTGAGAAACTGCTCTGTGTTCTGTTAATTCATCTCACAGAGTTACATCTTTCCCTTCAAGAAGCCTTTCACTAAGGCTTTTCTTGTGGAATTGGCAAAGGGATATTTGGAAGCCCGTAGAGGGCTATGGTGAAAAAGGGAATATCTTCCGTTCAAACCTAGAAAGAAGCTTTCTGAGAAACTGCTCTGTGTTCTGTTAATTCATCTCACAGAGTTACATCTTTCCCTTCAAGAAGCCTTTCGCTAAGGCTGGTCTTGTGGAATTGGCAAAGGGATATTTGGAAGCCCATAGAGGGCTAGGGTGAAAAAGGAAATATCTTCTGTTCAAAACTGGAAAGAAGCTTTCTGAGAAACTGCTCTGTGTTCTGTTAATTCATCTCACAGAGTTACATCTTTCCCTTCAAGAAGCCTTTCGCTAAGGCTGTTCTTGTGGAATTGGCAAAGGGATATTTGGAAGCCCATAGAGGGCTACGGTGAAAAAGGAAATATCTTCCGTTCAAAACTGGAAAGAAGCTTTCTGAGAAATTGCTCTGTGTTCTGTTAATTCATCTCACAGAGTTACATCTTTCGCTTCAAGAAGCCTTTCGTTAAGGCTGTTCTTGTGGAATTGGCAAAGGGATATTTGGAAGCCCATAGAGGGCTATGGTGAAAAAGGGAATATCTTCCGTTCAAAACTGGAAAGAAGCTTTCTGAGAAACTGCTCTGTGTTCTGTTAATTCATCTCACAGAGTTACATCTTTCCCTTCAAGAAGCCTTTCGCTAAGGCTGTTCTTGTGGAATTGGCAAAGGGATATTTGGAAGCCCATAGAGGGCTATGGTGAAAAAGGAAATATCTTCCGTTCAAAACTGGAAAGAAGCTTTCTGAGAAACTGCTCTGTGTTCTGTTAATTCATCTCACAGAGTTACATCTTTCCCTTCAAGAAGGCTTTCGCTAAGGCTGTTCTTTTGGAATTGGCAAAGGGATATTTGGAAGCCCATAGAGGGCTATGGTGAAAAAGGGAATATCTTCCGTTCAAAACTGGAAAGAAGCTTTCTGAGAAACTGCTCTGTGTTCTGTTAATTCATCTCACAGAGTTACATCTTTCCCTTCAAGAAGCCTTTCGCTAAGGCTGTTCTTGTGGAATTGGCAAAGGGATATTTGGAAGCCCATAGAGGGCTATGGTGAAAAAGGAAATATCTTCCGTTCAAAACTGGAAAGAAGCTTTCTGAGAAACTGCTCTGTGTTCTGTTAATTCATCTCACAGAGTTACATCTTTCCCTTCAAGAAGCCTTTCGCTAAGGCTGTTCTTGTGGAATTGGCAAAGGGATATTTGGAAGCCCAAAGAGGGCTATGGTGAAAAAGGGAATATCTTCCGTTCAAAACTGGAAAGAAGCTTTCTGAGAAACTGCTCTGTGTTCTGTTAATTCATCTCACAGAGTTACATCTTTCCCTTCAAGAAGCCTTTCGCTAAGGCTGTTCTTGTGGAATTGGCAAAGGGATATTTGGAAGCCCATAGAGGGCTATGGTGAAAAAGGGAATATCTTCCGTTCAAAACTGGAAAGAAGCTTTCTGAGAAACTGCTCTGTGTTCTGTTAATTCATCTCACAGAGTTACATCTTTCCCTTCAAGAAGCCTTTCGCTAAGGCTGTTCTTGTGGAATTGGCAAAGGGATATTTGGAAGCCCATAGAGGGCTATGGTGAAAAAGGGAATATCTTCCGTTCAAAACTGGAAAGAAGCTTTCTGAGAAACTGCTCTGTGTTCTGTTAATTCATCTCACAGAGTTACATCTTTCCCTTCAAGAAGCCTTTCGCTAAGGCTGTTCTTGTGGAATTGGCAAAGGGATATTTGGAAGCCCATAGAGGGCTATGGTGAAAGAGGAAATATCTTCCCTTCAAAACTGGAAAGAAGCTTTCTGAGAAACTGCTCTGTGTTCTGTTAATTCATCTCACAGAGTTACATCTTTCCCTTCAAGAAGCCTTTCGCTAAGGCTGTTCTTGTGGAATTGGCAAAGGGATATTTGGAAGCCCATAGAGGGCTATGGTGAAAAAGGGAATATCTTCCGTTAAAAACTTTAAAGAAGCTTTCTGAGAAACTGCTCTGTGTTCTGTTAATTCATCTCACAGAGTTACATCTTTCCCTTCAAGAAGCCTTTCGCTAAGGCTGTTCTTGTGCAATTGGCAAAGGGATATTTGGAAGAACATAGAGGGCTATTGTGAAAAAGGGAATATCTTCCGTTCAAAACTGGAAAGAAGCTTTCTGAGAAACTGCTCTGTGTTCTGTTAATTCATCTCACAGAGTTACATCTTTCCCTTCAAGAAGCCTTTCGCTAAGGCTGTTCTTGTGGAATTGGCAAAGGAGTATTTGGAAGCCCATAGAGGGCTATGGTGAAAAAGGGAATATCTTCCGTTCAAAACTGGAAAGAAGCTTTCTCAGAAACTGCTCTGTGTTCTGTTAATTCATCTCACAGAGTTACATCTTTCCCTTCAAGAAGACTTTCGCTAAGGCTGTTCTTGTGGAATTGGCAAAGGGATATTTGGAAGCCCAAAGAGGGCTATGGTGAAAAAGGGAATATCTTCCGTTCAAAACTGGAAAGAAGCTTTCTGAGAAACTGCTCTGTGTTCTGTTAATTCATCTCACAGAGTTACATCTTTCCCATTTGGAAGCCCATAGAGGGCTATGGTGAAAAAGGAAATGTCTTCCGTTCAAACCTGGAAAGAAGCTTTCTGAGAAACTGCTCTGTGTTCTGTTAATTCATCTCACAGAGTTACATCTTTCCCTTCAAGAAGCCTTTCGCTAAGGCTGTTCTTGTGGAATTGGCAAAGGGATATTTGGAAGCCCATAGAGGGCTACGGTGAAAAAGGGAATATCTTCCGTTCGAAACTGGAAAGAAGCTTTCTGAGAAACTGCTCTGTGTTCTGTTAATTCATCTCACAGATTTACATCTTTCCCTTCAAGAAGCCTTTCGCTAAGGCGGTTCTTGTGGAATTGGCAAAGGGATATTTGGAAGCCCATAGAGGGCTATGGTGAAAAAGGAAATATCTTCCGTTCAAAACTGGAAAGAAGCTTTCTGAGAAACTGCTCTGTGTTCTGTTAATTCATCTCACAGAGTTACATCTTTCCCTTCCAGAAGCCTTTCGCTAAGGCTGTTCTTGTGGAATTGGCAAAGGGATATTTGGAAGCCCATAGAGGGCTATGGTGAAAAAGGGAATATCTTCCGTTCAAAACAGGAAAGAAGCTTTCTGAGAAACTGCTCTGTGTTCTGTTAATTCATCTCACAGAGTTACATCTTTCCCTTCAAGAAGCCTTTCGCTAAGGCTGTTCTTGTGGAATTGGCAAAGGGATATTTGGAAGCCCATAGAGGGCTATGGTGAAAAAGGAAATATCTTCCGTTCAAAACTGGAAAGAAGCTTTCTGAGAAACTGCTCTGTGTTCTGTTAATTCATCTCACAGACTTACATCTTTCCCTTCAAGAAGCCTTTCGCTAAGGCTGTTCTTGTGGAATTGGCAAAGGGATATTTGGAAGCCCATAGAGGGCTATGGTGAAAAAGGGAATATCTTCCGTTCAAAACTGGAAAGAAGCTTTCTGAGAAACTGCTCTGTGTTCTGTTAATTCATCTCACAGAGTTACATCTTTCCCTTCAAGAAGCCTTTCGCTAAGGCTGTTCTTGTGGAATTGGCAAAGGGATATTTGGAAGCCCATAGAGGGCTATGGTGAAAAAGGAAATATCTTCCGTTCAAAACTGGAAAGAAACTTTCTGCGAAAGTTCTCTGTGTTCTGTTAATTCATCTCACAGAGTTACATCTTTCCCTTCAAGAGGCCTTTCGCTAAGGCTGTTCTTGTGGAATTGGCAAAGGGATATTTGGAAGCCCATAGAGGGCTATGGTGAAAAAGGGAATATCTTCCGTTCAAAACTGGAAAGAAGCTTTCTGAGAAACTGCTCTGTGTTCTGTTAATTCATCTCACAGAGTTACATCTTTCCCTTCAAGAAGCCTTTCGCTAAGGCTGTTCTTGTGGAATTGGCAAAGGGATATTTGGAAGCCCATAGAGGGCTATGGTGAAAAAGGGAATATCTTCCGTTCAAAACTGGAAAGAAGCTCTCTGAGAAATTGCTCTGTGTTCTGTTAATTCATCTCACAGAGTTACATCTTTCCCTTCAAGAAGCCTTTCGCTAAGGCTGTTCTTGTGGAATTGGCAAAGGGATATTTGGAAGCCCATAGAGGGCTATGGTGAAAAAGGAAATATCTTCCGTTCAAAACTGGAAAGAAGCTTTCTGAGAAACTGCTCTGTGTTCTGTTAATTCATCTCACAGAGTTACATCTTTCCCTTCAAGAAGCCTTTCGCTAAGGCTGTTCTTGTGGAATTGGCAAAGGGGTATTTGGAAGCCCATAGAGGGCTATGGTGAAAAAGGAAATATCTTCCCTTCAAAACTGGAAAGAAGCTTTCTGAGAAACTGCTCTGTGTTCTGTTAATTCATCTCACAGAGTTACATCTTTCCCTTCAAGAAGCCTTTCGCTAAGGCTGTTCTTGTGGAATTGGCAAAGGGATATTTGGAAGCCCAAAGAGGGCTATGGTGAAAAAGGGAATATCTTCCGTTCAAAACTGGAAAGAAGCTTTCTGAGAAACTGCTCTGTGTTCTGTTAATTCATCTCACAGAGTTACATCTTTCCTTTCAAGAAGCCTTTCGCTAAGGCTGTTCTTATGGAATTGGCAAAGGGATATTTGGAAGCCCATAGAGGGCTATGGTGAAAAAGGAAATATCTTCCGTTCAAAACTGGAAAGAAGCTTTCTGAGAAACTGCTCTGTGTTCTGTTAATTCATCTCACAGAGTTACATCTTTCCCTTCAAGAAGCCTTTCGCTAAGGCTGTTCTTGTGGAATTGGCAAAGGGATATTTGGAAGCCCATAGAGGGCTATGGTGAAAAAGGGAATATCTTCCGTTCAAAACTGGAAAGAAGCTTTCTGAGAAACTGCTCTGTGATCTGTTAATTCATCTCACAGAGTTACATCTTTCCCTTCAAGAAGCCTTTCGCTAAGGCTGTTCTTGTGGAATTGGCAAGGGGATATTTGGAAGTCCATAGAGGGCTATGGTGAGAAAGGGAATATCTTCCGTTCAAAACTGGAAAGAAGCTTTCTGAGAAACTGCTCTGTGTTCTGTTAATTCATCTCACAGAGTTACATCTTTCCCTTCAAGAAGCCTTTCGCTAAGGCTGTTCTTGTGGAATTGGCAAAGGGATATTTGGAAGCCCATAGAGGGCTATGGTGAAAAAGGAAATATCTTCCGTTCAAAACTGGAAAGAAGCTTTCTGAGAAACTGCTCTGTGTTCTATTAATTCATCTCACAGAGTTACATCTTTCCCATTTGGAAGCCCATAGAGGGCTATGGTGAAAAAGGAAATGTCTTCCGTTCAATCCTGGAAAGAAGCTTTCTGAGAAACTGCTCTGTGTTCTGTTAATTCATCTCACAGAGTTACATCTTTCCCTTCAAGAAGCCTTTCGCTAAGGCTGTTCTTGTGGAATTGGCAAAGGGATATTTGGAAGCCCATAGAGGGCTATGGTGAAAAAGGAAATATCTTCCTTTCAAAACTGGAAAGAAGCTTTCTGAGAAACTGCTCTGTGTTCTGTTAATTCATCTCACAGAGTTACATCTTTCCCTTCAAGAAGCCTTTCACTAAGGCTTTTCTTGTGGAATTGGCAAAGGGATATTTGGAAGCCCGTAGAGGGCTATGGTGAAAAAGGGAATATCTTCCGTTCAAACCTAGAAAGAAGCTTTCTGAGAAACTGCTCTGTGTTCTGTTAATTCATCTCACAGAGTTACATCTTTCCCTTCAAGAAGCCTTTCGCTAAGGCTGGTCTTGTGGAATTGGCAAAGGGATATTTGGAAGCCCATAGAGGGCTAGGGTGAAAAAGGAAATATCTTCTGTTCAAAACTGGAAAGAAGCTTTCTGAGAAACTGCTCTGTGTTCTGTTAATTCATCTCACAGAGTTACATCTTTCCCTTCAAGAAGCCTTTCGCTAAGGCTGTTCTTGTGGAATTGGCAAAGGGATATTTGGAAGCCCATAGAGGGCTACGGTGAAAAATGAAATATCTTCCGTTCAAAACTGGAAAGAAGCTTTCTGAGAAACTGCTCTGTGTTCTGTTAATTCATCTCACAGAGTTACATCTTTCGCTTCAAGAAGCCTTTCGTTAAGGCTGTTCTTGTGGAATTGGCAAAGGGATATTTGGAAGCCCATAGAGGGCTATGGTGAAAAAGGGAATATCTTCCGTTCAAAACTGGAAAGAAGCTTTCTGAGAAACTGCTCTGTGTTCTGTTAATTCATCTCACAGAGTTACATCTTTCCCTTCAAGAAGCCTTTCGCTAAGGCTGTTCTTGTGGAATTGGCAAAGGGATATTTGGAAGCCCATAGAGGGCTATGGTGAAAAAGGAAATATCTTCCGTTCAAAACTGGAAAGAAGCTTTCTGAGAAACTGCTCTGTGTTCTGTTAATTCATCTCACAGACTTACATCTTTCCCTTCAAGAAGCCTTTCGCTAAGGCTGTTCTTGTGGAATTGGCAAAGGGATATTTGGAAGCCCATAGAGGGCTATGGTGAAAAAGGGAATATCTTCCGTTCAAAACTGGAAAGAAGCTTTCTGAGAAACTGCTCTGTGTTCTGTTAATTCATCTCACAGAGTTACATCTTTCCCTTCAAGAAGCCTTTCGCTAAGGCTGTTCTTGTGGAATTGGCAAAGGGATATTTGGAAGCCCATAGAGGGCTATGGTGAAAAAGGAAATATCTTCCGTTCAAAACTGGAAAGAAACTTTCTGCGAAAGTTCTCTGTGTTCTGTTAATTCATCTCACAGAGTTACATCTTTCCCTTCAAGAGGCCTTTCGCTAAGGCTGTTCTTGTGGAATTGGCAAAGGGATATTTGGAAGCCCATAGAGGGCTATGGTGAAAAAGGGAATATCTTCCGTTCAAAACTGGAAAGAAGCTTTCTGAGAAACTGCTCTGTGTTCTGTTAATTCATCTCACAGAGTTACATCTTTCCCTTCAAGAAGCCTTTCGCTAAGGCTGTTCTTGTGGAATTGGCAAAGGGATATTTGGAAGCCCATAGAGGGCTATGGTGAAAAAGGGAATATCTTCCGTTCAAAACTGGAAAGAAGCTCTCTGAGAAATTGCTCTGTGTTCTGTTAATTCATCTCACAGAGTTACATCTTTCCCTTCAAGAAGCCTTTCGCTAAGGCTGTTCTTGTGGAATTGGCAAAGGGATATTTGGAAGCCCATAGAGGGCTATGGTGAAAAAGGAAATATCTTCCGTTCAAAACTGGAAAGAAGCTTTCTGAGAAACTGCTCTGTGTTCTGTTAATTCATCTCACAGAGTTACATCTTTCCCTTCAAGAAGCCTTTCGCTAAGGCTGTTCTTGTGGAATTGGCAAAGGGGTATTTGGAAGCCCATAGAGGGCTATGGTGAAAAAGGAAATATCTTCCCTTCAAAACTGGAAAGAAGCTTTCTGAGAAACTGCTCTGTGTTCTGTTAATTCATCTCACAGAGTTACATCTTTCCCTTCAAGAAGCCTTTCGCTAAGGCTGTTCTTGTGGAATTGGCAAAGGGATATTTGGAAGCCCAAAGAGGGCTATGGTGAAAAAGGGAATATCTTCCGTTCAAAACTGGAAAGAAGCTTTCTGAGAAACTGCTCTGTGTTCTGTTAATTCATCTCACAGAGTTACATCTTTCCTTTCAAGAAGCCTTTCGCTAAGGCTGTTCTTATGGAATTGGCAAAGGGATATTTGGAAGCCCATAGAGGGCTATGGTGAAAAAGGAAATATCTTCCGTTCAAAACTGGAAAGAAGCTTTCTGAGAAACTGCTCTGTGTTCTGTTAATTCATCTCACAGAGTTACATCTTTCCCTTCAAGAAGCCTTTCGCTAAGGCTGTTCTTGTGGAATTGGCAAAGGGATATTTGGAAGCCCATAGAGGGCTATGGTGAAAAAGGGAATATCTTCCGTTCAAAACTGGAAAGAAGCTTTCTGAGAAACTGCTCTGTGATCTGTTAATTCATCTCACAGAGTTACATCTTTCCCTTCAAGAAGCCTTTCGCTAAGGCTGTTCTTGTGGAATTGGCAAGGGGATATTTGGAAGTCCATAGAGGGCTATGGTGAGAAAGGGAATATCTTCCGTTCAAAACTGGAAAGAAGCTTTCTGAGAAACTGCTCTGTGTTCTGTTAATTCATCTCACAGAGTTACATCTTTCCCTTCAAGAAGCCTTTCGCTAAGGCTGTTCTTGTGGAATTGGCAAAGGGATATTTGGAAGCCCATAGAGGGCTATGGTGAAAAAGGAAATATCTTCCGTTCAAAACTGGAAAGAAGCTTTCTGAGAAACTGCTCTGTGTTCTATTAATTCATCTCACAGAGTTACATCTTTCCCATTTGGAAGCCCATAGAGGGCTATGGTGAAAAAGGAAATGTCTTCCGTTCAATCCTGGAAAGAAGCTTTCTGAGAAACTGCTCTGTGTTCTGTTAATTCATCTCACAGAGTTACATCTTTCCCTTCAAGAAGCCTTTCGCTAAGGCTGTTCTTGTGGAATTGGCAAAGGGATATTTGGAAGCCCATAGAGGGCTATGGTGAAAAAGGAAATATCTTCCTTTCAAAACTGGAAAGAAGCTTTCTGAGAAACTGCTCTGTGTTCTGTTAATTCATCTCACAGAGTTACATCTTTCCCTTCAAGAAGCCTTTCACTAAGGCTTTTCTTGTGGAATTGGCAAAGGGATATTTGGAAGCCCGTAGAGGGCTATGGTGAAAAAGGGAATATCTTCCGTTCAAACCTAGAAAGAAGCTTTCTGAGAAACTGCTCTGTGTTCTGTTAATTCATCTCACAGAGTTACATCTTTCCCTTCAAGAAGCCTTTCGCTAAGGCTGGTCTTGTGGAATTGGCAAAGGGATATTTGGAAGCCCATAGAGGGCTAGGGTGAAAAAGGAAATATCTTCTGTTCAAAACTGGAAAGAAGCTTTCTGAGAAACTGCTCTGTGTTCTGTTAATTCATCTCACAGAGTTACATCTTTCCCTTCAAGAAGCCTTTCGCTAAGGCTGTTCTTGTGGAATTGGCAAAGGGATATTTGGAAGCCCATAGAGGGCTACGGTGAAAAATGAAATATCTTCCGTTCAAAACTGGAAAGAAGCTTTCTGAGAAACTGCTCTGTGTTCTGTTAATTCATCTCACAGAGTTACATCTTTCGCTTCAAGAAGCCTTTCGTTAAGGCTGTTCTTGTGGAATTGGCAAAGGGATATTTGGAAGCCCATAGAGGGCTATGGTGAAAAAGGGAATATCTTCCGTTCAAAACTGGAAAGAAGCTTTCTGAGAAACTGCTCTGTGTTCTGTTAATTCATCTCACAGAGTTACATCTTTCCCTTCAAGAAGCCTTTCGCTAAGGCTGTTCTTGTGGAATTGGCAAAGGGATATTTGGAAGCCCATAGAGGGCTATGGTGAAAAAGGAAATATCTTCCGTTCAAAACTGGAAAGAAGCTTTCTGAGAAACTGCTCTGTGTTCTGTTAATTCATCTCACAGAGTTACATCTTTCCCTTCAAGAAGGCTTTCGCTAAGGCTGTTCTTTTGGAATTGGCAAAGGGATATTTGGAAGCCCATAGAGGGCTATGGTGAAAAAGGGAATATCTTCCGTTCAAAACTGGAAAGAAGCTTTCTGAGAAACTGCTCTGTGTTCTGTTAATTCATCTCACAGAGTTACATCTTTCCCTTCAAGAAGCCTTTCGCTAAGGCTGTTCTTGTGGAATTGGCAAAGGGATATTTGGAAGCCCATAGAGGGCTATGGTGAAAAAGGAAATATCTTCCGTTCAAAACTGGAAAGAAGCTTTCTGAGAAACTGCTCTGTGTTCTGTTAATTCATCTCACAGAGTTACATCTTTCCCTTCAAGAAGCCTTTCGCTAAGGCTGTTCTTGTGGAATTGGCAAAGGGATATTTGGAAGCCCAAAGAGGGCTATGGTGAAAAAGGGAATATCTTCCGTTCAAAACTGGAAAGAAGCTTTCTGAGAAACTGCTCTGTGTTCTGTTAATTCATCTCACAGAGTTACATCTTTCCCTTCAAGACGCCTTTCGCTAAGGCTGTTCTTGTGGAATTGGCAAAGGGATATTTGGAAGCCCATAGAGGGCTATGGTGAAAAAGGGAATATCTTCCGTTCAAAACTGGAAAGAAGCTTTCTGAGAAACTGCTCTGTGTTCTGTTAATTCATCTCACAGAGTTACATCTTTCCCTTCAAGAAGCCTTTCGCTAAGGCTGTTCTTGTGGAATTGGCAAAGGGATATTTGGAAGCCCATAGAGGGCTATGGTGAAAAAGGAAATATCTTCCGTTCAAAACTGGAAAGAAGCTTTCTGAGAAACTGCTCTGTGTTCTGTTAATTCATCTCACAGAGTTACATCTTTCCCTTCAAGAAGCCTTTCGCTAAGGCTGTTCTTGTGGAATTGGCAAAGGGATATTTGGAAGCCCATAGAGGGCTATGGTGAAAAAGGGAATATCTTCCGTTCAAAACTAGAAAGAAGCTTTCTGAGAAACTGCTCTGTGTTCTGTTAATTCATCTCACAGAGTTACATCTTTCCCTTCAAGAAGCCTTTCGCTAAGGCTGTTCTTGTGGAATTGGCAAAGGGATATTTGGAAGCCCATAGAGGGCTATGGTGAAAGAGGAAATATCTTCCCTTCAAAACTGGAAAGAAGCTTTCTGAGAAACTGCTCTGTGTTCTGTTAATTCATCTCACAGAGTTACATCTTTCCCTTCAAGAAGCCTTTCGCTAAGGCTGTTCTTGTGGAATTGGCAAAGGGATATTTGGAAGCCCATAGAGGGCTATGGTGAAAAAGGGAATATCTTCCGTTAAAAACTTTAAAGAAGCTTTCTGAGAAACTGCTCTGTGTTCTGTTAATTCATCTCACAGAGTTACATCTTTCCCTTCAAGAAGCCTTTCGCTAAGGCTGTTCTTGTGCAATTGGCAAAGGGATATTTGGAAGCCCATAGAGGGCTATTGTGAAAAAGGGAATATCTTCCGTTCAAAACTGGAAAGAAGCTTTCTGAGAAACTGCTCTGTGTTCTGTTAATTCATCTCACAGAGTTACATCTTTCCCTTCAAGAAGCCTTTCGCTAAGGCTGTTCTTGTGGAATTGGCAAAGGAGTATTTGGAAGCCCATAGAGGGCTATGGTGAAAAAGGGAATATCTTCCGTTCAAAACTGGAAAGAAGCTTTCTCAGAAACTGCTCTGTGTTCTGTTAATTCATCTCACAGAGTTACATCTTTCCCTTCAAGAAGACTTTCGCTAAGGCTGTTCTTGTGGAATTGGCAAAGGGATATTTGGAAGCCCAAAGAGGGCTATGGTGAAAAAGGGAATATCTTCCGTTCAAAACTGGAAAGAAGCTTTCTGAGAAACTGCTCTGTGTTCTGTTAATTCATCTCACAGAGTTACATCTTTCCCATTTGGAAGCCCATAGAGGGCTATGGTGAAAAAGGAAATGTCTTCCGTTCAAACCTGGAAAGAAGCTTTCTGAGAAACTGCTCTGTGTTCTGTTAATTCATCTCACAGAGTTACATCTTTCCCTTCAAGAAGCCTTTCGCTAAGGCTGTTCTTGTGGAATTGGCAAAGGGATATTTGGAAGCCCATAGAGGGCTACGGTGAAAAAGGGAATATCTTCCGTTCGAAACTGGAAAGAAGCTTTCTGAGAAACTGCTCTGTGTTCTGTTAATTCATCTCACAGATTTACATCTTTCCCTTCAAGAAGCCTTTCGCTAAGGCGGTTCTTGTGGAATTGGCAAAGGGATATTTGGAAGCCCATAGAGGGCTATGGTGAAAAAGGAAATATCTTCCGTTCAAAACTGGAAAGAAGCTTTCTGAGAAACTGCTCTGTGTTCTGTTAATTCATCTCACAGAGTTACATCTTTCCCTTCCAGAAGCCTTTCGCTAAGGCTGTTCTTGTGGAATTGGCAAAGGGATATTTGGAAGCCCATAGAGGGCTATGGTGAAAAAGGGAATATCTTCCGTTCAAAACAGGAAAGAAGCTTTCTGAGAAACTGCTCTGTGTTCTGTTAATTCATCTCACAGAGTTACATCTTCCCCTTCAAGAAGCCTTTCGCTAAGGCTGTTCTTGTGGAATTGGCAAAGGGATATTTGGAAGCCCATAGAGGGCTATGGTGAAAAAGGAAATATCTTCCGTTCAAAACTGGAAAGAAGCTTTCTGAGAAACTGCTCTGTGTTCTGTTAATTCATCTCACAGACTTACATCTTTCCCTTCAAGAAGCCTTTCGCTAAGGCTGTTCTTGTGGAATTGGCAAAGGGATATTTGGAAGCCCATAGAGGGCTATGGTGAAAAAGGGAATATCTTCCGTTCAAAACTGGAAAGAAGCTTTCTGAGAAACTGCTCTGTGTTCTGTTAATTCATCTCACAGAGTTACATCTTTCCCTTCAAGAAGCCTTTCGCTAAGGCTGTTCTTGTGGAATTGGCAAAGGGATATTTGGAAGCCCATAGAGGGCTACGGTGAAAAAGGGAATATCTTCCGTTCAAAACTGGAAAGAAGCTTTCTGAGAAACTGCTCTGTGTTCTGTTAATTCATCTCTCAGAGTTACATCTTTCCCTTCAAGAAGCCTTTCGCTAAGGCTGTTCTTGTGGAATTGGCAAAGGGATATTTGGAAGCCCATAGAGAGCTATGGTGAAAAAGGAAGTATCTTCCGTTCAAAACTGGAAAGAAGCTTTCTAAGAAACTGCTCTGTGTTCTGTTAATTCATCTCACAGAGTTATATCTTTCCCTTCAAGAAGTCTTTCGCTAAGGCTGTTCTTGTGGAATTGGCAAAGGGATATTTGGAAGCCCATAGAGGGCTATGGTGAAAAAGGGAATATCTTCCGTTCAAAACTGGAAAGAAGCTTTCTGAGAAACTGCTCTGTGTTCTGTTAATTCATCTCACAGAGTTACATCTTTCCCTTCAAGAAGCCTTTCGCTAAGGCTGTTCTTCTGGAATTGGCAAAGGGATATTTGGAAGCCCATAGAGGGCTATGGTGAAAAAGGGAATATCTTCCGTTCAAAACAGGAAAGAAGCTTTCTGAGGAACTGCTCTGTGTTCTGTTAATTCATCTCACAGAGTTACATCTTTCCCTTCAAGAAGCCTTTCGCTAAGGCTGTTCTTGTGGAATTGGCAAAGGGATATTTGGAAGCCCATAGAGGGCTATGGTGAAAAAGGAAATATCTTCCGTTCAAAACTGGAAAGAAGCTTTCTGAGAAACTGCTCTGTGTTCTGTTAATTCATCTCACAGACTTACATCTTTCCCTTCAAGAAGCCTTTCGCTAAGGCTGTTCTTGTGGAATTGGCAAAGGGATATTTGGAAGCCCATAGAGGGCTATGGTGAAAAAGGGAATATCTTCCGTTCAAAACTGGAAAGAAGCTTTCTGAGAAACTGCTCTGTGTTCTGTTAATTCATCTCACAGAGTTACATCTTTCCCTTCAAGAAGCCTTTCGCTAAGGCTGTTCTTGTGGAATTGGCAAAGGGATATTTGGAAGCCCATAGAGGGCTATGGTGAAAAAGGAAATATCTTCCGTTCAAAACTGGAAAGAAGCTTTCTGAGAAACTGCTCTGTGTTCTGTTAATTCATCTCACAGAGTTACATCTTTCCCTTCAAGAAGCCTTTCGCTAAGGCTGTTCTTGTGGAATTGGCAAAGGGATATTTGGAAGCCCATAGATGGCTATGGTGAAAAAGGGAATATCTTCCGTTCAAAACTGGAAAGAAGCTTTCTGAGAAACTGCTCTGTGTTCTGTTAATTCATCTCACAGAGTTACATCTTTCCCTTCAAGAAGCCTTTCGCTAAGGCTGTTCTTGTGGAATTGGCAAAGGGATATTTGGAAGCCCATAGAGGGCTATGGTGAAAAAGGGAATACCTTCCGTTCAAAACTGGAAAGAAGCTTTCTGAGAAAGTGCTCTGTGTTCTGTTAATTCATCTCACAGAGTTACATCTTTCCCTTCAAGAAGCCTTTCGCTAAGGCTGTTCTTGTGGAATTGGCAAAGGGATATTTGGAAGCCCATAGAGGGCTATGGTGAAAAAGGAAATATCTTCCGTTCAAAACTGGAAAGAAGCTTTCTGAGAAACTGCTCTGTGTTCTGTTAATTCATCTCACAGAGTTACATCTTTCCCTTCAAG
The DNA here is from genome assembly GCF_047675955.1 of Chlorocebus sabaeus. Taxonomy (NCBI): domain Eukaryota; kingdom Metazoa; phylum Chordata; class Mammalia; order Primates; family Cercopithecidae; genus Chlorocebus; species Chlorocebus sabaeus. Next base: position 29,950 of record NW_027327601.1, read on the forward strand.
AAGCCTTTCGCTAAGGCTGTTCTTGTGGAATTGGCAAAGGGATATTTGGAAGCCCATAGAGGGCTATGGTGAAAAAGGGAATATCTTCCGTTCAAAACTGGAAAGAAGCTTTCTGAGAAACTGCTCTGTGTTCTGTTAATTCATCTCACAGAGTTACATCTTTCCCTTCAAGAAGCCTTTCGCTAAGGCTGTTCTTGTGGAATTGGCAAAGGGATATTTGGAAGCCCATAGAGGGCTATGGTGAAAAAGGAAATATCTTCCGTTCAAAACTGGAAAGAAGCTTTCTGAGAAACTGCTCTGTGTTCTGTTAATTCATCTCACAGAGTTACATCTTTCCCTTCAAGAAGCCTTTCGCTAAGGCTGTTCTTGTGGAATTGGCAAAGGGATATTTGGAAGCCCATAGAGGGCTATGGTGAAAAAGGAAATATCTTCCGTTCAAAACTGGGAAGAAGCTTTCTGAGAAAGTGCTCTGTGTTCTGTTAATTCATCTCACAGAGTTACATCTTTCCCTTCAAGAAGCCTTTCGCTAAGGCTGTTCTTGTGGAATTGGCAAAAGGATATTTGGAAGCCCATAGAGGGCTATGGTGAAAAAGGAAATATCTTCCGTTCAAAACTGGAAAGAAGCTTTCTGAGAAACTGCTCTGTGTTCTGTTAATTCATCTCACAGAGTTACATCTTTCCCTTCAAGAAGCCTTTCGATAAGGCTGTTCTTGTGGAATTGCCAAAGGATATTTGGAAGCCCATAGAGGGCTATGGTGAAAAAGGAAATATCTTCCGTTCAAAACTGGAAAGAAGCTTTCCGAGAAACTGCTCTGTGTTCTGTTAATTCATCTCACAGAGTTACATCTTTCCCTTCAAGAAGCCTTTCGCTAAGGCTGTTCTTGTGGAATTGGCAAAGGGATATTTGGAAGCCCATAGAGGGCTATGGTGAAAAAGGAAATATCTTCCGTTCAAATCTGGAAAGAAGCTTTCTGAGAAACTGCTCTGTGTTCTGTTAATTCATCTCACAGAGTTACATCTTTCCCTTCAAGAAGCCTTTCGCTAAGGCTGTTCTTGTGGAATTGGCAAAGGGATATTTGGAAGCCCATAGAGGGCTATGGTGAAAAAGGGAATATCTTCCGTTCAAAACTGGAAAGAAGCTTTCTGAGAACCTGCTCTGTGTTCTGTTAATTCATCTCACAGAGTTACATCTTTCCCTTCAATAAGCCTTTCGCTAAGGCTGTTCTTGTGGAATTGGCAAAGGGATATTTGGAAGCCCTTAGAGGGCTACGGTGAAAAAGGAAATATCTTCCGTTCAAAACTGGAAAGAAGCTTTCTGAGAAACTGCTCTGTGTTCTGTTAATTCATCTCACAGAGTTACATCTTTCGCTTCAAGAAGCCTTTCGTTAAGGCTGTTCTTGTGGAATTGGCAAAGGGATATTTGGAAGCCCATAGAGGGCTATGGTGAAAAAGGGAATATCTTCCGTTCAAAACTGGAAAGAAGCTTTCTGAGAAACTGCTCTGTGTTCTGTTAATTCATCTCACAGAGTTACATCTTTCCCTTCAAGAAGCCTTTCGCTAAGGCTGTTCTTGTGGAATTGGCAAAGGGATATTTGGAAGCCCATAGAGGGCTATGGTGAAAAAGGAAATATCTTCCTTTCAAAACTGGAAAGAAGCTTTCTGAGAAACTGCTCTGTGTTCTGTTAATTCATCTCACAGAGTTACATCTTTCCCTTCAAGAAGCCTTTCGCTAAGGCTGTTCTTTTGGAATTGGCAAAGGGATATTTGGAAGCCCATAGAGGGCTATGGTGAAAAAGGGAATATCTTCCGTTCAAAACTGGAAAGAAGCTTTCTGAGAAACTGCTCTGTGTTCTGTTAATTCATCTCACAGAGTTACATCTTTCCCTTCAAGAAGCCTTTCGCTAAGACTGTTCTTGTAGAATTGGCAAAGGGATATTTGGAAGCCCATAGAGGGCTATGGTGAAAAAGGAAATATCTTCCGTTCAAAACTGGAAAGAAGCTTTCTGAGAAACTGCTCTGTGTTCTGTTAATTCATCTCACAGAGTTACATCTTTCCCTTCAAGAAGCCTTTCGCTAAGGCTGTTCTTGTGGAATTGGCAAAGGGATATTTGGAAGCCCATAGAGGGCTATGGTGAAAAAGGGAATATCTTCCGTTCAAAACTGGAAAGAAGCTTTCTGAGAAACTGCTCTGTGTTCTGTTAATTCATCTCACAGAGTTACATCTTTCCCTTCAAGAAGCCTTTCGCTAAGGCTGTTCTTGTGGAATTGGCAAAGGGATATTTGGAAGCCCATAGAGGGCTATGGTGAAAAAGGGAATATCTTCCGTTCAAAACTGGAAAGAAGCTTTCTGAGAAACTGCTCTGTGTTCTGTTAATTCATCTCACAGAGTTACATCTTTCCCTTCAAGAAGCCTTTCGCTAAGGCTGTTCTTGTGGAATTGGCAAAGGGATATTTGGAAGCCCATAGAGGGCTATGGTGAAAAAGGAAATATCTTCCGTTCAAAACTGGAAAGAAGCTTTCTGAGAAACTGCTCTGTGTTCTGTTAATTCATCTCACAGAGTTACATCTTTCCCTTCAAGAAGCCTTTCGCTAAGGCTGTTCTTGTGGAATTGGCAAAGGGATATTTGGAAGCCCATAGAGGGCTATGGTGAAAAAGGGAATATCTTCCGTTCAAAACTGGAAAGAAGTTTTCTGAGAAACTGCTCTGTGTTCTGTTAATTCATCTCAGAGTTACATCTTTCCCTTCAAGAAGCCTTTCGCTAAGGCTGTTCTTGTGGAATTGGCAAAGGGATATTTGGAAGCCCATAGAGGGCTATGGTGAAAAAGGAAATATCTTCCGTTCAAAACTGGAAAGAAGCTTTCTGAGAAACTGCTCTGTGTTCTGTTAATTCATCTCACAGAGTTACATCTTTCCCTTCAAGAAGCCTTTCGCTAAGGCTGTTCTTGTGGAATTGGCAAAGGGATATTTGGAAGCCCATAGAGGGCTATGGTGAAAAAGGGAATATCTTCCTTTCAAAACTGGAAAGAAGCTTTCTGAGAAACTGCTCTGTGTTCTGTTAATTCATCTCACCGAGTTTCATCTTTCCCTTCAAGAAGCCTTTCGCTAAGGCTGTTCTTGTGGAATTGGCAAAGGGATATTTGGAAGCCCATAGAGGGCTATGGTGAAAAAGGAAATATCTTCCGTTCAAAACTGGAAAGAAGCTTTCTGAGAAACTGCTCTGTGTTCTGTTAATTCATCTCACAGAGTTACATCTTTCCCTTCAAGAAGCCTTTCGCTAAGGCTGTTCTTGTGGAATTGGCAAAGGGATATTTGGAAGCCCATAGAGGGCTATGGTGAAAAAGGGAATATCTTCCGTTCAAAACTGGAAAGAAGCTTTCTGAGAAACTGCTCTGTGTTCTGTTAATTCATCTCACAGAGTTACATCTTTCCCTTCAAGAAGCCTTTCGCTAAGGCTGTTCTTGTGGAATTGGCAAAGGGATATTTGGAAGCCCATAGAGGGCTATGGTGAAAAAGGAAATATCTTCCGTTCAAAACTGGAAAGAAGCTTTCTGAGAAACTGCTCTGTGTTCTGCTAATTCATCTCACAGAGTTACATCTTTCCCTTCCAGAAGCCTTTCGCTAAGCCTGTTCTTGTGGAATTGGCAAAGGGATATTTGGAAGCCCATAGAGGGCTATGGTGAAAAAGGAAATATCTTCCCTTCAAAACTGGAAGGAAGCTTTCTGAGAAACTGCTCTGTGTTCTGTTAATTCATCTCACAGAGTTATATCTTTCCCTTCAAGAAGCCTTTCGCTAAGGCTGTTCTTGTGGAATTGGCAAAGGGATATTTGGAAGCCCATAGAGGGCTATGGTGAAGAAGGGAATATCTTCCGTTCAAAACTGGAAAGAAGCTTTCTGAGAAACTGCTCTGTGTTCTGTTAATTCATCTCACAGCGTTACATCTTTCCCTTCAAGAAGCCTTTCGCTAAGGCTGTTCTTGTGGATTTGGCAAAGGGATATTTGGAAGCCCATAGAGGGCTATGGTGAAAAAGGAAATATCTTCCGTTCAAAACTGGAAAGAAGCTTTCTGAGAAACTGCTCTGTGTTCTGTTAATTCATCTCACAGAGTTACATCTTTCCCTTCAAGAAGCCTTTCGCTAAGGCTGTTCTTGTGGAATTGGCAAAGGGATATTTGGAAGCCCATAGAGGGCTATGGTGAAAAAGGAAATATCTTCCCTTCAAAACTGGAAGGAAGCTTTCTGAGAAACTGCTCTGTGTTCTGTTAATTCATCTCACAGAGTTATATCTTTCCTTTCAAGAAGCCTTTCGCTAAGGCTGTTCTTGTGGAATTGGCAAAGGGATATTTGGAAGCCCATAGAGGGCTATGGTGAAGAAGGGAATATCTTCCGTTCAAAACTGGAAAGAAGCTTTCTGAGAAACTGCTCTGTGTTCTGTTAATTCATCTCACAGCGTTACATCTTTCCCTTCAAGAAGCCTTTCGCTAAGGCTGTTCTTGTGGATTTGGCAAAGGGATATTTGGAAGCCCATAGAGGGCTATGGTGAAAAAGGGAATATCTTCCGTTCAAAACTGGAAAGAAGCTTTCTGAGAAACTGCTCTGTGTTCTGTTAATTCATCTCACAGAGTTACATCTTTCCCTTCAAGAAGCCTTTCGCTAAGGCTGTTCTTGTGGAATTGGCAAAGGGATATTTGGAAGCCCATAGAGGGCTATGGTGAAAAAGGAAATATCTTCCGTTCAAAACTGGAAAGAAGCTTTCTGAGAAACTGCTCTGTGTTCTGTTAATTCATCTCACAGAGTTACATCTTTCCCTTCAAGAAGCCTTTCGCTAAGGCTGTTCTTGTGGAATTGGCAAAGGGATATTTGGAAGCCCATAGAGGGCTATGGTGAAAAAGGAATTATCTTCCGTTCAAAACTGGAAAGAAGCTTTCTGAGAAACTGCTCTGTGTTCTGTTAATTCATCTCACAGAGTTACATCTTTCCCTTCAAGAAGCCTTTCGCTAAGGCTGTTCTTGTGGAATTGGCAATGGGATATTTGGAAGCCCATAGAGGGCTATGGTGAAAAAGGAAATATCTTCCGTTCAAAACTGGAAAGAAGATTTCTGAGAAACTGCTCTGTGTTCTGTTAATTCATCTCACAGAGTTACATCTTTCCCTTCAAGAAGCCTTTCGCTAAGGCTGTTCTTGTGGAATTGGCAAAGGGATATTTGGAAGCCCATAGAGGGCTATGGTGAAAAAGGAAATATCTTCCGTTCAAAACTGGAAAGAAGATTTCTGAGAAACTGCTCTGTGTTCTGTTAATTCATCTCACAGAGTTACATCTTTCCCTTCAAGAAGCCTTTCGCTAAGGCTGTTCTTGTGGAATTGGCAATGGGATATTTGGAAGCCCATAGAGGGCTATGGTGAAAAAGGAAATATCTTCCGTTCAAAACTGGAAAGAAGATTTCTGAGAAACTGCTCTGTGTTCTGTTAATTCATCTCACAGAGTTACATCTTTCCCTTCAAGAAGCCTTTCGCTAAGGCTGTTCTTGTGGAATTGGCAAAGGGATATTTGGAAGCCCATAGAGGGCTATGGTGAAAAAGGAAATATCTTCCGTTCAAAACTGGAAAGAAGCTTTCTGAGAAACTGCTCTGTGTTCTGTTAATTCATCTCACAGAGTTACATCTTTCCCTTCCAGAAGCCTTTCGCTAAGCCTGTTCTTGTGGAATTGGCAAAGGGATATTTGGAAGCCCATAGAGGGCTATGGTGAAAAAGGAAATATCTTCCCTTCAAAACTGGAGGGAAGCTTTCTGAGAAACTGCTCTGTGTTCTGTTAATTCATCTCACAGAGTTATATCTTTCCCTTCAAGAAGCCTTTCGCTAAGGCTGTTCTTGTGGAATTGGCAAAGGGATATTTGGAAGCCCATAGAGGGCTATGGTGAAGAAGGGAATATCTTCCGTTCAAAACTGGAAAGAAGCTTTCTGAGAAACTGCTCTGTGTTCTGTTAATTCATCTCACAGCGTTACATCTTTCCCTTCAAGAAGCCTTTCGCTAAGGCTGTTCTTGTGGATTTGGCAAAGGGATATTTGGAAGCCCATAGAGGGCTATGGTGAAAAAGGGAATATCTTCCGTTCAAAACTGGAAAGAAGCTTTCTGAGAAACTGCTCTGTGTTCTGTTAATTCATCTCACAGAGTTACATCTTTCCCTTCAAGAAGCCTTTCGCTAAGGCTGTTCTTGTGGAATTGGCAAAGGGATATTTGGAAGCCCATAGAGGGCTATGGTGAAAAAGGAAATATCTTCCGTTCAAAACTGGAAAGAAGCTTTCTGAGAAACTGCTCTGTGTTCTGTTAATTCATCTCACAGAGTTACATCTTTCCCTTCAAGAAGCCTTTCGCTAAGGCTGTTCTTGTGGAATTGGCAAAGGGATATTTGGAAGCCCATAGAGGGCTATGGTGAAAAAGGAATTATCTTCCGTTCAAAACTGGAAAGAAGCTTTCTGAGAAACTGCTCTGTGTTCTGTTAATTCATCTCACAGAGTTACATCTTTCCCTTCAAGAAGCCTTTCGCTAAGGCTGTTCTTGTGGAATTGGCAATGGGATATTTGGAAGCCCATAGAGGGCTATGGTGAAAAAGGAAATATCTTCCGTTCAAAACTGGAAAGAAGATTTCTGAGAAACTGCTCTGTGTTCTGTTAATTCATCTCACAGAGTTACATCTTTCCCTTCAAGAAGCCTTTCGCTAAGGCTGTTCTTGTGGAATTGGCAATGGGATATTTGGAAGCCCATAGAGGGCTATGGTGAAAAAGGAAATATCTTCCGTTCAAAACTGGAAAGAAGATTTCTGAGAAACTGCTCTGTGTTCTGTTAATTCATCTCACAGAGTTACATCTTTCCCTTCAAGAAGCCTTTCGCTAAGGCTGTTCTTGTGGAATTGGCAAAGGGATATTTGGTAGCCCATAGAGGGCTATGGTGAAAAAGGGAATATCTTCCGTTCAAAACTGGAAAGAAGCTTTCTGAGAAACTGCTCTGTGTTCTGTTAATTCATCTCACAGAGTTACATCTTTCCCTTCAACAAGCCTTTCGCTAAGGCTGTTCTTGTGGAATTGGCAGAGGGATATTTGGAAGCCCATAGAGGGCTATGGTGAAAAAGGGAATATCTTCCGTTCAAAACTGGAAAGAAGCTTTCTGAGAAACTGCTCTGTGTTCTGTTAATTCATCTCACAGAGTTACATCTTTCCCTTCAAGAAGCCTTTCGCTAAGGCTGTTCTTGTGGAATTGGCAAAGGGATATTTGGAAGCCCGTAGAGGGCTATGGTGAAAAAGGGAATATCTTCCGTTCAAAACTGGAAAGAAGCTTTCTGAGAAACTGCTCTGTGTTCTGTTAATTCATCTCACAGAGTTACATCTTTCCCTTCAAGAAGCCTTTCGCTAAGGCTGTTCTTGTGGAATTGGCAAAGGGATATTTGGAAGCCCATAGAGGGCTATGGTGAAAAAGGGAATATCTTCCGTTCAAAACTGGAAAGAAGGTTTCTGAGAAACTGCTCTGTGTTCTGTTAATTCATCTCAGAGTTACATCTTTCCCTTCAAGAAGCCTTTCGCTAAGGCTGTTCTTGTGGAATTGGCAAAGGGATATTTGGAAGCCCATAGAGGGCTATGGTGAAAAAGGAAATATCTTCCGTTCAAAACTGGAAAGAAGCTTTCTGAGAAACTGCTCTGTGTTCTGTTAATTCATCTCACAGAGTTACATCTTTCCCTTCAAGAAGCCTTTCGCTAAGGCTGTTCTTGTGGAATTGGCAAAGGGATATTTGGAAGCCCATAGAGGGCTATGGTGAAAAAGGGAATATCTTCCTTTCAAAACTGGAAAGAAGCTTTCTGAGAAACTGCTCTGTGTTCTGTTAATTCATCTCACAGAGTTACATCTTTCCCTTCAAGAAGCCTTTCGCTAAGCCTGTTCTTGTGGAATTGGCAAAGGGATATTTGGAAGCCCATAGAGGGCTATGGTGAAAAAGGAAATATCTTCCGTTCAAAACTGGAAAGAAGCTTTCTGAGAAACTGCTCTGTGTTCTGTTAATTCATCTCACAGAGTTACATCTTTCCCTTCAAGAAGCCTTTCGCTAAGGCTGTTCTTGTGGAATTGGCAAAGGGATATTTGGAAGCCCATAGAGGGCTATGGTGAAAAAGGAAATATCTTCCGTTCAAAACTGGAAAGAAGCTTTCTGAGAAACTGCTCTGTGTTCTCTTAATTCATCTCACAGAGTTACATCTTTCCCTTCAAGAAGCCTTTCCCTAAGGCTGTTCTTGTGGAATTGGCAAAGGGATATTTGGAAGCCCATAGAGGGCTATGGTGAAAAAGGGAATATCTTCCGTTCAAAACAGGAAAGAAGCTTCTGAGAAACTGCTCTGTGTTCTGTTAATTCATCTCACAGAGTTACATCTTTCCCTTCAAGAAGACTTTCGCTAAGGCTGTTCTTGTGGAATTGGCAAAGGGATATTTGGAAGCCCATAGAGGGCAATGGTGAAAATGGAAATATCTTCCGTTCAAAACTGGAAAGAAGCTTTCTGAGAAACTGCTCTGTGTTCTGTTAATTCATCTCGCAGAGTTACATCTTTCCCTTCCAGAAGCCTTTCGCTAAGGCTGTTCTTGTGGAATTGGCAAAGGGATATTTGGAAGCCCATAGAGGGCTATGGTGAAAAAGGAAATATCTTCCCTTCAAAACTGGAAGGAAGCTTTCTGAGAAACTGCTCTGTGTTCTGTTAATTCATCTCACAGAGTTATATCTTTCCCTTCAAGAAGCCTTTCGCTAAGGCTGTTCTTGTGGAATTGGCAAAGGGATATTTGGAAGCCCATAGAGGGCTATGGTGAAGAAGGGAATATCTTCCGTTCAAAACTGGAAAGAAGCTTTCTGAGAAACTGCTCTGTGTTCTGTTAATTCATCTCACAGCGTTACATCTTTCCCTTCAAGAAGCCTTTCGCTAAGGCTGTTCTTGTGGATTTGGCAAAGGGATATTTGGAAGCCCATAGAGGGCTATGGTGAAAAAGGGAATATCTTCCGTTCAAAACTGGAAAGAAGCTTTCTGAGAAACTGCTCTGTGTTCTGTTAATTCATCTCACAGAGTTACATCTTTCCCTTCAAGAAGCCTTTCGCTAAGGCTGTTCTTGTGGAATTGGCAAAGGGATATTTGGAAGCCCATAGAGGGCTATGGTGAAAAAGGAATTATCTTCCGTTCAAAACTGGAAAGAAGCTTTCTGAGAAACTGCTCTGTGTTCTGTTAATTCATCTCACAGAGTTACATCTTTCCCTTCAAGAAGCCTTTCGCTAAGGCTGTTCTTGTGGAATTCGCAATGGGATATTTGGAAGCCCATAGAGGGCTATGGTGAAAAAGGAAATATCTTCCGTTCAAAACTGGAAAGAAGATTTCTGAGAAACTGCTCTGTGTTCTGTTAATTCATCTCACAGAGTTACATCTTTCCCTTCAAGAAGCCTTTCGCTAAGGCTGTTCTTGTGGAATTGGCAAAGGGATATTTGGAAGCCCATAGAGGGCTATGGTGAAAAAGGGAATATCTTCCGTTCAAAACTGGAAAGAAGCTTTCTGAGAAACTGCTCTGTGTTCTGTTAATTCATCTCACAGAGTTACATCTTTCCCTTCAAGAAGCCTTTCGCTAAGGCTGTTCTTGTGGAATTGGCAAAGGGATATTTGGAAGCCCATAGAGGGCTATGGTGAAAAAGGAAATATCTTCCGTTCAAAACTGGAAAGAAGCTTTCTGAGAAACTGCTCTGTGTTCTGTTAATTCATCTCACAGAGTTACATCTTTCCCTTCAAGAAGCCTTTCGCTAAGGCTGTTCTTGTGGAATTGGCAAAGGGATATTTGGAAGCCCATAGAGGGCTATGGTGAAAAAGGGAATATCTTCCGTTCAAAACTGGAAAGAAGTTTTCTGAGAAACTGCTCTGTGTTCTGTTAATTCATCTCAGAGTTACATCTTTCCCTTCAAGAAGCCTTTCGCTAAGGCTGTTCTTGTGGAATTGGCAAAGGGATATTTGGAACCCCATAGAGGGCTATGGTGAAAAAGGAAATATCTTCCGTTCAAAACTGGAAAGAAGCTTTCTGAGAAACTGCTCTGTGTTCTGTTAATTCATCTCACAGAGTTACATCTTTCCCTTCAAGAAGCCTTTCGCTAAGGCTGTTCTTGTGGAATTGGCAAAGGGATATTTGGAAGCCCATAGAGGGCTATGGTGAAAAAGGGAATATCTTCCTTTCAAAACTGGAAAGAAGCTTTCTGAGAAACTGCTCTGTGTTCTGTTAATTCATCCCACCGAGTTTCATCTTTCCCTTCAAGAAGCCTTTCGCTAAGGCTGTTCTTGTGGAATTGGCAAAGGGATATTTGGAAGCCCATAGAGGGCTATGGTGAAGAAGGGAATATCTTCCGTTCAAAACTGGAAAGAAGCTTTCTGAGAAACTGCTCTGTGTTCTGTTAATTCATCTCACAGCGTTACATCTTTCCCTTCAAGAAGCCTTTCGCTAAGGCTGTTCTTGTGGATTTCGCAAAGGGATATTTGGAAGCCCATAGAGGGCTATGGTGAAAAAGGGAATATCTTCCGTTCAAAACTGGAAAGAAGCTTTCTGAGAAACTGCTCTGTGTTCTGTTAATTCATCTCACAGAGTTACATCTTTCCCTTCAAGAAGCCTTTCGCTAAGGCTGTTCTTGTGGAATTGGCAAAGGGATATTTGGAAGCCCATAGAGGGCTATGGTGAAAAAGGAAATATCTTCCGTTCAAAACTGGAAAGAAGCTTTCTGAGAAACTGCTCTGTGTTCTGTTAATTCATCTCACAGAGTTACATCTTTCCCTTCAAGAAGCCTTTCGCTAAGGCTGTTCTTGTGGAATTGGCAAAGGGATATTTGGAAGCCCATAGAGGGCTATGGTGAAAAAGGAATTATCTTCCGTTCAAAACTGGAAAGAAGCTTTCTGAGAAACTGCTCTGTGTTCTGTTAATTCATCTCACAGAGTTACATCTTTCCCTTCAAGAAGCCTTTCGCTAAGGCTGTTCTTGTGGAATTGGCAATGGGATATTTGGAAGCCCATAGAGGGCTATGGTGAAAAAGGAAATATCTTCCGTTCAAAACTGGAAAGAAGATTTCTGAGAAACTGCTCTGTGTTCTGTTAATTCATCTCACAGAGTTACATCTTTCCCTTCAAGAAGCCTTTCGCTAAGGCTGTTCTTGTGGAATTGGCAAAGGGATATTTGGAAGCCCATAGAGGGCTATGGTGAAAAAGGAAATATCTTCCGTTCAAAACTGGAAAGAAGATTTCTGAGAAACTGCTCTGTGTTCTGTTAATTCATCTCACAGAGTTACATCTTTCCCTTCAAGAAGCCTTTCGCTAAGGCTGTTCTTGTGGAATTGGCAATGGGATATTTGGAAGCCCATAGAGGGCTATGGTGAAAAAGGAAATATCTTCCGTTCAAAACTGGAAAGAAGATTTCTGAGAAACTGCTCTGTGTTCTGTTAATTCATCTCACAGAGTTACATCTTTCCCTTCAAGAAGCCTTTCGCTAAGGCTGTTCTTGTGGAATTGGCAAAGGGATATTTGGTAGCCCATAGAGGGCTATGGTGAAAAAGGGAATATCTTCCGTTCAAAACTGGAAAGAAGCTTTCTGAGAAACTGCTCTGTGTTCTGTTAATTCATCTCACAGAGTTACATCTTTCCCTTCAACAAGCCTTTCGCTAAGGCTGTTCTTGTGGAATTGGCAGAGGGATATTTGGAAGCCCATAGAGGGCTATGGTGAAAAAGGGAATATCTTCCGTTCAAAACTGGAAAGAAGCTTTCTGAGAAACTGCTCTGTGTTCTGTTAATTCATCTCACAGAGTTACATCTTTCCCTTCAAGAAGCCTTTCGCTAAGGCTGTTCTTGTGGAATTGGCAAAGGGATATTTGGAAGCCCGTAGAGGGCTATGGTGAAAAAGGGAATATCTTCCGTTCAAAACTGGAAAGAAGCTTTCTGAGAAACTGCTCTGTGTTCTGTTAATTCATCTCACAGAGTTACATCTTTCCCTTCAAGAAGCCTTTCGCTAAGGCTGTTCTTGTGGAATTGGCAAAGGGATATTTGGAAGCCCATAGAGGGCTATGGTGAAAAAGGGAATATCTTCCGTTCAAAACTGGAAAGAAGGTTTCTGAGAAACTGCTCTGTGTTCTGTTAATTCATCTCAGAGTTACATCTTTCCCTTCAAGAAGCCTTTCGCTAAGGCTGTTCTTGTGGAATTGGCAAAGGGATATTTGGAAGCCCATAGAGGGCTATGGTGAAAAAGGAAATATCTTCCGTTCAAAACTGGAAAGAAGCTTTCTGAGAAACTGCTCTGTGTTCTGTTAATTCATCTCACAGAGTTACATCTTTCCCTTCAAGAAGCCTTTCGCTAAGGCTGTTCTTGTGGAATTGGCAAAGGGATATTTGGAAGCCCATAGAGGGCTATGGTGAAAAAGGGAATATCTTCCTTTCAAAACTGGAAAGAAGCTTTCTGAGAAACTGCTCTGTGTTCTGTTAATTCATCTCACAGAGTTACATCTTTCCCTTCAAGAAGCCTTTCGCTAAGCCTGTTCTTGTGGAATTGGCAAAGGGATATTTGGAAGCCCATAGAGGGCTATGGTGAAAAAGGAAATATCTTCCGTTCAAAACTGGAAAGAAGCTTTCTGAGAAACTGCTCTGTGTTCTGTTAATTCATCTCACAGAGTTACATCTTTCCCTTCAAGAAGCCTTTCGCTAAGGCTGTTCTTGTGGAATTGGCAAAGGGATATTTGGAAGCCCATAGAGGGCTATGGTGAAAAAGGAAATATCTTCCGTTCAAAACTGGAAAGAAGCTTTCTGAGAAACTGCTCTGTGTTCTCTTAATTCATCTCACAGAGTTACATCTTTCCCTTCAAGAAGCCTTTCCCTAAGGCTGTTCTTGTGGAATTGGCAAAGGGATATTTGGAAGCCCATAGAGGGCTATGGTGAAAAAGGGAATATCTTCCGTTCAAAACAGGAAAGAAGCTTCTGAGAAACTGCTCTGTGTTCTGTTAATTCATCTCACAGAGTTACATCTTTCCCTTCAAGAAGACTTTCGCTAAGGCTGTTCTTGTGGAATTGGCAAAGGGATATTTGGAAGCCCATAGAGGGCAATGGTGAAAATGGAAATATCTTCCGTTCAAAACTGGAAAGAAGCTTTCTGAGAAACTGCTCTGTGTTCTGTTAATTCATCTCGCAGAGTTACATCTTTCCCTTCCAGAAGCCTTTCGCTAAGGCTGTTCTTGTGGAATTGGCAAAGGGATATTTGGAAGCCCATAGAGGGCTATGGTGAAAAAGGAAATATCTTCCCTTCAAAACTGGAAGGAAGCTTTCTGAGAAACTGCTCTGTGTTCTGTTAATTCATCTCACAGAGTTATATCTTTCCCTTCAAGAAGCCTTTCGCTAAGGCTGTTCTTGTGGAATTGGCAAAGGGATATTTGGAAGCCCATAGAGGGCTATGGTGAAGAAGGGAATATCTTCCGTTCAAAACTGGAAAGAAGCTTTCTGAGAAACTGCTCTGTGTTCTGTTAATTCATCTCACAGCGTTACATCTTTCCCTTCAAGAAGCCTTTCGCTAAGGCTGTTCTTGTGGATTTGGCAAAGGGATATTTGGAAGCCCATAGAGGGCTATGGTGAAAAAGGGAATATCTTCCGTTCAAAACTGGAAAGAAGCTTTCTGAGAAACTGCTCTGTGTTCTGTTAATTCATCTCACAGAGTTACATCTTTCCCTTCAAGAAGCCTTTCGCTAAGGCTGTTCTTGTGGAATTGGCAAAGGGATATTTGGAAGCCCATAGAGGGCTATGGTGAAAAAGGAATTATCTTCCGTTCAAAACTGGAAAGAAGCTTTCTGAGAAACTGCTCTGTGTTCTGTTAATTCATCTCACAGAGTTACATCTTTCCCTTCAAGAAGCCTTTCGCTAAGGCTGTTCTTGTGGAATTCGCAATGGGATATTTGGAAGCCCATAGAGGGCTATGGTGAAAAAGGAAATATCTTCCGTTCAAAACTGGAAAGAAGATTTCTGAGAAACTGCTCTGTGTTCTGTTAATTCATCTCACAGAGTTACATCTTTCCCTTCAAGAAGCCTTTCGCTAAGGCTGTTCTTGTGGAATTGGCAAAGGGATATTTGGAAGCCCATAGAGGGCTATGGTGAAAAAGGGAATATCTTCCGTTCAAAACTGGAAAGAAGCTTTCTGAGAAACTGCTCTGTGTTCTGTTAATTCATCTCACAGAGTTACATCTTTCCCTTCAAGAAGCCTTTCGCTAAGGCTGTTCTTGTGGAATTGGCAAAGGGATATTTGGAAGCCCATAGAGGGCTATGGTGAAAAAGGAAATATCTTCCGTTCAAAACTGGAAAGAAGCTTTCTGAGAAACTGCTCTGTGTTCTGTTAATTCATCTCACAGAGTTACATCTTTCCCTTCAAGAAGCCTTTCGCTAAGGCTGTTCTTGTGGAATTGGCAAAGGGATATTTGGAAGCCCATAGAGGGCTATGGTGAAAAAGGGAATATCTTCCGTTCAAAACTGGAAAGAAGTTTTCTGAGAAACTGCTCTGTGTTCTGTTAATTCATCTCAGAGTTACATCTTTCCCTTCAAGAAGCCTTTCGCTAAGGCTGTTCTTGTGGAATTGGCAAAGGGATATTTGGAACCCCATAGAGGGCTATGGTGAAAAAGGAAATATCTTCCGTTCAAAACTGGAAAGAAGCTTTCTGAGAAACTGCTCTGTGTTCTGTTAATTCATCTCACAGAGTTACATCTTTCCCTTCAAGAAGCCTTTCGCTAAGGCTGTTCTTGTGGAATTGGCAAAGGGATATTTGGAAGCCCATAGAGGGCTATGGTGAAAAAGGGAATATCTTCCTTTCAAAACTGGAAAGAAGCTTTCTGAGAAACTGCTCTGTGTTCTGTTAATTCATCCCACCGAGTTTCATCTTTCCCTTCAAGAAGCCTTTCGCTAAGGCTGTTCTTGTGGAATTGGCAAAGGGATATTTGGAAGCCCATAGAGGGCTATGGTGAAAAAGGAAATATCTTCCGTTCAAAACTGGAAAGAAGCTTTCTGAGAAACTGCTCTGTGTTCTGTTAATTCATCTCACAGAGTTACATCTTTCCCTTCAAGAATCCTTTCGCTAAGGCTGTTCTTGTGGAATTGGCAAAGGGATATTTGGAAGCCCACAGAGGGCTATGGTGAAAAAGGGAATATCTTCCGTTCAAAACTGGAAAGAAGCTTTCTGAGAAACTGCTCTGTGTTCTCTTAATTCATCTCACAGAGTTACATCTTTCCCTTCAAGAAGCCTTTCCCTAAGGCTGTTCTTGTGGAATTGGCAAAGGGATATTTGGAAGCCCATAGAGGGCTATGTTGAAAAAGGGAATATCTTCCGTTCAAAACAGGAAAGAAGCTTTCTGAGAAACTGCTCTGTGTTCTGTTAATTCATCTCACAGAGTTACATCTTTCCCTTCAAGAAGACTTTCGCTAAGGCTGTTCTTGTGGAATTGGCAAAGGGATATTTGGAAGCCCATAGAGGGCTATGGTGAAAATGGAAATATCTTCCGTTCAAAACTGGAAAGAAGCTTTCTGAGAAACTGCTCTGTGTTCTGTTAATTCATCTCACAGAGTTACATCTTTCCCTTCCAGAAGCCTTTCGCTAAGCCTGTTCTTGTGGAATTGGCAAAGGGATATTTGGAAGCCCATAGAGGGCTATGGTGAAAAAGGAAATATCTTCCCTTCAAAACTGGAAGGAAGCTTTCTGAGAAACTGCTCTGTGTTCTGTTAATTCATCTCACAGAGTTATATCTTTCCCTTCAAGAAGCCTTTCGCTAAGGCTGTTCTTGTGGAATTGGCAAAGGGATATTTGGAAGCCCATAGAGGGCTATGGTGAAAAAGGAAATATCTTCCGTTCAAAACTGGAAAGAAGCTTTCTGAGAAACTGCTCTGTGTTCTGTTAATTCATCTCACAGAGTTACATCTTTCCCTTCAAGAAGCCTTTCGCTAAGGCTGTTCTTGTGGAATTGGCAAAGGGATATTTGGAAGCCCATAGAGGGCTATGGTGAAAAAGGAATTATCTTCCGTTCAAAACTGGAAAGAAGCTTTCTGAGAAACTGCTCTGTGTTCTGTTAATTCATCTCACAGAGTTACATCTTTCCCTTCAAGAAGCCTTTCGCTAAGGCTGTTCTTGTGGAATTGGCAATGGGATATTTGGAAGCCCATAGAGGGCTATGGTGAAAAAGGAAATATCTTCCGTTCAAAACTGGAAAGAAGATTTCTGAGAAACTGCTCTGTGTTCTGTTAATTCATCTCACAGAGTTACATCTTTCCCTTCAAGAAGCCTTTCGCTAAGGCTGTTCTTGTGGAATTGGCAAAGGGATATTTGGAAGCCCATAGAGGGCTATGGTGAAAAAGGAAATATCTTCCGTTCAAAACTGGAAAGAAGATTTCTGAGAAACTGCTCTGTGTTCTGTTAATTCATCTCACAGAGTTACATCTTTCCCTTCAAGAAGCCTTTCGCTAAGGCTGTTCTTGTGGAATTGGCAATGGGATATTTGGAAGCCCATAGAGGGCTATGGTGAAAAAGGAAATATCTTCCGTTCAAAACTGGAAAGAAGATTTCTGAGAAACTGCTCTGTGTTCTGTTAATTCATCTCACAGAGTTACATCTTTCCCTTCAAGAAGCCTTTCGCTAAGGCTGTTCTTGTGGAATTGGCAAAGGGATATTTGGTAGCCCATAGAGGGCTATGGTGAAAAAGGGAATATCTTCCGTTCAAAACTGGAAAGAAGCTTTCTGAGAAACTGCTCTGTGTTCTGTTAATTCATCTCACAGAGTTACATCTTTCCCTTCAACAAGCCTTTCGCTAAGGCTGTTCTTGTGGAATTGGCAAAGGGATATTTGGAAGCCCATAGAGGGCTATGGTGAAAAAGGAAATATCTTCCGTTTAAAACTGGAAAGAAGCTTTCTGAGAAACTGCTCTGTGTTCTGTTAATTCATCTCACAGAGTTACATCTTTCCCTTCAAGAAGCCTTTCGCTAAGGCTGTTCTTGTGGAATTGGCAAAGGGATATTTGGAAGCCCATAGAGGGCTATGGTGAAAAAGGGAATATCTTCCGTTCAAAACTGGAAAGAAGCTTTCTGAGAAACTGCTCTGTGTTCTGTTAATTCATCTCACAGAGTTACATCTTTCCCTTCAAGAAGCCTTTCGCTAAGGCTGTTCTTGTGGAATTGGCAAAGGGATATTTGGAAGCCCATAGAGGGCTATGGTGAAAAAGGAAATATCTTCCGTTCAAAACTGGAAAGAAGCTTACAGAGAAACCACTCTGTGTTCTGTTAATTCATCTCACAGAGTTACATCTTTCCCTTCAAGAAGCCTTTCGCTAAGGCTGTTCTTGTGGAATTGGCAAAGGGATATTTGGAAGCCCATAGAGGGCTATGGTGAAAAAGGAAATATGTTCCGTTCAAAACTGGAAAGAAGCTTTCTGAGAAACTGCTCTGTGTTATGTTAATTCATCTCACAGAGTTACATCTTTCCCTTCAAGAAGCCTTTCGCTAAGGCTGTTCTTGTGGAATTGGCAAAGGGATATTTGGAAGCCCATAGAGGGCTATGGTGAAAAAGGGAATATCTTCCTTTCAAAACTGGAAAGAAGCTTTCTGAGAAACTGCTCTGTGTTCTGTTAATTCATCTCACAGAGTTACATCTTTCCCTTCAAGAAGCCTTTCGCTAAGGCTGTTCTTGTGGAATTGGCAAAGGGATATTTGGAAGCCCATAGAGGGCTATGGTGAAAAAGGAAATATCTTCCGTTCAAAACTGGAAAGAAGCTTTCTGAGAAACTGCTCTGTGTTCTGTTAATTCATCTCACAGAGTTACATCTTTCCCTTCAAGAAGCCTTTCGCTAAGGCTGTTTTGTGGAATTGGCAAAGGGATATTTGGAAGCCCATAGAGGGCTATGGTGAAAAAGGAAATATCTTCCGTTCAAAACTGGAAAGAACCTTTCTGAGAAACTGCTCTGTGTTCTGTTAATTCATCTCACAGAGTTACATCTTTCCCTTCAAGAAGCCTTTCGCTAAGGCTGTTCTTGTGGAATTGGCAAAGGGATATTTGGAAGCCCATAGAGGGCTATGGTGAAAAAGGAAATATCTTCCGTTCAAAACTGGAAAGAAGCTTTCTGAGAAACTGCTCTGTGTTCTGTTAATTCATCTCACTGAGTTACATCTTTCCCTTCAAGAAGCCTTTCGCTAAGGCTGTTCTTGTGGAATTGGCAAAGGGATATTTGGAAGCCCATAGAGGGCTATGGTGAAAAAGGGAATATCTTCCGTTCAAAACTGGAAAGAAGCTTTCTGAGAAACTGCTCTGTGTTCTGTTAATTCATCTCACAGAGTTACATCTTTCCCTTCAAGAAGCCTTTCGCTACGGCTGTTCTTGTGGAATTGGCAAAGGGATATTTGGAAGCCCATAGAGGGCTATGGTGAAAAAGGGAATATCTTCCGTTCAAAACTGGAAAGAAGCCTTCTGAGAAACTACTCTGTGTTCTGTTAATTCATCTCACAGAGTTACATCTTTCCCTTCAAGAAGCCTTTCGCTAAGGCTGTTCTTGTGGAATTGGCAAAGGGATATTTGGAAGCCCATAGAGGGCTATGGTGAAAAAGGAAATATCTTCCGTTCAAAACTGGAAAGAAGCTTTCTCAGAAACTGCTCTGTGTTCTGTTAATTCATCTCACAGAGTTACATCTTTCCCTTCAAGAAGCCTTTCGCTAAGGCTGTTCTTGTGGAATTGGCAAAGGGATATTTGGAAGCCCATAGAGGGCTATATTGAAAAAGGGAATATCTTCCGTTCAAAACTGGAAAGAAGCTTTCTGAGAAACTGCTCTGTGTTCTGTTAATTCATCTCACAGAGTTACCTTTCCCTTCAAGAAGCCTTTCGCTAAGGCTGTTCTTGTGGAATTGGCAAAGGGATATTTGGAAGCCCATAGAGGGCTATGCTGAAAAAGGGAATATCTTCCGTTCAAAACTGGAAAGAAGCTTTCTGAGAAACTGCTCTGTATTCTGTTAATTCATCTCACAGAGTTACATCTTTCCCTTCAAGAAGCCTTTCGCTAAGGCTGTTCTTGTGGAATTGGCAAAGGGATATTTGGAAGCCCATAGAGGGCTATGGTGAAAAAGGGAATATCTTCCGTTCAAAACTGGAAAGAAGCTTTCTGAGAAACTGCTCTGTGTTCTGTTAATTCATCTCAAAGAGTTACATGTTTCCCGTCAAGAAGCCTTTCGCTAAGGCTGTTCTTGTGGAATTGGCAAAGGGATATTTGGAATCCCATAGAGGGCTATGGTGAAAAAGGGAATATCTTCCGTTCAAAACTGGAAAGAAGCTTTCTGAGAAACTGCTCTGTGTTCTGTTAATTCATCTCACAGAGTTACATCTTTCCCTTCAAGAAGCCTTTCGCTAAGGCTGTTCTTGTGGAATTGGCAAAGGGATATTTGGAAGCCCATAGAGGGCTATGGTGAAAAAGGAAATATCTTCCGTTCAAAACTGGAAAGAAGCTTTCTGAGAAACTGCTCTGTGTTCTGTTAATTCATCTCACAGAGTTACATCTTTCCCTTCAAGAAGCCTTTCGCTAAGGCTGTTCTTGTGGAATTGGCAAAGGGATATTTGGAAGCCCATAGAGGGCTATGGTGAAAAAGGGAATATCTTCCGTTCAAAACTGGAAAGAAGCTTTCTGAGAAACTGCTCTGTGTTCTGTTAATTCATCTCACAGAGTTACATCTTTCCCTTCAAGAAGCCTTTCGCTAAGGCTGTTCTTGTGGAATTGGCAAAGGGATATTTGGAAGCCCATAGAGGGCTATGGTGAAAAAGGAAATATCTTCCGTTCAAAACTGGAAAGAAGCTTTCTGAGAAACTGCTCTGTGTTCTGTTAATTCATCTCACAGAGTTACATCTTTCCCTTCAAGAAGCCTTTCGCTAAGGCTGTTCTTGTGGAATTGGCAAAGGGATATTTGGAAGCCCATAGAGGGCTATGGTGAAAAAGGAAATATCTTCCGTTCAAAACTGGAAAGAAGCTTTCTGAGAAACTGCTCTGTGTTCTGTTAATTCATCTCACAGAGTTACATCTTTCCCTTCAAGAAGCCTTTCGCTAAGGCTGTTCTTGTGGAATTGGCAAAGGGATATTTGGAAGCCCATAGAGGGCTATGGTGAAAAAGGAAATATCTTCCGTTCAAAACTGGAAAGAAGCTTTCTGAGAAACTGCTCTGTGTTCTGTTAATTCATCTCACAGAGTTACATATTTCCCTTCAAGAAGCCTTTCCCTAAGGCTGTTCTTGTGGAATTGGCAAAGGGATATTTGGAAGCCCATAGAGGGCTATGGTGAAAAAGGGAATATCTTCCGTTCAAAACTGGAAAGAAGCTTTCTGAGAAACTGCTCTGTGTTCTGTTAATTCACCTCACAGAGTTACATCTTTCCCTTCAAGAAGCCTTTCGCTAAGGCTGTTCTTGTGGAATTGGCAAAGGGATATTTGGAAGCCCATAGAGGGCTATGGTGAAAAAAGAAATATCTTCCGTAAAAAACTGGAAAGAAGCTTTCTGAGAAACTGCTCTGTGTTCTGTTAATTCATCTCACAGAGTTACATCTTTCCCTTCAAGAAGCCTTTCGCTAAGGCTGTTCTTGTGGAATTGGCAAAGGGATATTTGGAAGCCCATAGAGGGCTATGGTGAAAAAGGGAATATCTTCCGTTCAAAACTGGAAAGAAGCTTTCTGAGAAACTGCTCTGTGTACTGTTAATTCATCTCACAGAGTTACATCTTTCCTTTCAAGAAGCCTTTCGCTAAGGCTGTTCTTGTGGAATTGGCAAAGGGATATTTGGAAGCCCATAGAGGGCTATGGTGAAAAAGGAAATATCTTCCGTTCAAAACTGGAAAGAAGCTTTCTGAGAAACTACTCTGTGTTCTGTTAATTCATCTCACAGAGTTACATCTTTCCCTTCAGGAAGCCTTTCGCTAAGGCTGTTCTTGTGGAATTGGCAAAGGGATATTTGGAAGCCCATAGAGGGCTATGGTGAAAAAGGAAATATCTTCCGTTCAAAACTGGAAAGAAGCTTTCTGAGAAACTGCTCTGTGTTCTGTTAATTCATCTCACAGAGTTACATCTTTCCCTTCAAGAAGCCTTTCGCTAAGGCTGTTCTTGTGCAATTGGCAAAGGGATATTTGGAAGCCAATAAGGGCTATGGTGAAAAAGGGAATATCTTCCGTTCAAAACTGGAAAGAAGCTTTCTGAGAAACTGCTCTGTGTTCTGTTAATTAATCTCACAGAGTTAAATCTTGCCCTTCAAGAAGCCTTTCGCTAAGGCTGTTCTTGTGGAATTGGCAAAGGGATATTTGGAAGCCCATAGAGGGCTATGGTGAAAAAGGAAATATCTTCCGTTCAAAACTGGAAAGAAGGTTTCTGAGAAACTGCTCTGTGTTCTGTTATTTCATCTCACAGAGTTACATCTTTCCCTTCAAGAAGCCTTTCGCTAAGGCTGTTCTTGTGGAATTGGCAAAGGGATATTTGGAAGCCCATAGAGGGCTATGGTGAAAAAGGGAATATCTTTCGTTCAAAACTGGAAAGAAGCTTTCTGAGAAACTGCTCTGTGTTCTGTTAATTCATCTCACAGAGTTACATCTTTCCCTTCAAGAAGCCTTTCGCTAAGGCTGTTATTGTGGAATTGGCAAAGGGATATTTGGAAGCCCATAGAGGGCTATTTTGAAAAAGGGAATATCTTCCGTTCAAAACTGGAAAGAAGCTTTCTGAGAAACTGCTCTGTGTTCTGTTAATTCATCTCACAGAGTTACATCTTTCCCTTCAAGAAGCCTTTCGCTAAGTCTGTCCTTTTGGAATTGGCAAAGGGATATTTGGAAGCCCATAGAGGGCTATGGTGAAAAAGGAAATATCTTCCGTTCAAAACTGGAAAGTAGCTTCTGAGAAACTGCTCTGTGCCCTGTTAATTCATCTCACAGAGTTACATCTTTCCCTTCAAGAAGCCTTTCGCTAAGGCTGTCCTTGTGGAATTGGCAAAGGGATATTTGGAAGCCCATAGAGGGCTATGGGGAAAAAGGAAATATCTTCGGTTCAAAACTGGAAAGAAGCTTTCTGAGAAACTGCTCTGTGTTCTGCTAATTCATCTCACAGAGTTACATCTTTCCCTTCAAGAAGCCTTTCGCTAAGGCTGTTCTTGTGGAATTGGCAAAGGGATATTTGGAAGCCCATAGAGGGCTATGGTGAAAAAGGGAATATCTTCCTTTCAAAACTGGAAAGAAGCTTTCTGAGAAACTGCTCTGTGTTCTGTTAATTCATCTCACAGAGTTACATCTTGCCCTTCAAGAAGCTTTTCGCTAAGGCTGTTCTTGTGGAATTGGCAAAGGGATATTTGGAAGCGCATAGAGGGCTATGGTGAAAAAGGAAATATCTTCCGTTCAAAACTTGAAAGAAGCTTTCTGAGAAACTGCTCTGTGTTCTGTTAATTCATCTCACAGAGTTACATCTTTACCTTCAAGAAGCCTTTCGCTAAGGCTGTTCTTGGGGAATTGGCAAAGGGATATTTGGAAGCCCATAGAGGGCTATGGTGAAAAAGGAAATATCTTCCGTTCAAAACTGGAAAGAAGCTTTCTGAGAAACTGCTCTGTGTTCTGCTAATTCATCTCACAGAGTTACATCTTTCCCTTCAAGAAGCCTTTCGCTAAGGCTGTTCTTGTGGAATTGGCAAAGGGATATTTGGAAGCCCATAGAGGACTATGGTGAAAAAGGGAATATCTTCCGTTCAAAACTGGAAAGAAGCTTTCTGAGAAACTGCTCTGTGTTCTGTTAATTCATCTCACAGAGTTACATCTTTCCCTTCAAGAAGCCTTTCGCTAAGGCTGTTCTTGTGGAATTGGCAAAGGGATATTTGGAAGCCCATAGAGGGCTATGGTGAAAATGGAAATATCTTCCGTTCAAAACAGGAAAGAAGCTTTCTGAGAAACTGCTCTGTGTTCTGTTAATTCATCTCACAGAGTTACATCTTTCCCTTCAAGAAGCCTTTCGCTAAGACTGTTCTTGTGGAATTGGCAAAGGGATATTTGGAAGCCCATAGAGGGCTATGGTGAAAAAGGGAATATCTTCCGTTCAAAACTGGAAAGAAGCTTTCTGAGAAACTGCTCTGTGTTCTCTTAATTCATCTCACAAAGTTACATCTTTCCCTTCAAGAAGACTTTCGCTAAGGCTGTTCTTGTGGAATTGGCAAAGGGATATTTGGAAGCCCATAGAGGGCTATGGTGAAAATGGAAATATCTTTCCTTCAAAACTGGAAAGAAGCTTTCTGAGAAACTGCTCTGTGTTCTGTTAATTCATCTCACAGAGTTACATCTTTCCCTTCAAGAAGCCTTTCGCTAAGGCTGTTCTTGTGGAATTGGCAAAGGGATATTTGGAAGCCCATAGAGGGCTATGGTGAAAAAGGAAATATATTCCGTTCAAAACTGGAAAGAAGCTTTCTGAGAAACTGCTCTGTGTTCTGTTAATTCATCTCACAGAGTTACATCTTTCCCTTCAAGAAGCCTTTCGCTAAGGCTGTTCTTGTGGAATTGGCAAAGGGATATTTGGAAGCCCATAGAGGGCTATGGTGAAAAAGGGAATATCTTCCTTTCAAAACTGGAAAGAAGCTTTCTGAGAAACTGCTCTGTGTTCTGTTAATTCATCTCACAGAGTTACATCTTTCCCTTCAAGAAGCCTTTCGCTAAGGCTGTTCTTGTGGAATTGGCAAAGGGATATTTGGAAGCACATAGAGTGCTATGGTGAAAAAGGAAATATCTTCCGTTCAAAACTGGAAAGAAGCTTTCTGAGAAACTGCTCTGTGTTCTGTTAATTCATCTCACAGAGTTACATCTTTCCCTTCAAGAAGCCTTTCGCTAAGGCTGTTCTTGTGGAATTGGCAAAGGGATATTTGGAAGCCCATAGAGGGCTATGGTGAAAAAGGGAATATCTTGCGTTCAAAACTGGAAAGAAGCTTTCTGAGAAACTGCTCTGTGTTCTGTTATTTCATCTCACAGAGTTACATCTTTCCCTTCAAGAAGCCTTTCGCTAAGGCTGTTCTTGTGGAATTGGCAAAGGGATATTTGGAAGCCCATAGAGGGCTATGGTGAAAAAGGAAATATCTTCCGTTCAAAACTGGAAAGAAGCTTTCTGAGAAACTGCTCTGTGTTCTGTTAATTCATCTCACAGAGTTACATCTTTCCCTTCAAGAAGCCTTTCGCTAAGGCTGTTCTTGTGGAATTGGCAAAGGGATATTTGGAAGCCCATAGAGGGCTATGGTGAAAAAGGGAATATCTTCCGTTCAAAACTGGAAAGAAGCTTTCTGAGAAACTGCTCTGTGTTCTGTTAATTCATCTCACAGAGTTACATCTTTCCCTTCAAGAAGCCTTTCGCTAAGGCTGTTCTTGTGGAATTGGCAAAGGGATATTTGGAAGCCCATAGAGGGCTATGGTGAAAAAGGAAATATCTTCCGTTCAAAACTGGAAAGAAGCTTTCTGAGAAACTGCTCTGTGTTCTGTTAATTCATCTCACAGAGTTACATCTTTCCCTTCAAGAAGCCTTTCGCTAAGGCTGTTCTTGTGGAATTGGCAAAGGGATATTTGGAAGCCCATAGAGGGCTATGGTGAAAAAGGGAATATCTTCCGTTCAAAACTGGAAAGAAACTTTCTGAGAAACTGCTCTGTGTTCTGTTAATTCATCTCACAGAGTTACATCTTTCCCTTCAAGAAGCCTTTCGCTAAGGCTGTTCTTGTGGAATTGGCAAAGGGATATTTGGAAGCCCATAGAGGGCTATGGTGAAAAAGGGAATATCTTCCGTTCAAAACTGGAAAGAAGCTTTCTGAGAGACTGCTCTGTGTTCTGTTAATTCATCTCACAGAGTTACATCTTTCCTTTCAAGAAGCCTTTCGCTAAGGCTGTTCTTGTGGAATTGGCAAAGGGATATTTGGAAGCCCATCGAGGGCTATGGTGAAAAAGGGAATATCTTCCGTTCAAAACAGGAAAGAAGCTTTCTGAGAAACTGCTCTATGTTCTGTTAATTCATCTCACAGAGTTACATCTTTCCCTTCAAGAAGCCTTTGGCTAAGGCTGTTCTTGTGGAATTGGCAAAGGGATATTTGGAAGCCCATAGAGGGCTATGGTGAAAAAGGAAATATCTTCCGTACAAAACTGGAAAGAAGCTTTCTGAGAAACTGCTCTGTGTTCTGTTAATTCATCTCACAGAGTTACATCTTTCCCTTCAAGAAGCCTTTCGCTAAGGCTGTTCTTGTGGAATTGGCAAAGGGATATTTGGAAGCCCATAGAGGGCTATGGTGAAAAAGGAAATATCTTCCGTTCAAAACTGGAAAGAAGCTTTCTGAGAAACTGCTCTGTGTTCTGTTAATTCATCTCACAGAGTTACATCTTTCCCTTCAAGAAGCCTTTCGTTAAGGCTGTTCTTGTGGAATTGGCAAAAGGATATTTGGAAGCCCATAGAGGGCTATGGTGAAAAAGGGAATATCTTCCGTTCAAAACTGGAAAGAAGCTTTCTGAGAAACTGCTCTGTGTTCTGTTAATTCATCTCACAGAGTTACATCTTTCCCTTCAAGAAGCCTTTCGTTAAGGCTGTTCTTGTGGAATTGGCAAAGGGATATTTGGAAGCCCATAGAGGGCTATGGTGAAAAAGGAAATATCTTCCGTTCAAAACTGGAAAGAAGCTTTCTGAGAAACTGCTCTGTGTTCTGTTAATTCATCTCACAGAGTTACATCTTTCCCTTCAAGAAGCCTTTCGCTAAGGCTGTTCTTGTGGAATTGGCAAAGGGATATTTGGAAGCCCATAGAGGGCTTTGGTGAAAAAGGAAATATCTTCCGTTCAAAACTGGAAAGAAGCTTTCTGAGAAACTGCTCTGTGTTCTGTTAATTCATCTCACAGAGTTACATCTTTCCCTTCAAGAAGCCTTTCGCTAAGGCTGTTCTTGTGGAATTGGCAAAGGGATATTTGGAAGCCCATAGAGGGCTATGGTGAAGAAGGGAATATCTTCCGTTCAAAACTGGAAAGAAGCTTTCTGAGAAACTGCTCTGTGTTCTGTTAATTCATCTCACAGAGTTACATCTTTCCCTCAAGAAGCCTTTCGGTAAGGCTGTTCTTGTGGAATTGGCAAAGGGATATTTGAAAGCCCATAGAGGGCTATGGTGAAAAAGGAAATATCTTCCGTTCAAAACTGGAAAGAAGCTTTCTGGTAAACTGCTCTGTGTTCTGTTAATTCATCTCACAGAGTTACATCTTTCCCTTCAAGAAGCCTTTCGCTAAGGCTGTTCTTGTGGAATTGGCAAAGGGATATTTGGAAGACCATAGAGGGCTATGGTGAAAAAGGGAATATCTTCCATTCAAAACTGGAAAGAAGCTTTCTGAGAAACTGCTCTGTGTTCTGTTAATTCATCTCACAGAGTTACATCTTTCCCTTCAAGAAGCCTTTCGCTAAGGCTGTTCTTGTGGAATTGGCAAAGGGATATTTGGAAGCCCATAGAGGGCTATGGTGAAAAAGGGAATATCTTCCGTTCAAAACTGGAAAGAAGCTTTCTGAGAAACTGCTCTGTGTTCTGTTAATTCATCTCACAGAGTTACATCTTTCCCTTCAAGAAGCCTTTCGCTAAGGCTGTTCTTGTGGAATTGGCAAAGGGATATTTGGAAGCCCATAGAGGGCTATGGTGAAAAAGGAAATATCTTCCGTTCAAAACTGGAAAGAAGTTTTCTGAGAAACTGCTCTGTGTTCTGTTAATTCATCTCACAGAGTTACATCTTTCCCTTCAAAAAGACTTTCGCTAAGGCTGTTCTTGTGGAATTGGCAAAGGGATATTTGGAAGCCCTTAGAGGGCTATGGTGAAAAAGGAAATATCTTCCGTTCAAAACTGGAAAGAAGCTTTCTGAGAAACTGCTCTGTGTTCTGTTAATTCATCTCACAGAGTTACATCTTTCCCTTCAAGAAGCCTTTCGCTAAGGCTGTCCTTTTGGAATTGGCAAAGGGATATTTGGAAGCCCATAGAGGGCTATGGTGAAAAAGGGAATATCTTCCATTCAAAACTGGAAAGTAGCTTCTGAGAAACTGCTCTGTGTTCTGTTAATTCATCTCACAGAGTTACATCTTTCCCTTCAAGAAGCCTTTCGCTAAGGCTGTCCTTGTGGAATTGGCAAAGGGATATTTGGAAGCCCATAGAGGGCTATGGTGAAAAAGGAAATATCTTCCGTTCAAAACTGGAAAGAAGCTTTCTGAGAAACTGCTCTGTGTTCTGTTAATTCATCTCACAGAGTTACATCTTTCCCTTCAAGAAGCCTTTCGCTAAGGCTGTTCTTGTGCAATTGGCAAAGGGATATTTGGAAGCCCATAGAGGGCTATGGTGAAAAAGGGAATATCTTCCTTTCAAAACTGGAAAGAAGCTTTCTGAGAAACTGCTCTGTGTTCTGTTAATTCATCTCACAGAGTTACATCTTTCCCTTCAAGAAGCCTTTCGCTAAGGCTGTTCTTGTGGAATTGGCAAAGGGATATTTGGAAGCCCATAGAGGGCTATGGTGAAAAAGGAAATATCTTCCGTTCAAAACTGGAAAGAAGCTTTCTGAGAAACTGCTCTGTGTTCTGTTAATTCATCTCACAGAGTTACATCTTTCCCTTCAAGAAGCCTTTCGCTAAGGATGTTCTTGTGGAATTGGCAAAGGGATATTTGGAAGCCCATAGAGGGCTATGGTGAAAAAGGAAATATCTTCCGTTCAAAACTGGAAAGAAGCTTTCTGAGAAACTGCTCTGTGTTCTGTTAATTCATCACACAGAGGTACATCTTTCCCTTCAAGAAGCCTTTCGCTAAGGCTGTTCTTGTGGAATTGGCAAAGGGATATTTGGAAGCCAATAGAGGGCTATGGTGAAAAAGGGAATATCTTCCGTTCAAAACTGGAAAGAAGCTTTCTGAGAAACTGCTCTGTGTTCTGTTAATTCATCTCACAGAGTTACATCTTTCCCTTCAAGAAGCCTTTCGCTAAGGCTGTTCTTGTGGAATTGGCAAAGGGATATTTGGAAGCCCATAGAGGGCTATGGTGAAGAAGGGAATATCTTCCGTTCAAAACTGGAAAGAAGCTTTCTGAGAAACTGCTCTGTGTTCTTTTAATTCATCTCACAGAGTTACATCTTTCCATTCAAGAAGCCTTTCGCTAAGGCTGTTCTTGTGGAATTGGCAAAGGGATATTTGGAAGCCCATAGAGGGCTATGGTGAAAAAGGAAATATCTTCCGTTCAAAACTGGAAAGAAGCTTTCTGGTAATCTGCTCTGTGTTCTGTTAATTCATCTCACAGAGTTACATCTTTCCCTTCAAGAAGCCTTTCGCTAAGGCTGTTCTTGTGGAATTGGCAAAGGGATATTTGGAAGCCCATAGAGGGCTATGGTGAAAAAGGGAATATCTTCCGTTCAAAACTGGAAAGAAGCTTTCTGAGAAACTGCTCTGTGTTCTGTTAATTCATCTCACAGAGTTACATCTTTCCCTTCAAGAAGCCTTTCGCTAAGGCTGTTCTTGTGGAATTGGCAAAGGGATATTTGGAAGCCCATAGAGGGCTATGGTGAAAAAGGGAATATCTTCCGTTCAAAACTGGAAAGAAGCTTTCTGAGAAACTGCTCTGTGTTCTGTTAACTCATCTCACAGAGTTACATCTTTCCCTTCAAGAAGCCTTTCGCTAAGGCTGTTCTTGTGGAATTGGCAAAGGGATATTTGGAAGCCCATAGAGGGCTACGGTGAAAAAGGAAATATCTTCCGTTCAAACCTGGAAAGTAGCTTCTGAGAAACTGCTCTGTGTTCTGTTAATTCACCTCACAGAGTTACATCTTTCCCTTCAAGAAGCCTTTCGCTAAGGCTGTCCTTGTGGAATTGGCAAAGGGATATTTGGAAGCCCATAGAGGGCTATGGTGAAGAAGGAAATATCTTCCGTTCAAAACTGGAAAGAAGCTTTCTGAGAAACTGCTCTGTGTTCTGTTAATTCATCTCACAGAGTTACATCTTTCCCTTCAAGAAGCCTTTCGCTAAGGCTGTTCTTGTGGAATTGGCAAAGGGATATTTGGAAGCCCATAGAGGGCTTTGGTGAAAAAGGAAATATCTTCCGTTCAAAACTGGAAAGAAGCTTTCTGAGAAACTGCTCTGTGTTCTGTTAATTCATCTCACAGAGTTACATCTTTCCCTTCAAGAAGCCTTTCGCTAAGGCTGTTCTTGTGGAATTGGCAAAGGGATATTTGGAAGCCCATAGAGGGCTATGGTGAAGAAGGGAATATCTTCCGTTCAAAACTGGAAAGAAGCTTTCTGAGAAACTGCTCTGTGTTCTGTTAATTCATCTCACAGAGTTACATCTTTCCCTTCAAGAAGCCTTTCGCTAAGGCTGTTCTTGTGGAATTGGCAAAGGGATATTTGGAAGCCCATAGAGGGCTATGGTGAAAAAGGAAATATCTTCCGTTCAAAACTGGAAAGAAGTTTTCTGAGAAACTGCTCTGTGTTCTGTTAATTCATCTCACAGAGTTACATCTTTCCCTTCAAAAAGACTTTCGCTAAGGCTGTTCTTGTGGAATTGGCAAAGGGATATTTGGAAGCCCTTAGAGGGCTATGGTGAAAAAGGAAATATCTTCCGTTCAAAACTGGAAAGAAGCTTTCTGAGAAACTGCTCTGTGTTCTGTTAATTCATCTCACAGAGTTACATCTTTCCCTTCAAGAAGCCTTTCACTAAGGCTGTCCTTTTGGAATTGGCAAAGGGATATTTGGAAGCCCATAGAGGGCTATGGTGAAAAAGGGAATATCTTCCATTCAAAACTGGAAAGTAGCTTCTGAGAAACTGCTCTGTGTTCTGTTAATTCATCTCACAGAGTTACATCTTTCCCTTCAAGAAGCCTTTCGCTAAGGCTGTCCTTGTGGAATTGGCAAAGGGATATTTGGAAGCCCATAGAGGGCTATGGTGAAAAAGGAAATATCTTCCGTTCAAAACTGGAAAGAAGCTTTCTGAGAAACTGCTCTGTGTTCTGTTAATTCATCTCACAGAGTTACATCTTTCCCTTCAAGAAGCCTTTCGCTAAGGCTGTTCTTGTGCAATTGGCAAAGGGATATTTGGAAGCCCATAGAGGGCTATGGTGAAAAAGGGAATATCTTCCTTTCAAAACTGGAAAGAAGCTTTCTGAGAAACTGCTCTGTGTTCTGTTAATTCATCTCACAGAGTTACATCTTTCCCTTCAAGAAGCCTTTCGCTAAGGCTGTTCTTGTGGAATTGGCAAAGGGATATTTGGAAGCCCATAGAGGGCTATGGTGAAAAAGGAAATATCTTCCGTTCAAAACTGGAAAGAAGCTTTCTGAGAAACTGCTCTGTGTTCTGTTAATTCATCTCACAGAGTTACATCTTTCCTTTCAAGAAGCCTTTCGCTAAGGCTGTTCTTGTGGAATTGGCAAAGGGATATTTGGAAGCCCATAGAGGGCTATGGTGAAAAAGGAAATATCTTCCATTCAAAACTGGAAAGAAGCTTTCTGAGAAACTGCTCTGTGTTCTGTTAATTCATCTCACAGAGTTACATCTTTCCCTTCAAGAAGCCTTTCGCTAAGGCTGTTCTTGTGGAATTGGCAAAGGGATATTTGGAAGCCCATAGAGGGCTATGGTGAAGAAGGAAATATCTTCCGTTCAAAACTGGAAAGAAGCTTTCTGAGAAACTGCTCTGTGTTCTGTTAATTCATCTCACAGAGTTACATCCTTCCCTTCAAGAAGCCTTTCGCTAAGGTTGTTCTTTTGGAATTGGCAAAGGGATATTTGGAAGACCATAGAGGGCTATGGTGAAAAAGGGAATATCTTCCGTTCAAAACTGGAAAGAAGCTTTCTGAGAAACTGCTCTGTGTTCTGTTAATTCATCTCACAGAGTTACATCTTTCCCTTCAAGAAGCCTTTCGCTAAGGCTGTTCTTGTGGAATTGGCAAAGGGATATTTGGAAGCCCATAGAGGGCTATGGTGAAAAAGGGAATATCTTCCGTTCAAAACTGGAAAGAAGCTTTCTGAGAAACTGCTCTGTGTTCTGTTAATTCATCTCACAGAGTTACATCTTTCCCTTCAAGAAGCCTTTCGCTAAGGCTGTTCTTGTGGAATTGGCAAAGGGATATTTGGAAGCCCATAGAGGGCTTTGGTGAAAAAGGAAATATCTTCCGTTCAAAACTGGAAAGAAGCTTTCTGAGAAACTGCTCTGTGTTCTGTTAATTCATCTCACAGAGTTACATCTTTCCCTTCAAGAAGCCTTTCGCTAAGGCTGTTCTTGTGGAATTGGCAAAGGGATATTTGGAAGCCCATAGAGGGCTATGGTGAAGAAGGGAATATCTTCCGTTCAAAACTGGAAAGAAGCTTTCTGAGAAACTGCTCTGTGTTCTGTTAATTCATCTCACAGAGTTACATCTTTCCCTTCAAGAAGCCTTTCGCTAAGGCTGTTCTTGTGGAATTGGCAAAGGGATATTTGGAAGCCCATAGAGGGCTACGGTGAAAAAGGAAATATCTTCCGTTCAAAACTGGAAAGAAGTTTTCTGAGAAACTGCTCTGTGTTCTGTTAATTCATCTCACAGAGTTACATCTTTCCCTTCAAAAAGACTTTCGCTAAGGCTGTTCTTGTGGAATTGGCAAAGGGATATTTGGAAGCCCTTAGAGGGCTATGGTGAAAAAGGAAATATCTTCCGTTCAAAACTGGAAAGAAGCTTTCTGAGAAACTGCTCTGTGTTCTGTTAATTCATCTCACAGAGTTACATCTTTCCCTTCAAGAAGCCTTTCGCTAAGGCTGTCCTTTTGGAATTGGCAAAGGGATATTTGGAAGCCCATAGAGGGCTATGGTGAAAAAGGGAATATCTTCCATTCAAAACTGGAAAGTAGCTTCTGAGAAACTGCTCTGTGTTCTGTTAATTCATCTCACAGAGTTACATCTTTCCCTTCAAGAAGCCTTTCGCTAAGGCTGTCCTTGTGGAATTGGCAAAGGGATATTTGGAAGCCCATAGAGGGCTATGGTGAAAAAGGAAATATCTTCCGTTCAAAACTGGAAAGAAGCTTTCTGAGAAACTGCTCTGTGTTCTGTTAATTCATCTCACAGAGTTACATCTTTCCCTTCAAGAAGCCTTTCGCTAAGGCTGTTCTTGTGCAATTGGCAAAGGGATATTTGGAAGCCCATAGAGGGCTATGGTGAAAAAGGGAATATCTTCCTTTCAAAACTGGAAAGAAGCTTTCTGAGAAACTGCTCTGTGTTCTGTTAATTCATCTCACAGAGTTACATCTTTCCCTTCAAGAAGCCTTTCGCTAAGGCTGTTCTTGTGGAATTGGCAAAGGGATATTTGGAAGCCCATAGAGGGCTATGGTGAAAAAGGAAATATCTTCCGTTCAAAACTGGAAAGAAGCTTTCTGAGAAACTGCTCTGTGTTCTGTTAATTCATCTCACAGAGTTACATCTTTCCTTTCAAGAAGCCTTTCGCTAAGGCTGTTCTTGTGGAATTGGCAAAGGGATATTTGGAAGCCCATAGAGGGCTATGGTGAAAAAGGAAATATCTTCCATTCAAAACTGGAAAGAAGCTTTCTGAGAAACTGCTCTGTGTTCTGTTAATTCATCTCACAGAGTTACATCTTTCCCTTCAAGAAGCCTTTCGCTAAGGCTGTTCTTGTGGAATTGGCAAAGGGATATTTGGAAGCCCATAGAGGGCTATGGTGAAGAAGGAAATATCTTCCGTTCAAAACTGGAAAGAAGCTTTCTGAGAAACTGCTCTGTGTTCTGTTAATTCATCTCACAGAGTTACATCCTTCCCTTCAAGAAGCCTTTCGCTAAGGTTGTTCTTTTGGAATTGGCAAAGGGATATTTGGAAGACCATAGAGGGCTATGGTGAAAAAGGGAATATCTTCCGTTCAAAACTGGAAAGAAGCTTTCTGAGAAACTGCTCTGTGTTCTGTTAATTCATCTCACAGAGTTACATCTTTCCCTTCAAGAAGCCTTTCGCTAAGGCTGTTCTTGTGGAATTGGCAAAGGGATATTTGGAAGCCCATAGAGGGCTATGGTGAAAAAGGGAATATCTTCCGTTCAAAACTGGAAAGAAGCTTTCTGAGAAACTGCTCTGTGTTCTGTTAATTCATCTCACAGAGTTACATCTTTCCCTTCAAGAAGCCTTTCGCTAAGGCTGTTCTTGTGGAATTGGCAAAGGGATATTTGGAAGCCCATAGAGGGCTTTGGTGAAAAAGGAAATATCTTCCGTTCAAAACTGGAAAGAAGCTTTCTGAGAAACTGCTCTGTGTTCTGTTAATTCATCTCACAGAGTTACATCTTTCCCTTCAAGAAGCCTTTCGCTAAGGCTGTTCTTGTGGAATTGGCAAAGGGATATTTGGAAGCCCATAGAGGGCTATGGTGAAGAAGGGAATATCTTCCGTTCAAAACTGGAAAGAAGCTTTCTGAGAAACTGCTCTGTGTTCTGTTAATTCATCTCACAGAGTTACATCTTTCCCTTCAAGAAGCCTTTCGCTAAGGCTGTTCTTGTGGAATTGGCAAAGGGATATTTGGAAGCCCATAGAGGGCTACGGTGAAAAAGGAAATATCTTCCGTTCAAAACTGGAAAGAAGTTTTCTGAGAAACTGCTCTGTGTTCTGTTAATTCATCTCACAGAGTTACATCTTTCCCTTCAAAAAGACTTTCGCTAAGGCTGTTCTTGTGGAATTGGCAAAGGGATATTTGGAAGCCCTTAGAGGGCTATGGTGAAAAAGGAAATATCTTCCGTTCAAAACTGGAAAGAAGCTTTCTGAGAAACTGCTCTGTGTTCTGTTAATTCATCTCACAGAGTTACATCTTTCCCTTCAAGAAGCCTTTCGCTAAGGCTGTCCTTTTGGAATTGGCAAAGGGATATTTGGAAGCCCATAGAGGGCTATGGTGAAAAAGGGAATATCTTCCATTCAAAACTGGAAAGTAGCTTCTGAGAAACTGCTCTGTGTTCTGTTAATTCATCTCACAGAGTTACATCTTTCCCTTCAAGAAGCCTTTCGCTAAGGCTGTCCTTGTGGAATTGGCAAAGGGATATTTGGAAGCCCATAGAGGGCTATGGTGAAAAAGGAAATATCTTCCGTTCAAAACTGGAAAGAAGCTTTCTGAGAAACTGCTCTGTGTTCTGTTAATTCATCTCACAGAGTTACATCTTTCCCTTCAAGAAGCCTTTCGCTAAGGCTGTTCTTGTGCAATTGGCAAAGGGATATTTGGAAGCCCATAGAGGGCTATGGTGAAAAAGGGAATATCTTCCTTTCAAAACTGGAAAGAAGCTTTCTGAGAAACTGCTCTGTGTTCTGTTAATTCATCTCACAGAGTTACATCTTTCCCTTCAAGAAGCCTTTCGCTAAGGCTGTTCTTGTGGAATTGGCAAAGGGATATTTGGAAGCCCATAGAGGGCTATGGTGAAAAAGGAAATATCTTCCGTTCAAAACTGGAAAGAAGCTTTCTGAGAAACTGCTCTGTGTTCTGTTAATTCATCTCACAGAGTTACATCTTTCCTTTCAAGAAGCCTTTCGCTAAGGCTGTTCTTGTGGAATTGGCAAAGGGATATTTGGAAGCCCTTAGAGGGCTATGGTGAAAAAGGAAATATCTTCCGTTCAAAACTGGAAAGAAGCTTTCTGAGAAACTGCTCTGTGTTCTGTTAATTCATCTCACAGAGTTACATCTTTCCCTTCAAGAAGCCTTTCGCTAAGGCTGTCCTTTTGGAATTGGCAAAGGGATATTTGGAAGCCCATAGAGGGCTATGGTGAAAAAGGGAATATCTTCCATTCAAAACTGGAAAGTAGCTTCTGAGAAACTGCTCTGTGTTCTGTTAATTCATCTCACAGAGTTACATCTTTCCCTTCAAGAAGCCTTTCGCTAAGGCTGTCCTTGTGGAATTGGCAAAGGGATATTTGGAAGCCCATAGAGGGCTATGGAGAAAAAGGAAATATCTTCCGTTCAAAACTGGAAAGAAGCTTTCTGAGAAACTGCTCTGTGTTCTGTTAATTCATCTCACAGAGTTACATCTTTCCCTTCAAGAAGCCTTTCGCTAAGGCTGTTCTTGTGCAATTGGCAAAGGGATATTTGGAAGCCCATAGAGGGCTATGGTGAAAAAGGGAATATCTACCTTTCAAAACTGGAAAGAAGCTTTCTGAGAAACTGCTCTGTGTTCTGTTAATTCATCTCACAGAGTTACATCTTTCCCTTCAAGAAGCCTTTCGCTAAGGCTGTTCTTGTGGAATTGGCAAAGGGATATTTGGAAGCCCATAGAGGGCTATGGTGAAGAAGGAAATATCTTCCGTTCAAAACTGGAAAGAAGCTTTCTGAGAAACTGCTCTGTGTTCTGTTAATTCATCTCACAGAGTTACATCCTTCCCTTCAAGAAGCCTTTCGCTAAGGTTGTTCTTTTGGAATTGGCAAAGGGATATTTGGAAGACCATAGAGGGCTATGGTGAAAAAGGGAATATCTTCCGTTCAAAACTGGAAAGAAGCTTTCTGAGAAACTGCTCTGTGTTCTGTTAATTCATCTCACAGAGTTACATCTTTCCCTTCAAGAAGCCTTTCGCTAAGGCTGTTCTTGTGGAATTGGCAAAGGGATATTTGGAAGCCCATAGAGGGCTATGGTGAAAAAGGGAATATCTTCCGTTCAAAACTGGAAAGAAGCTTTCTGAGAAACTGCTCTGTGTTCTGTTAATTCATCTCACAGAGTTACATCTTTCCCTTCAAGAAGCCTTTCGCTAAGGCTGTTCTTGTGGAATTGGCAAAGGGATATTTGGAAGCCCATAGAGGGCTACGGTGAAAAAGGAAATATCTTCCGTTCAAAACTGGAAAGTAGCTTCTGAGAAACTGCTCTGTGTTCTGTTAATTCACCTCACAGAGTTACATCTTTCCCTTCAAGAAGCCTTTCGCTAAGGCTGTCCTTGTGGAATTGGCAAAGGGATATTTGGAAGCCCATAGAGGGCTATGGTGAAGAAGGAAATATCTTCCGTTCAAAACTGGAAAGAAGCTTTCTGAGAAACTGCTCTGTGTTCTGTTAATTCATCTCACAGTGTTACATCTTTCCCTTCAAGAAGCCTTTCGCTAAGGCTGTTCTTGTGGAATTGGCAAAGGGATATTTGGAAGCCCATAGAGGGCTTTGGTGAAAAAGGAAATATCTTCCGTTCAAAACTGGAAAGAAGCTTTCTGAGAAACTGCTCTGTGTTCTGTTAATTCATCTCACAGAGTTACATCTTTCCCTTCAAGAAGCCTTTCGCTAAGGCTGTTCTTGTGGAATTGGCAAAGGGATATTTGGAAGCCCATAGAGGGCTATGGTGAAGAAGGGAATATCTTCCGTTCAAAACTGGAAAGAAGCTTTCTGAGAAACTGCTCTGTGTTCTGTTAATTCATCTCACAGAGTTACATCTTTCCCTTCAAGAAGCCTTTCGCTAAGGCTGTTCTTGTGGAATTGGCAAAGGGATATTTGGAAGCCCATAGAGGGCTATGGTGAAAAAGGAAATATCTTCCGTTCAAAACTGGAAAGAAGTTTTCTGAGAAACTGCTCTGTGTTCTGTTAATTCATCTCACAGAGTTACATCTTTCCCTTCAAAAAGACTTTCGCTAAGGCTGTTCTTGTGGAATTGGCAAAGGGATATTTGGAAGCCCTTAGAGGGCTATGGTGAAAAAGGAAATATCTTCCGTTCAAAACTGGAAAGAAGCTTTCTGAGAAACTGCTCTGTGTTCTGTTAATTCATCTCACAGAGTTACATCTTTCCCTTCAAGAAGCCTTTCGCTAAGGCTGTCCTTTTGGAATTGGCAAAGGGATATTTGGAAGCCCATAGAGGGCTATGGTGAAAAAGGGAATATCTTCCATTCAAAACTGGAAAGTAGCTTCTGAGAAACTGCTCTGTGTTCTGTTAATTCATCTCACAGAGTTACATCTTTCCCTTCAAGAAGCCTTTCGCTAAGGCTGTCCTTGTGGAATTGGCAAAGGGATATTTGGAAGCCCATAGAGGGCTATGGTGAAAAAGGAAATATCTTCCGTTCAAAACTGGAAAGAAGCTTTCTGAGAAACTGCTCTGTGTTCTGTTAATTCATCTCACAGAGTTACGTCTTTCCCTTCAAGAAGCCTTTCGCTAAGGCTGTTCTTGTGCAATTGGCAAAGGGATATTTGGAAGCCCATAGAGGGCTATGGTGAAAAAGGGAATATCTTCCTTTCAAAACTGGAAAGAAGCTTTCTGAGAAACTGCTCTGTGTTCTGTTAATTCATCTCACAGAGTTACATCTTTCCCTTCAAGAAGCCTTTCGCTAAGGCTGTTCTTGTGGAATTGGCAAAGGGATATTTGGAAGCCCATAGAGAGCTATGGTGAAAAAGGAAATATCTTCCGTTCAAAACTGGAAAGAAGCTTTCTGAGAAACTGCTCTGTGTTCTGTTAATTCATCTCTCAGAGTTACATCTTTCCTTTCAAGAAGCCTTTCGCTAAGGCTGTTCTTGTGGAATTGGCAAAGGGATATTTGGAAGCCCTTAGAGGGCTATGGTGAAAAAGGAAATATCTTCCGTTCAAAACTGGAAAGAAGCTTTCTGAGAAACTGCTCTGTGTTCTGTTAATTCATCTCACAGAGTTACATCTTTCCCTTCAAGAAGCCTTTCGCTAAGGCTGTCCTTTTGGAATTGGCAAAGGGATATTTGGAAGCCCATAGAGGGCTATGGTGAAAAAGGGAATATCTTCCATTCAAAACTGGAAAGTAGCTTCTGAGAAACTGCTCTGTGTTCTGTTAATTCATCTCACAGAGTTACATCTTTCCCTTCAAGAAGCCTTTCGCTAAGGCTGTCCTTGTGGAATTGGCAAAGGGATATTTGGAAGCCCATAGAGGGCTATGGTGAAAAAGGAAATATCTTCCGTTCAAAACTGGAAAGAAGCTTTCTGAGAAACTGCTCTGTGTTCTGTTAATTCATCTCACAGAGTTACATCTTTCCCTTCAAGAAGCCTTTCGCTAAGGCTGTTCTTGTGCAATTGGCAAAGGGATATTTGGAAGCCCATTGAGGGCTATGGTGAAAAAGGGAATATCTACCTTTCAAAACTGGAAAGAAGCTTTCTGAGAAACTGCTCTGTGTTCTGTTAATTCATCTCACAGAGTTACATCTTTCCCTTCAAGAAGCCTTTCGCTAAGGCTGTTCTTGTGGAATTGGCAAAGGGATATTTGGAAGCCCATAGAGGGCTATGGTGAAAAAGGAAATATCTTCCGTTCAAAACTGGAAAGAAGCTTTCTGAGAAACTGCTCTGTGTTCTGTTAATTCATCTCACAGAGTTACATCTTTCCTTTCAAGAAGCCTTTCGCTAAGGCTGTTCTTGTGGAATTGGCAAAGGGATATTTGGAAGCCCATAGAGGGCTATGGTGAAAAAGGAAATATCTTCCATTCAAAACTGGAAAGAAGCTTTCTGAGAAACTGCTCTGTGTTCTGTTAATTCATCTCACAGAGTTACATCTTTCCCTTCAAGAAGCCTTTCGCTAAGGCTGTTCTTGTGGAATTGGCAAAGGGATATTTGGAAGCCCATAGAGGGCTATGGTGAAGAAGGAAATATCTTCCGTTCAAAACTGGAAAGAAGCTTTCTGAGAAACTGCTCTGTGTTCTGTTAATACATCTCACAGAGTTACATCCTTCCCTTCAAGAAGCCTTTCGCTAAGGTTGTTCTTGTGGAATTGGCAAAGGCATATTTGGAAGTCCATAGAGGGCTATGGTGAAAATGGGAATATCTTCCGTTCAAAACTGGAAAGAAGCTTTCTGAGAAACTGCTCTGTGTTCTGTTAATTCATCTCACAGAGTTACATCTTTCCCTTCAAGAAGCCTTTCGCTAAGGCTGTTCTTGTGGAATTGGCAAAGGGATATTTGGAAGCCCATAGAGGGCTATGGTGAAAAAGGGAATATCTTCCGTTCAAAACTGGAAAGAAGCTTTCTGAGAAACTGCTCTGTGTTCTGTTAATTCATCTCACAGAGTTACATCTTTCCCTTCAAGAAGCCTTTCGCTAAGGCTGTTCTTGTGGAATTGGCAAAGGGATATTTGGAAGCCCATAGAGGGCTATGGTGAAAAAGGGAATATCTTCCTTTCAAAACTGGAAAGAAGCTTTCTGAGAAACTGCTCTGTGTTCTGTTAATTCATCTCACAGAGTTACATCTTTCCCTTCAAGAAGCCTTTCGCTAAGGCTGTTCTTGTGGAATTGGCAAAGGGATATTTGGAAGCCCATAGAGGGCTATGGTGAAAAAGGAAATATCTTCCGTTCAAAACTGGAAAGAAGCTTTCTGAGAAACTGCTCTGTGTTCTGTTAATTCATCTCACAGAGTTACATCTTTCCTTTCAAGAAGCCTTTCGCTAAGGCTGTTCTTGTGGAATTGGCAAAGGGATATTTGGAAGCCCATAGAGGGCTATGGTGAAAAAGGAAATATCTTCCATTCAAAACTGGAAAGAAGCTTTCTGAGAAACTGCTCTGTGTTCTGTTAATTCATCTCACAGAGTTACATCTTTCCCTTCAAGAAGCCTTTCGCTAAGGCTGTTCTTGTGGAATTGGCAAAGGGATATTTGGAAGCCCATAGAGGGCTATGGTGAAGAAGGAAATATCTTCCGTTCAAAACTGGAAAGAAGCTTTCTGAGAAACTGCTCTGTGTTCTGTTAATTCATCTCACAGAGTTACATCCTTCCCTTCAAGAAGCCTTTCGCTAAGGTTGTTCTTTTGGAATTGGCAAAGGGATATTTGGAAGACCATAGAGGGCTATGGTGAAAAAGGGAATATCTTCCGTTCAAAACTGGAAAGAAGCTTTCTGAGAAACTGCTCTGTGTTCTGTTAATTCATCTCACAGAGTTACATCTTTCCCTTCAAGAAGCCTTTCGCTAAGGCTGTTCTTGTGGAATTGGCAAAGGGATATTTGGAAGCCCATAGAGGGCTATGCTGAAAAAGGGAATATCTTCCGTTCAAAACTGGAAAGAAGCTTTCTGAGAAACTGCTCTGTGTTCTGTTAATTCATCTCACAGAGTTACATCTTTCCCTTCAAGAAGCCTTTCGCTAAGGCTGTCCTTTTGGAATTGGCAAAGGGATATTTGGAAGCCCATAGAGGGCTATGGTGAAGAAGGAAATATCTTCCGTTCAAAACTGGAAAGAAGCTTTCTGAGAAACTGCTCTGTGTTCTGTTAATTCATCTCACAGAGTTACATCTTTCCCTTCAAGAAGCCTTTCGCTAAGGCTGTTCTTGTGGAATTGGCAAAGGGATATTTGGAAGCCCATAGAGGGCTTTGGTGAAAAAGGAAATATCTTCCGTTCAAAACTGGAAAGAAGCTTTCTGAGAAACTGCTCTGTGTTCTGTTAATTCATCTCACAGAGTTACATCTTTCCCTTCAAGAAGCCTTTCGCTAAGGCTGTTCTTGTGGAATTGGCAAAGGGATATTTGGAAGCCCATAGAGGGCTATGGTGAAGAAGGGAATATCTTCCGTTCAAAACTGGAAAGAAGCTTTCTGAGAAACTGCTCTGTGTTCTGTTAATTCATCTCACAGAGTTACATCTTTCCCTTCAAGAAGCCTTTCGCTAAGGCTGTTCTTGTGGAATTGGCAAAGGGATATTTGGAAGCCCATAGAGGGCTATGGTGAAAAAGGAAATATCTTCCGTTCAAAACTGGAAAGAAGTTTTCTGAGAAACTGCTCTGTGTTCTGTTAATTCATCTCACAGAGTTACATCTTTCCCTTCAAAAAGACTTTCGCTAAGGCTGTTCTTGTGGAATTGGCAAAGGGATATTTGGAAGCCCTTAGAGGGCTATGGTGAAAAAGGAAATATCTTCCGTTCAAAACTGGAAAGAAGCTTTCTGAGAAACTGCTCTGTGTTCTGTTAATTCATCTCACAGAGTTACATCTTTCCCTTCAAGAAGCCTTTCGCTAAGGCTGTCCTTTTGGAATTGGCAAAGGGATATTTGGAAGCCCATAGAGGGCTATGGTGAAAAAGGGAATATCTTCCATTCAAAACTGGAAAGTAGCTTCTGAGAAACTGCTCTGTGTTCTGTTAATTCATCTCACAGAGTTACATCTTTCCCTTCAAGAAGCCTTTCGCTAAGGCTGTCCTTGTGGAATTGGCAAAGGGATATTTGGAAGCCCATAGAGGGCTATGGTGAAAAAGGAAATATCTTCCGTTCAAAACTGGAAAGAAGCTTTCTGAGAAACTGCTCTGTGTTCTGTTAATTCATCTCACAGAGTTACATCTTTCCCTTCAAGAAGCCTTTCGCTAAGGCTGTTCTTGTGCAATTGGCAAAGGGATATTTGGAAGCCCATAGAGGGCTATGGTGAAAAAGGGAATATCTTCCTTTCAAAACTGGAAAGAAGCTTTCTGAGAAACTGCTCTGTGTTCTGTTAATTCATCTCACAGAGTTACATCTTTCCCTTCAAGAAGCCTTTCGCTAAGGCTGTTCTTGTGGAATTGGCAAAGGGATATTTGGAAGCCCATAGAGGGCTATGGTGAAAAAGGAAATATCTTCCGTTCAAAACTGGAAAGAAGCTTTCTGAGAAACTGCTCTGTGTTCTGTTAATTCATCTCACAGAGTTACATCTTTCCTTTCAAGAAGCCTTTCGCTAAGGCTGTTCTTGTGGAATTGGCAAAGGGATATTTGGAAGCCCTTAGAGGGCTATGGTGAAAAAGGAAATATCTTCCGTTCAAAACTGGAAAGAAGCTTTCTGAGAAACTGCTCTGTGTTCTGTTAATTCATCTCACAGAGTTACATCTTTCCCTTCAAGAAGCCTTTCGCTAAGGCTGTCCTTTTGGAATTGGCAAAGGGATATTTGGAAGCCCATAGAGGGCTATGGTGAAAAAGGGAATATCTTCCATTCAAAACTGGAAAGTAGCTTCTGAGAAACTGCTCTGTGTTCTGTTAATTCATCTCACAGAGTTACATCTTTCCCTTCAAGAAGCCTTTCGCTAAGGCTGTCCTTGTGGAATTGGCAAAGGGATATTTGAAAGCCCATAGAGGGCTATGGAGAAAAAGGAAATATCTTCCGTTCAAAACTGGAAAGAAGCTTTCTGAGAAACTGCTCTGTGTTCTGTTAATTCATCTCACAGAGTTACATCTTTCCCTTCAAGAAGCCTTTCGCTAAGGCTGTTCTTGTGCAATTGGCAAAGGGATATTTGGAAGCCCATAGAGGGCTATGGTGAAAAAGGGAATATCTACCTTTCAAAACTGGAAAGAAGCTTTCTGAGAAACTGCTCTGTGTTCTGTTAATTCATCTCACAGAGTTACATCTTTCCCTTCAAGAAGCCTTTCGCTAAGGCTGTTCTTGTGGAATTGGCAAAGGGATATTTGGAAGCCCATAGAGGGCTATGGTGAAGAAGGAAATATCTTCCGTTCAAAACTGGAAAGAAGCTTTCTGAGAAACTGCTCTGTGTTCTGTTAATTCATCTCACAGAGTTACATCCTTCCCTTCAAGAAGCCTTTCGCTAAGGTTGTTCTTTTGGAATTGGCAAAGGGATATTTGGAAGACCATAGAGGGCTATGTTGAAAAAGGGAATATCTTCCGTTCAAAACTGGAAAGAAGCTTTCTGAGAAACTGCTCTGTGTTCTGTTAATTCATCTCACAGAGTTACATCTTTCCCTTCAAGAAGCCTTTCGCTAAGGCTGTTCTTGTGGAATTGGCAAAGGGATATTTGGAAGCCCATAGAGGGCTATGGTGAAAAAGGGAATATCTTCCGTTCAAAACTGGAAAGAAGCTTTCTGAGAAACTGCTCTGTGTTCTGTTAATTCATCTCACAGAGTTACATCTTTCCCTTCAAGAAGCCTTTCGCTAAGGCTGTTCTTGTGGAATTGGCAAAGGGATATTTGGAAGCCCATAGAGGGCTACGGTGAAAAAGGAAATATCTTCCGTTCAAAACTGGAAAGTAGCTTCTGAGAAACTGCTCTGTGTTCTGTTAATTCACCTCACAGAGTTACATCTTTCCCTTCAAGAAGCCTTTCGCTAAGGCTGTCCTTGTGGAATTGGCAAAGGGATATTTGGAAGCCCATAGAGGGCTATGGTGAAGAAGGAAATATCTTCCGTTCAAAACTGGAAAGAAGCTTTCTGAGAAACTGCTCTGTGTTCTGTTAATTCATCTCACAGTGTTACATCTTTCCCTTCAAGAAGCCTTTCGCTAAGGCTGTTCTTGTGGAATTGGCAAAGGGATATTTGGAAGCCCATAGAGGGCTTTGGTGAAAAAGGAAATATCTTCCGTTCAAAACTGGAAAGAAGCTTTCTGAGAAACTGCTCTGTGTTCTGTTAATTCATCTCACAGAGTTACATCTTTCCCTTCAAGAAGCCTTTCGCTAAGGCTGTTCTTGTGGAATTGGCAAAGGGATATTTGGAAGCCCATAGAGGGCTATGGTGAAGAAGGGAATATCTTCCGTTCAAAACTGGAAAGAAGCTTTCTGAGAAACTGCTCTGTGTTCTGTTAATTCATCTCACAGAGTTACATCTTTCCCTTCAAGAAGCCTTTCGCTAAGGCTGTTCTTGTGGAATTGGCAAAGGGATATTTGGAAGCCCATAGAGGGCTATGGTGAAAAAGGAAATATCTTCCGTTCAAAACTGGAAAGAAGTTTTCTGAGAAACTGCTCTGTGTTCTGTTAATTCATCTCACAGAGTTACATCTTTCCCTTCAAAAAGACTTTCGCTAAGGCTGTTCTTGTGGAATTGGCAAAGGGATATTTGGAAGCCCATAGAGGGCTATGGTGAAAAAGGAAATATCTTCCGTTCAAAACTGGAAAGAAGCTTTCTGAGAAACTGCTCTGTGTTCTGTTAATTCATCTCACAGAGTTACATCTTTCCTTTCAAGAAGCCTTTCGCTAAGGCTGTTCTTGTGGAATTGGCAAAGGGATATTTGGAAGCCCTTAGAGGGCTATGGTGAAAAAGGAAATATCTTCCGTTCAAAACTGGAAAGAAGCTTTCTGAGAAACTGCTCTGTGTTCTGTTAATTCATCTCACAGAGTTACATCTTTCCCTTCAAGAAGCCTTTCGCTAA
The DNA here is from genome assembly GCF_047675955.1 of Chlorocebus sabaeus. Taxonomy (NCBI): domain Eukaryota; kingdom Metazoa; phylum Chordata; class Mammalia; order Primates; family Cercopithecidae; genus Chlorocebus; species Chlorocebus sabaeus. Next base: position 73,965 of record NW_027327601.1, read on the forward strand.
GGCTGTCCTTTTGGAATTGGCAAAGGGATATTTGGAAGCCCATAGAGGGCTATGGTGAAAAAGGGAATATCTTCCATTCAAAACTGGAAAGTAGCTTCTGAGAAACTGCTCTGTGTTCTGTTAATTCATCTCACAGAGTTACATCTTTCCCTTCAAGAAGCCTTTCGCTAAGGCTGTCCTTGTGGAATTGGCAAAGGGATATTTGGAAGCCCATAGAGGGCTATGGTGAAAAAGGAAATATCTTCCGTTCAAAACTGGAAAGAAGCTTTCTGAGAAACTGCTCTGTGTTCTGTTAATTCATCTCACAGAGTTACATCTTTCCCTTCAAGAAGCCTTTCGCTAAGGCTGTTCTTGTGCAATTGGCAAAGGGATATTTGGAAGCCCATTGAGGGCTATGGTGAAAAAGGGAATATCTACCTTTCAAAACTGGAAAGAAGCTTTCTGAGAAACTGCTCTGTGTTCTGTTAATTCATCTCACAGAGTTACATCTTTCCCTTCAAGAAGCCTTTCGCTAAGGCTGTTCTTGTGGAATTGGCAAAGGGATATTTGGAAGCCCATAGAGGGCTATGGTGAAAAAGGAAATATCTTCCGTTCAAAACTGGAAAGAAGCTTTCTGAGAAACTGCTCTGTGTTCTGTTAATTCATCTCACAGAGTTACATCTTTCCTTTCAAGAAGCCTTTCGCTAAGGCTGTTCTTGTGGAATTGGCAAAGGGATATTTGGAAGCCCATAGAGGGCTATGGTGAAAAAGGAAATATCTTCCATTCAAAACTGGAAAGAAGCTTTCTGAGAAACTGCTCTGTGTTCTGTTAATTCATCTCACAGAGTTACATCTTTCCCTTCAAGAAGCCTTTCGCTAAGGCTGTTCTTGGGGAATTGGCAAAGGGATATTTGAAAGCCCATAGAGGACTCTTGTGAAAAAGGAAATATCTTCCGTTCAAAACTGGAAAGAAGCTTTCTGAGAAACTGCTCTGTGTTCTGTTAATTCATCTCACAGAGTTACATCTTTCCCTTCAAGAAGCCTTTCGCTAAGGCTGTTCTTGTGGAATTGGCAAAGGGATATTTGGAAGCCCATAGAGGGCTATGGTGAAAAAGGGAATATCTTCCATTCAAAACTGGACAGAAGCTTTCTGAGAAACTGCTCTGTGTTCTGTTAATTCATCTCACAGAGTTACATCTTTCCCTTCAAGAAGCCTTTCGTTAAGGCTGTTCTTGTGGAATTGGCAAAGGGATATTTGGAAGCCCATAGAGGGCTATGGTGAAAAAGGGAATATCTTCCGTTCAAAACTGGAAAGAAGCTTTCTGAGAAACTGCTCTGTGTTCTGTTAATTCATCTCACAGAGTTACATCTTTCCCTTCAAGAAGCCTTTCGCTAAGGCTGTTCTTGTGGAATTGGCAAAGGGATATTTGGAAGCCCATAGAGGGCTATGGTGAAAAAGGAAATATCTTCCGTTCAAAACTGGAAAGAAGCTTTCTGAGAAACTGCTCTGTGTTCTGCTAATTCATCTCACAGAGTTACATCTTTCCCTTCAAGAAGCCTTTCGCTAAGGCTGTTCTTGTGGAATTGGCAAAGGGATATTTGGAAACCCATAGAGGACTATGGTGAAAAAGGGAATATCTTCCATTCAAAACTGGAAAGAAGCTTTCTGAGAAACTGCTCTGTGTTCTGTTAATTCATCTCACAGAGTTACATCTTTCCCTTCAAGAAGCCTTTCGCTAAGGCTGTCCTTTTGGAATTGGCAAAGGGATATTTGGAAGCCCATAGAGGGCTATGGTGAAAAAGGGAATATCTTCCATTCAAAACTGGAAAGTAGCTTCTGAGAAACTGCTCTGTGTTCTGTTAATTCATCTCACAGAGTTACATCTTTCCCTTCAAGAAGCCTTTCGCTAAGGCTGTTCTTGTGGAATTGGCAAAGGGATATTTGAAAGCCCATAGAGGGCTATGGAGAAAAAGGAAATATCTTCCGTTCAAAACTGGAAAGAAGCTTTCTGAGAAACTGCTCTGTGTTCTGTTAATTCATCTCACAGAGTTACATCTTTCCCTTCAAGAAGCCTTTCGCTAAGGCTGTTCTTGTGCAATTGGCAAAGGGATATTTGGAAGCCCATAGAGGGCTATGGTGAAAAAGGGAATATCTACCTTTCAAAACTGGAAAGAAGCTTTCTGAGAAACTGCTCTGTGTTCTGTTAATTCATCTCACAGAGTTACATCTTTCCCTTCAAGAAGCCTTTCGCTAAGGCTGTTCTTGTGGAATTGGCAAAGGGATATTTGGAAGCCCATAGAGGGCTATGGTGAAGAAGGAAATATCTTCCGTTCAAAACTGGAAAGAAGCTTTCTGAGAAACTGCTCTGTGTTCTGTTAATTCATCTCACAGAGTTACATCCTTCCCTTCAAGAAGCCTTTCGCTAAGGTTGTTCTTTTGGAATTGGCAAAGGGATATTTGGAAGACCATAGAGGGCTATGTTGAAAAAGGGAATATCTTCCGTTCAAAACTGGAAAGAAGCTTTCTGAGAAACTGCTCTGTGTTCTGTTAATTCATCTCACAGAGTTACATCTTTCCCTTCAAGAAGCCTTTCGCTAAGGCTGTTCTTGTGGAATTGGCAAAGGGATATTTGGAAGCCCATAGAGGGCTATGGTGAAAAAGGGAATATCTTCCGTTCAAAACTGGAAAGAAGCTTTCTGAGAAACTGCTCTGTGTTCTGTTAATTCATCTCACAGAGTTACATCTTTCCCTTCAAGAAGCCTTTCGCTAAGGCTGTTCTTGTGGAATTGGCAAAGGGATATTTGGAAGCCCATAGAGGGCTACGGTGAAAAAGGAAATATCTTCCGTTCAAAACTGGAAAGTAGCTTCTGAGAAACTGCTCTGTGTTCTGTTAATTCACCTCACAGAGTTACATCTTTCCCTTCAAGAAGCCTTTCGCTAAGGCTGTCCTTGTGGAATTGGCAAAGGGATATTTGGAAGCCCATAGAGGGCTATGGTGAAGAAGGAAATATCTTCCGTTCAAAACTGGAAAGAAGCTTTCTGAGAAACTGCTCTGTGTTCTGTTAATTCATCTCACAGTGTTACATCTTTCCCTTCAAGAAGCCTTTCGCTAAGGCTGTTCTTGTGGAATTGGCAAAGGGATATTTGGAAGCCCATAGAGGGCTTTGGTGAAAAAGGAAATATCTTCCGTTCAAAACTGGAAAGAAGCTTTCTGAGAAACTGCTCTGTGTTCTTTTAATTCATCTCACAGAGTTACATCTTTCCCTTCAAGAAGCCTTTCGCTAAGGCTGTTCTTGTGGAATTGGCAAAGGGATATTTGGAAGCCCATAGAGGGCTATGGTGAAGAAGGGAATATCTTCCGTTCAAAACTGGAAAGAAGCTTTCTGAGAAACTGCTCTGTGTTCTGTTAATTCATCTCACAGAGTTACATCTTTCCCTTCAAGAAGCCTTTCGCTAAGGCTGTTCTTGTGGAATTGGCAAAGGGATATTTGGAAGCCCATAGAGGGCTATGGTGAAAAAGGAAATATCTTCCGTTCAAAACTGGAAAGAAGTTTTCTGAGAAACTGCTCTGTGTTCTGTTAATTCATCTCACAGAGTTACATCTTTCCCTTCAAAAAGACTTTCGCTAAGGCTGTTCTTGTGGAATTGGCAAAGGGATATTTGGAAGCCCTTAGAGGGCTATGGTGAAAAAGGAAATATCTTCCGTTCAAAACTGGAAAGAAGCTTTCTGAGAAACTGCTCTGTGTTCTGTTAATTCATCTCACAGAGTTACATCTTTCCCTTCAAGAAGCCTTTCGCTAAGGCTGTCCTTTTGGAATTGGCAAAGGGATATTTGGAAGCCCATAGAGGGCTATGGTGAAAAAGGGAATATCTTCCATTCAAAACTGGAAAGTAGCTTCTGAGAAACTGCTCTGTGTTCTGTTAATTCATCTCACAGAGTTACATCTTTCCCTTCAAGAAGCCTTTCGCTAAGGCTGTCCTTGTGGAATTGGCAAAGGGATATTTGGAAGCCCATAGAGGGCTATGGTGAAAAAGGAAATATCTTCCGTTCAAAACTGGAAAGAAGCTTTCTGAGAAACTGCTCTGTGTTCTGTTAATTCATCTCACAGAGTTACATCTTTCCCTTCAAGAAGCCTTTCGCTAAGGCTGTTCTTGTGCAATTGGCAAAGGGATATTTGGAAGCCCATAGAGGGCTATGGTGAAAAAGGGAATATCTTCCTTTCAAAACTGGAAAGAAGCTTTCTGAGAAACTGCTCTGTGTTCTGTTAATTCATCTCACAGAGTTACATCTTTCCCTTCAAGAAGCCTTTCGCTAAGGCTGTTCTTGTGGAATTGGCAAAGGGATATTTGGAAGCCCATAGAGGGCTATGGTGAAAAAGGAAATATCTTCCGTTCAAAACTGGAAAGAAGCTTTCTGAGAAACTGTTCTGTGTTCTGTTAATTCATCTCACAGAGTTACATCTTTCCTTTCAAGAAGCCTTTCGCTAAGGCTGTTCTTGTGGAATTGGCAAAGGGATATTTGGAAGCCCTTAGAGGGCTATGGTGAAAAAGGAAATATCTTCCGTTCAAAACTGGAAAGAAGCTTTCTGAGAAACTGCTCTGTGTTCTGTTAATTCATCTCACAGAGTTACATCTTTCCCTTCAAGAAGCCTTTCGCTAAGGCTGTCCTTTTGGAATTGGCAAAGGGATATTTGGAAGCCCATAGAGGGCTATGGTGAAAAAGGGAATATCTTCCATTCAAAACTGGAAAGTAGCTTCTGAGAAACTGCTCTGTGTTCTGTTAATTCATCTCACAGAGTTACATCTTTCCCTTCAAGAAGCCTTTCGCTAAGGCTGTCCTTGTGGAATTGGCAAAGGGATATTTGGAAGCCCATAGAGGGCTATGGTGAAAAAGGAAATATCTTCCGTTCAAAACTGGAAAGAAGCTTTCTGAGAAACTGCTCTGTGTTCTGTTAATTCATCTCACAGAGTTACATCTTTCCCTTCAAGAAGCCTTTCGCTAAGGCTGTTCTTGTGCAATTGGCAAAGGGATATTTGGAAGCCCATTGAGGGCTATGGTGAAAAAGGGAATATCTACCTTTCAAAACTGGAAAGAAGCTTTCTGAGAAACTGCTCTGTGTTCTGCTAATTCATCTCACAGAGTTACATCTTTCCCTTCAAGAAGCCTTTCGCTAAGGCTGTTCTTGTGGAATTGGCAAAGGGATATTTGGAAACCCATAGAGGACTATGGTGAAAAAGGGAATATCTTCCGTTCAAAACTGGAAAGAAGCTTTCTGAGAAACTGCTCTGTGTTCTGTTAATTCATCTCACAGAGTTACATCTTTCCCTTCAAGAAGCCTTTCGCTAAGGCTGTCCTTTTGGAATTGGCAAAGGGATATTTGGAAGCCCATAGAGGGCTATGGTGAAAAAGGGAATATCTTCCATTCAAAACTGGAAAGTAGCTTCTGAGAAACTGCTCTGTGTTCTGTTAATTCATCTCACAGAGTTACATCTTTCCCTTCAAGAAGCCTTTCGCTAAGGCTGTCCTTGTGGAATTGGCAAAGGGATATTTGAAAGCCCATAGAGGGCTATGGAGAAAAAGGAAATATCTTCCGTTCAAAACTGGAAAGAAGCTTTCTGAGAAACTGCTCTGTGTTCTGTTAATTCATCTCACAGAGTTACATCTTTCCCTTCAAGAAGCCTTTCGCTAAGGCTGTTCTTGTGCAATTGGCAAAGGGATATTTGGAAGCCCATAGAGGGCTATGGTGAAAAAGGGAATATCTACCTTTCAAAACTGGAAAGAAGCTTTCTGAGAAACTGCTCTGTGTTCTGTTAATTCATCTCACAGAGTTACATCTTTCCCTTCAAGAAGCCTTTCGCTAAGGCTGTTCTTGTGGAATTGGCAAAGGGATATTTGGAAGCCCATAGAGGGCTATGGTGAAGAAGGAAATATCTTCCGTTCAAAACTGGAAAGAAGCTTTCTGAGAAACTGCTCTGTGTTCTGTTAATTCATCTCACAGAGTTACATCCTTCCCTTCAAGAAGCCTTTCGCTAAGGTTGTTCTTTTGGAATTGGCAAAGGGATATTTGGAAGACCATAGAGGGCTATGTTGAAAAAGGGAATATCTTCCGTTCAAAACTGGAAAGAAGCTTTCTGAGAAACTGCTCTGTGTTCTGTTAATTCATCTCACAGAGTTACATCTTTCCCTTCAAGAAGCCTTTCGCTAAGGCTGTTCTTGTGGAATTGGCAAAGGGATATTTGGAAGCCCATAGAGGGCTATGGTGAAAAAGGGAATATCTTCCGTTCAAAACTGGAAAGAAGCTTTCTGAGAAACTGCTCTGTGTTCTGTTAATTCATCTCACAGAGTTACATCTTTCCCTTCAAGAAGCCTTTCGCTAAGGCTGTTCTTGTGGAATTGGCAAAGGGATATTTGGAAGCCCATAGAGGGCTACGGTGAAAAAGGAAATATCTTCCGTTCAAAACTGGAAAGTAGCTTCTGAGAAACTGCTCTGTGTTCTGTTAATTCACCTCACAGAGTTACATCTTTCCCTTCAAGAAGCCTTTCGCTAAGGCTGTCCTTGTGGAATTGGCAAAGGGATATTTGGAAGCCCATAGAGGGCTATGGTGAAGAAGGAAATATCTTCCGTTCAAAACTGGAAAGAAGCTTTCTGAGAAACTGCTCTGTGTTCTGTTAATTCATCTCACAGTGTTACATCTTTCCCTTCAAGAAGCCTTTCGCTAAGGCTGTTCTTGTGGAATTGGCAAAGGGATATTTGGAAGCCCATAGAGGGCTTTGGTGAAAAAGGAAATATCTTCCGTTCAAAACTGGAAAGAAGCTTTCTGAGAAACTGCTCTGTGTTCTGTTAATTCATCTCACAGAGTTACATCTTTCCCTTCAAGAAGCCTTTCGCTAAGGCTGTTCTTGTGGAATTGGCAAAGGGATATTTGGAAGCCCATAGAGGGCTATGGTGAAGAAGGGAATATCTTCCGTTCAAAACTGGAAAGAAGCTTTCTGAGAAACTGCTCTGTGTTCTGTTAATTCATCTCACAGAGTTACATCTTTCCCTTCAAGAAGCCTTTCGCTAAGGCTGTTCTTGTGGAATTGGCAAAGGGATATTTGGAAGCCCATAGAGGGCTATGGTGAAAAAGGAAATATCTTCCGTTCAAAACTGGAAAGAAGTTTTCTGAGAAACTGCTCTGTGTTCTGTTAATTCATCTCACAGAGTTACATCTTTCCCTTCAAAAAGACTTTCGCTAAGGCTGTTCTTGTGCAATTGGCAAAGGGATATTTGGAAGCCCATAGAGGGCTATGGTGAAAAAGGAAATATCTTCCGTTCAAAACTGGAAAGAAGCTTTCTGAGAAACTGCTCTGTGTTCTGTTAATTCATCTCACAGAGTTACATCTTTCCTTTCAAGAAGCCTTTCGCTAAGGCTGTTCTTGTGGAATTGGCAAAGGGATATTTGGAAGCCCTTAGAGGGCTATGGTGAAAAAGGAAATATCTTCCGTTCAAAACTGGAAAGAAGCTTTCTGAGAAACTGCTCTGTGTTCTGTTAATTCATCTCACAGAGTTACATCTTTCCCTTCAAGAAGCCTTTCGCTAAGGCTGTCCTTTTGGAATTGGCAAAGGGATATTTGGAAGCCCATAGAGGGCTATGGTGAAAAAGGGAATATCTTCCATTCAAAACTGGAAAGTAGCTTCTGAGAAACTGCTCTGTGTTCTGTTAATTCATCTCACAGAGTTACATCTTTCCCTTCAAGAAGCCTTTCGCTAAGGCTGTCCTTGTGGAATTGGCAAAGGGATATTTGGAAGCCCATAGAGGGCTATGGTGAAAAAGGAAATATCTTCCGTTCAAAACTGGAAAGAAGCTTTCTGAGAAACTGCTCTGTGTTCTGTTAATTCATCTCACAGAGTTACATCTTTCCCTTCAAGAAGCCTTTCGCTAAGGCTGTTCTTGTGCAATTGGCAAAGGGATATTTGGAAGCCCATTGAGGGCTATGGTGAAAAAGGGAATATCTACCTTTCAAAACTGGAAAGAAGCTTTCTGAGAAACTGCTCTGTGTTCTGTTAATTCATCTCACAGAGTTACATCTTTCCCTTCAAGAAGCCTTTCGCTAAGGCTGTTCTTGTGGAATTGGCAAAGGGATATTTGGAAGCCCATAGAGGGCTATGGTGAAAAAGGAAATATCTTCCGTTCAAAACTGGAAAGAAGCTTTCTGAGAAACTGCTCTGTGTTCTGTTAATTCATCTCACAGAGTTACATCTTTCCTTTCAAGAAGCCTTTCGCTAAGGCTGTTCTTGTGGAATTGGCAAAGGGATATTTGGAAGCCCATAGAGGGCTATGGTGAAAAAGGAAATATCTTCCATTCAAAACTGGAAAGAAGCTTTCTGAGAAACTGCTCTGTGTTCTGTTAATTCATCTCACAGAGTTACATCTTTCCCTTCAAGAAGCCTTTCGCTAAGGCTGTTCTTGTGGAATTGGCAAAGGGATATTTGGAAGCCCATAGAGGGCTATGGTGAAGAAGGAAATATCTTCCGTTCAAAACTGGAAAGAAGCTTTCTGAGAAACTGCTCTGTGTTCTGTTAATTCATCTCACAGAGTTACATCCTTCCCTTCAAGAAGCCTTTCGCTAAGGTTGTTCTTGTGGAATTGGCAAAGGGATATTTGGAAGTCCATAGAGGGCTATGGTGAAAAAGGGAATATCTTCCGTTCAAAACTGGAAAGAAGCTTTCTGAGAAACTGCTCTGTGTTCTGTTAATTCATCTCACAGAGTTACATCTTTCCCTTCAAGAAGCCTTTCGCTAAGGCTGTTCTTGTGGAATTGGCAAAGGGATATTTGGAAGCCCATAGAGGGCTATGGTGAAAAAGGGAATATCTTCCGTTCAAAACTGGAAAGAAGCTTTCTGAGAAACTGCTCTGTGTTCTGTTAATTCATCTCACAGAGTTACATCTTTCCCTTCAAGAAGCCTTTCGCTAAGGCTGTTCTTGTGGAATTGGCAAAGGGATATTTGGAAGCCCATAGAGGGCTACGGTGAAAAAGGAAATATCTTCCGTTCAAAACTGGAAAGTAGCTTCTGAGAAACTGCTCTGTGTTCTGTTAATTCACCTCACAGAGTTACATCTTTCCCTTCAAGAAGCCTTTCGCTAAGGCTGTCCTTGTGGAATTGGCAATGGGATATTTGGAAGCCCATAGAGGGCTATGGTGAAGAAGGAAATATCTTCCGTTCAAAACTGGAAAGAAGCTTTCTGAGAAACTGCTCTGTGTTCTGTTAATTCATCTCACAGAGTTACATCTTTCCCTTCAAGAAGCCTTTCGCTAAGGCTGTTCTTGTGGAATTGGCAATGGGATATTTGGAAGCCCATAGAGGGCTTTGGTGAAAAAGGAAATATCTTCCGTTCAAAACTGGAAAGAAGCTTTCTGAGAAACTGCTCTGTGTTCTGTTAATTCATCTCACAGAGTTACGTCTTTCCCTTCAAGAAGCCTTTCGCTAAGGCTGTTCTTGTGGAATTGGCAAAGGGATATTTGGAAGCCCATAGAGGGCTATGGTGAAGAAGGGAATATCTTCCGTTCAAAACTGGAAAGAAGCTTTCTGAGAAACTGCTCTGTGTTCTGTTAATTCATCTCACAGAGTTACATCTTTCACTTCAAGAAGCCTTTCGCTAAGGCTGTTCTTGTGGAATTGGCAAAGGGATATTTGGAAGCCCATAGAGGGCTATGGTGAAAAAGGAAATATCTTCCGTTCAAAACTGGAAAGAAGTTTTCTGAGAAACTGCTCTGTGTTCTGTTAATTCATCTCACAGAGTTACATCTTTCCCTTCAAAAAGACTTTCGCTAAGGCTGTTCTTGTGGAATTGGCAAAGGGATATTTGGAAGCCCTTAGAGGGCTATGGTGAAAAAGGAAATATCTTCCGTTCAAAACTGGAAAGAAGCTTTCTGAGAAACTGCTCTGTGTTCTGTTAATTCATCTCACAGAGTTACATCTTTCCTTTCAAGAAGCCTTTCGCTAAGGCTGTTCTTGTGGAATTGGCAAAGGGATATTTGGAAGCCCATAGAGGGCTATGGTGAAAAAGGAAATATCTTCCATTCAAAACTGGAAAGAAGCTTTCTGAGAAACTGCTCTGTGTTCTGTTAATTCATCTCACAGAGTTACATCTTTCCCTTCAAGAAGCCTTTCGCTAAGGCTGTTCTTGTGGAATTGGCAAAGGGATATTTGGAAGCCCATAGAGGGCTATGGTGAAGAAGGAAATATCTTCCGTTCAAAACTGGAAAGAAGCTTTCTGAGAAACTGCTCTGTGTTCTGTTAATTCATCTCACAGAGTTACATCCTTCCCTTCAAGAAGCCTTTCGCTAAGGTTGTTCTTGTGGAATTGGCAAAGGGATATTTGGAAGTCCATAGAGGGCTATGGTGAAAAAGGGAATATCTTCCGTTCAAAACTGGAAAGAAGCTTTCTGAGAAACTGCTCTGTGTTCTGTTAATTCATCTCACAGAGTTACATCTTTCCCTTCAAGAAGCCTTTCGCTAAGGCTGTTCTTGTGGAATTGGCAAAGGGATATTTGGAAGCCCATAGAGGGCTATGGTGAAAAAGGGAATATCTTCCGTTCAAAACTGGAAAGAAGCTTTCTGAGAAACTGCTCTGTGTTCTGTTAATTCATCTCACAGAGTTACATCTTTCCCTTCAAGAAGCCTTTCGCTAAGGCTGTTCTTGTGGAATTGGCAAAGGGATATTTGGAAGCCCATAGAGGGCTACGGTGAAAAAGGAAATATCTTCCGTTCAAAACTGGAAAGTAGCTTCTGAGAAACTGCTCTGTGTTCTGTTAATTCACCTCACAGAGTTACATCTTTCCCTTCAAGAAGCCTTTCGCTAAGGCTGTCCTTGTGGAATTGGCAATGGGATATTTGGAAGCCCATAGAGGGCTATGGTGAAGAAGGAAATATCTTCCGTTCAAAACTGGAAAGAAGCTTTCTGAGAAACTGCTCTGTGTTCTGTTAATTCATCTCACAGAGTTACATCTTTCCCTTCAAGAAGCCTTTCGCTAAGGCTGTTCTTGTGGAATTGGCAATGGGATATTTGGAAGCCCATAGAGGGCTTTGGTGAAAAAGGAAATATCTTCCGTTCAAAACTGGAAAGAAGCTTTCTGAGAAACTGCTCTGTGTTCTGTTAATTCATCTCACAGAGTTACGTCTTTCCCTTCAAGAAGCCTTTCGCTAAGGCTGTTCTTGTGGAATTGGCAAAGGGATATTTGGAAGCCCATAGAGGGCTATGGTGAAGAAGGGAATATCTTCCGTTCAAAACTGGAAAGAAGCTTTCTGAGAAACTGCTCTGTGTTCTGTTAATTCATCTCACAGAGTTACATCTTTCACTTCAAGAAGCCTTTCGCTAAGGCTGTTCTTGTGGAATTGGCAAAGGGATATTTGGAAGCCCATAGAGGGCTATGGTGAAAAAGGAAATATCTTCCGTTCAAAACTGGAAAGAAGTTTTCTGAGAAACTGCTCTGTGTTCTGTTAATTCATCTCACAGAGTTACATCTTTCCCTTCAAAAAGACTTTCGCTAAGGCTGTTCTTGTGGAATTGGCAAAGGGATATTTGGAAGCCCTTAGAGGGCTATGGTGAAAAAGGAAATATCTTCCGTTCAAAACTGGAAAGAAGCTTTCTGAGAAACTGCTCTGTGTTCTGTTAATTCATCTCACAGAGTTACATCTTTCCTTTCAAGAAGCCTTTCGCTAAGGCTGTTCTTGTGGAATTGGCAAAGGGATATTTGGAAGCCCATAGAGGGCTATGGTGAAAAAGGAAATATCTTCCATTCAAAACTGGAAAGAAGCTTTCTGAGAAACTGCTCTGTGTTCTGTTAATTCATCTCACAGAGTTACATCTTTCCCTTCAAGAAGCCTTTCGCTAAGGCTGTTCTTGTGGAATTGGCAAAGGGATATTTGGAAGCCCATAGAGGGCTATGGTGAAGAAGGAAATATCTTCCGTTCAAAACTGGAAAGAAGCTTTCTGAGAAACTGCTCTGTGTTCTGTTAATTCATCTCACAGAGTTACATCCTTCCCTTCAAGAAGCCTTTCGCTAAGGTTGTTATTGTGGAATTGGCAAAGGGATATTTGGAAGACCATAGAGGGCTATGGTGAAAAAGGTAATATCTTCCGTTCAAAACTGGAAAGAAGCTTTCTGAGAAACTGCTCTGTGTTCTGTTAATTCATCTCACAGAGTTACATCTTTCCCTTCAAGAAGCCTTTCGCTAAGGCTGTTCTTGTGGAATTGGCAAGGGGATATTTGGAAGCCCATAGAGGGCTATGGTGAAAAAGGAAATATCTTCCGTTCAAAACTGGAAAGAAGCTTTCTGAGAAACTGCTCTGTGTTCTGTTAATTCATCTCACAGAGTTACATCTTTCCCTTCAAGAAGCCTTTCGCTAAGGCTGTTCTTGTGGAATTGGCAAAGGGATATTTGGAAGCCCATAGAGGTCTATGGTGAAAAAGGAAATATCTTCCGTTCAAAACTGGAAAGAAGCTTTCTGAGAAACTGCTCTGTGTTCTGTTAATTCATCTCACAGAGTTACATCTTTCCCTTCAAGAAGCCTTTCGCTAAGGCTGTTCTTGTGGAATTGGCAAAGGGATATTTGGAAGCCCATAGAGGGCTATGGTGAAAAAGGAAATATCTTCCGTTCAAAACTGGAAAGAAGCTTTCTGAGAAACTGCTCTGTGTTCTGTTAATTCATCTCACAGAGTTACATCTTTCCCTTCAAGAAGCCTTTCGCTAAGGATGTTCTTGTGGAATTGGCAAAGGGATATTTGGAAGCCCATAGAGGGCTATGGTGAAAAAGGAAATATCTTCCGTTCAAAACTGGAAAGAAGCTTTCTGAGAAACTGCTCTGTGTTCTGTTAATTCATCACACAGAGGTACATCTTTCCCTTCAAGAAGCCTTTCGCTAAGGCTGTTCTTGTGGAATTGGCAAAGGGATATTTGGAAGCCAATAGAGGGCTATGGTGAAAAAGGGAATATCTTCCGTTCAAAACTGGAAAGAAGCTTTCTGAGAAACTGCTCTGTGTTCTGTTAATTCATCTCACAGAGTTACATCTTTCCCTTCAAGAAGCCTTTCGCTAAGGCTGTTCTTGTGGAATTGGCAAAGGGATATTTGGAAGCCCATAGAGGGCTATGGTGAAAAAGGAAATATCTTCCGTTCAAAACTGGAAAGAAGCTTTCTGAGAAACTGCTCTGTGTTCTGTTAATTCATCTCACAGAGTTACATCTTTCCCTTCAAGAAGCCTTTCGTTAAGGCTGTTCTTGTGGAATTGGCAAAGGGATATTTGGATGCCCATAGAGGGCTATGGTGAAAAAGGGAATATCTTCCGTTCAAAACTGGAAAGAAGCTTTCTGAGAAACTGCTCTGTGTTCTGTTAATTCATCTCACAGAGTTACATCTTTCCCTTCAAGAAGCCTTTCGCTAAGGCTGTTCTTGTGGAATTGGCAAAGGGATATTTGGAAGCCCATAGAGGGCTATGGTGAAAAAGGAAATATCTTCCGTTCAAAACTGGAAAGAAGCTTTCTGAGAAACTGCTCTGTGTTCTGTTAATTCATCTCACAGAGTTACATCTTTCCCTTCAAGAAGCCTTTCGCTAAGGCTGTTCTTGTGGAATTGGCAAAGGGATATTTGGAAGCCCATAGAGGGCTATGGTGAAAAAGGGAATATCTTCCGTTCAAAACTGGAAAGAAGCTTTCTGAGAAACTGCTCTGTGTTCTGTTAATTCATCTCACAGAGTTACATCTTTCCCTTCAAGAAGCCTTTCGCTAAGGCTGTTCTTGTGGAATTGGCAAAGGGATATTTGGAAGCCCATAGAGGGCTACGGTGAAAAAGGAAATATCTTCCGTTCAAAACTGGAAAGTAGCTTCTGAGAAACTGCTCTGTGTTCTGTTAATTCACCTCACAGAGTTACATCTTTCCCTTCAAGAAGCCTTTCGCTAAGGCTGTCCTTGTGGAATTGGCAAAGGGATATTTGGAAGCCCATAGAGGGCTATGGTGAAGAAGGAAATATCTTCCGTTCAAAACTGGAAAGAAGCTTTCTGAGAAACTGCTCTGTGTTCTGTTAATTCATCTCACAGTGTTACATCTTTCCCTTCAAGAAGCCTTTCGCTAAGGCTGTTCTTGTGGAATTGGCAAAGGGATATTTGGAAGCCCATAGAGGGCTTTGGTGAAAAAGGAAATATCTTCCGTTCAAAACTGGAAAGAAGCTTTCTGAGAAACTGCTCTGTGTTCTGTTAATTCATCTCACAGAGTTACATCTTTCCCTTCAAGAAGCCTTTCGCTAAGGCTGTTCTTGTGGAATTGGCAAAGGGATATTTGGAAGCCCATAGAGGGCTATGGTGAAGAAGGGAATATCTTCCGTTCAAAACTGGAAAGAAGCTTTCTGAGAAACTGCTCTGTGTTCTGTTAATTCATCTCACAGAGTTACATCTTTCCCTTCAAGAAGCCTTTCGCTAAGGCTGTTCTTGTGGAATTGGCAAAGGGATATTTGGAAGCCCATAGAGGGCTATGGTGAAAAAGGAAATATCTTCCGTTCAAAACTGGAAAGAAGTTTTCTGAGAAACTGCTCTGTGTTCTGTTAATTCATCTCACAGAGTTACATCTTTCCCTTCAAAAAGACTTTCGCTAAGGCTGTTCTTGTGGAATTGGCAAAGGGATATTTGGAAGCCCTTAGAGGGCTATGGTGAAAAAGGAAATATCTTCCGTTCAAAACTGGAAAGAAGCTTTCTGAGAAACTGCTCTGTGTTCTGTTAATTCATCTCACAGAGTTACATCTTTCCCTTCAAGAAGCCTTTCGCTAAGGCTGTCCTTTTGGAATTGGCAAAGGGATATTTGGAAGCCCATAGAGGGCTATGGTGAAAAAGGGAATATCTTCCATTCAAAACTGGAAAGTAGCTTCTGAGAAACTGCTCTGTGTTCTGTTAATTCATCTCACAGAGTTACATCTTTCCCTTCAAGAAGCCTTTCGCTAAGGCTGTCCTTGTGGAATTGGCAAAGGGATATTTGGAAGCCCATAGAGGGCTATGGTGAAAAAGGAAATATCTTCCGTTCAAAACTGGAAAGAAGCTTTCTGAGATACTGCTCTGTGTTCTGTTAATTCATCTCACAGAGTTACATCTTTCCCTTCAAGAAGCCTTTCGCTAAGGCTGTTCTTGTGCAATTGGCAAAGGGATATTTGGAAGCCCATAGAGGGCTATGGTGAAAAAGGGAATATCTTCCTTTCAAAACTGGAAAGAAGCTTTCTGAGAAACTGCTCTGTGTTCTGTTAATTCATCTCACAGAGTTACATCTTTCCCTTCAAGAAGCCTTTCGCTAAGGCTGTTCTTGTGGAATTGGCAAAGGGATATTTGGAAGCCCATAGAGGGCTATGGTGAAAAAGGAAATATCTTCCGTTCAAAACTGGAAAGAAGCTTTCTGAGAAACTGCTCTGTGTTCTGTTAATTCATCTCACAGAGTTACATCTTTCCTTTCAAGAAGCCTTTCGCTAAGGCTGTTCTTGTGGAATTGGCAAAGGGATATTTGGAAGCCCTTAGAGGGCTATGGTGAAAAAGGAAATATCTTCCGTTCAAAACTGGAAAGAAGCTTTCTGAGAAACTGCTCTGTGTTCTGTTAATTCATCTCACAGAGTTACATCTTTCCCTTCAAGAAGCCTTTCGCTAAGGCTGTCCTTTTGGAATTGGCAAAGGGATATTTGGAAGCCCATAGAGGGCTATGGTGAAGAAGGGAATATCTTCCATTCAAAACTGGAAAGTAGCTTCTGAGAAACTGCTCTGTGTTCTGTTAATTCATCTCACAGAGTTACATCTTTCCCTTCAAGAAGCCTTTCGCTAAGGCTGTCCTTGTGGAATTGGCAAAGGGATATTTGGAAGCCCATAGAGGGCTATGGTGAAAAAGGAAATATCTTCCGTTCAAAACTGGAAAGAAGCTTTCTGAGAAACTGCTCTGTGTTCTGTTAATTCATCTCACAGAGTTACATCTTTCCCTTCAAGAAGCCTTTCGCTAAGGCTGTTCTTGTGCAATTGGCAAAGGGATATTTGGAAGCCCATTGAGGGCTATGGTGAAAAAGGGAATATCTACCTTTCAAAACTGGAAAGAAGCTTTCTGAAAAACTGCTCTGTGTTCTGTTAATTCATCTCACAGAGTTACATCTTTCCCTTCAAGAAGCCTTTCGCTAAGGCTGTTCTTGTGGAATTGGCAAAGGGATATTTGGAAGCCCATAGAGGGCTATGGTGAAAAAGGAAATATCTTCCGTTCAAAACTGGAAAGAAGCTTTCTGAGAAACTGCTCTGTGTTCTGTTAATTCATCTCACAGAGTTACATCTTTCCTTTCAAGAAGCCTTTCGCTAAGGCTGTTCTTGTGGAATTGGCAAAGGGATATTTGGAAGCCCATAGAGGGCTATGGTGAAAAAGGAAATATCTTCCATTCAAAACTGGAAAGAAGCTTTCTGAGAAACTGCTCTGTGTTCTGTTAATTCATCTCACAGAGTTACATCTTTCCCTTCAAGAAGCCTTTCGCTAAGGCTGTTCTTGTGGAATTGGCAAAGGGATATTTGGAAGCCCATAGAGGGCTATGGTGAAGAAGGAAATATCTTCCGTTCAAAACTGGAAAGAAGCTTTCTGAGAAACTGCTCTGTGTTCTGTTAATTCATCTCACAGAGTTACATCCTTCCCTTCAAGAAGCCTTTCGCTAAGGTTGTTCTTGTGGAATTGGCAAAGGGATATTTGGAAGTCCATAGAGGGCTATGGTGAAAAAGGGAATATCTTCCGTTCAAAACTGGAAAGAAGCTTTCTGAGAAACTGCTCTGTGTTCTGTTAATTCATCTCACAGAGTTACATCTTTCCCTTCAAGAAGCCTTTCGCTAAGGCTGTTCTTGTGGAATTGGCAAAGGGATATTTGGAAGCCCATAGAGGGCTATGGTGAAAAAGGGAATATCTTCCGTTCAAAACTGGAAAGAAGCTTTCTGAGAAACTGCTCTGTGTTCTGTTAATTCATCTCACAGAGTTACATCTTTCCCTTCAAGAAGCCTTTCGCTAAGGCTGTTCTTGTGGAATTGGCAAAGGGATATTTGGAAGCCCATAGAGGGCTACGGTGAAAAAGGAAATATCTTCCGTTCAAAACTGGAAAGTAGCTTCTGAGAAACTGCTCTGTGTTCTGTTAATTCACCTCACAGAGTTACATCTTTCCCTTCAAGAAGCCTTTCGCTAAGGCTGTCCTTGTGGAATTGGCAATGGGATATTTGGAAGCCCATAGAGGGCTATGGTGAAGAAGGAAATATCTTCCGTTCAAAACTGGAAAGAAGCTTTCTGAGAAACTGCTCTGTGTTCTGTTAATTCATCTCACAGAGTTACATCTTTCCCTTCAAGAAGCCTTTCGCTAAGGCTGTTCTTGTGGAATTGGCAATGGGATATTTGGAAGCCCATAGAGGGCTTTGGTGAAAAAGGAAATATCTTCCGTTCAAAACTGGAAAGAAGCTTTCTGAGAAACTGCTCTGTGTTCTGTTAATTCATCTCACAGAGTTACATCTTTCCCTTCAAGAAGCCTTTCGCTAAGGCTGTTCTTGTGGAATTGGCAAAGGGATATTTGGAAGCCCATAGAGGGCTATGGTGAAGAAGGGAATATCTTCCGTTCAAAACTGGAAAGAAGCTTTCTGAGAAACTGCTCTGTGTTCTGTTAATTCATCTCACAGAGTTACATCTTTCACTTCAAGAAGCCTTTCGCTAAGGCTGTTCTTGTGCAATTGGCAAAGGGATATTTGGAAGCCCATAGAGGGCTATGGTGAAAAAGGAAATATCTTCCGTTCAAAACTGGAAAGAAGTTTTCTGAGAAACTGCTCTGTGTTCTGTTAATTCATCTCACAGAGTTACATCTTTCCCTTCAAAAAGACTTTCGCTAAAGCTGTTCTTGTGGAATTGGCAAAGGGATATTTGGAAGCCCTTAGAGGGCTATGGTGAAAAAGGAAATATCTTCCGTTCAAAACTGGAAAGAAGCTTTCTGAGAAACTGCTCTGTGTTCTGTTAATTCATCTCACAGAGTTACATCTTTCCCTTCAAGAAGCCTTTCGCTAAGGCTGTCCTTTTGGAATTGGCAAAGGGATATTTGGAAGCCCATAGAGGGCTATGGTGAAAAAGGGAATATCTTCCATTCAAAACTGGAAAGTAGCTTCTGAGAAACTGCTCTGTGTTCTGTTAATTCATCTCACAGAGTTACATCTTTCCCTTCAAGAAGCCTTTCGCTAAGGCTGTCCTTGTGGAATTGGCAAAGGGATATTTGGAAGCCCATAGAGGGCTATGGTGAAAAAGGAAATATCTTCCGTTCAAAACTGGAAAGAAGCTTTCTGAGAAACTGCTCTGTGTTCTGTTAATTCATCTCACAGAGTTACATCTTTCCCTTCAAGAAGCCTTTCGCTAAGGCTGTTCTTGTGCAATTGGCAAAGGGATATTTGGAAGCCCATAGAGGGCTATGGTGAAAAAGGGAATATCTTCCTTTCAAAACTGGAAAGAAGCTTTCTGAGAAACTGCTCTGTGTTCTGTTAATTCATCTCACAGAGTTACATCTTTCCCTTCAAGAAGCCTTTCGCTAAGGCTGTTCTTGTGGAATTGGCAAAGGGATATTTGGAAGCCCATAGAGGGCTATGGTGAAAAAGGAAATATCTTCCGTTCAAAACTGGAAAGAAGCTTTCTGAGAAACTGCTCTGTGTTCTGTTAATTCATCTCACAGAGTTACATCTTTCCTTTCAAGAAGCCTTTCGCTAAGGCTGTTCTTGTGGAATTGGCAAAGGGATATTTGGAAGCCCATAGAGGGCTATGGTGAAAAAGGAAATATCTTCCATTCAAAACTGGAAAGAAGCTTTCTGAGAAACTGCTCTGTGTTCTGTTAATTCATCTCACAGAGTTACATCTTTCCCTTCAAGAAGCCTTTCGCTAAGGCTGTTCTTGTGGAATTGGCAAAGGGATATTTGGAAGCCCATAGAGGGCTATGGTGAAGAAGGAAATATCTTCCGTTCAAAACTGGAAAGAAGCTTTCTGAGAAACTGCTCTGTGTTCTGTTAATTCATCTCACAGAGTTACATCCTTCCCTTCAAGAAGCCTTTCGCTAAGGTTGTTATTGTGGAATTGGCAAAGGGATATTTGGAAGACCATAGAGGGCTATGGTGAAAAAGGGAATATCTTCCGTTCAAAACTGGAAAGAAGCTTTCTGAGAAACTGCTCTGTGTTCTGTTAATTCATCTCACAGAGTTACATCTTTCCCTTCAAGAAGCCTTTCGCTAAGGCTGTTCTTGTGGAATTGGCAAGGGGATATTTGGAAGCCCATAGAGGGCTATGGTGAAAAAGGAAATATCTTCCGTTCAAAACTGGAAAGAAGCTTTCTGAGAAACTGCTCTGTGTTCTGTTAATTCATCTCACAGAGTTACATCTTTCCCTTCAAGAAGCCTTTCGCTAAGGCTGTTCTTGTGGAATTGGCAAAGGGATATTTGGAAGCCCATAGAGGTCTATGGTGAAAAAGGAAATATCTTCCGTTCAAAACTGGAAAGAAGCTTTCTGAGAAACTGCTCTGTGTTCTGTTAATTCATCTCACAGAGTTACATCTTTCCCTTCAAGAAGCCTTTCGCTAAGGCTGTTCTTGTGGAATTGGCAAAGGGATATTTGGAAGCCCATAGAGGGCTATGGTGAAAAAGGAAATATCTTCCGTTCAAAACTGGAAAGAAGCTTTCTGAGAAACTGCTCTGTGTTCTGTTAATTCATCTCACAGAGTTACATCTTTCCCTTCAAGAAGCCTTTCGCTAAGGATGTTCTTGTGGAATTGGCAAAGGGATATTTGGAAGCCCATAGAGGGCTATGGTGAAAAAGGAAATATCTTCCGTTCAAAACTGGAAAGAAGCTTTCTGAGAAACTGCTCTGTGTTCTGTTAATTCATCACACAGAGGTACATCTTTCCCTTCAAGAAGCCTTTCGCTAAGGCTGTTCTTGTGGAATTGGCAAAGGGATATTTGGAAGCCAATAGAGGGCTATGGTGAAAAAGGGAATATCTTCCGTTCAAAACTGGAAAGAAGCTTTCTGAGAAACTGCTCTGTGTTCTGTTAATTCATCTCACAGAGTTACATCTTTCCCTTCAAGAAGCCTTTCGCTAAGGCTGTTCTTGTGGAATTGGCAAAGGGATATTTGGAAGCCCATAGAGGGCTATGGTGAAAAAGGAAATATCTTCCGTTCAAAACTGGAAAGAAGCTTTCTGAGAAACTGCTCTGTGTTCTGTTAATTCATCTCACAGAGTTACATCTTTCCCTTCAAGAAGCCTTTCGTTAAGGCTGTTCTTGTGGAATTGGCAAAGGGATATTTGGATGCCCATAGAGGGCTATGGTGAAAAAGGGAATATCTTCCGTTCAAAACTGGAAAGAAGCTTTCTGAGAAACTGCTCTGTGTTCTGTTAATTCATCTCACAGAGTTACATCTTTCCCTTCAAGAAGCCTTTCGCTAAGGCTGTTCTTGTGGAATTGGCAAAGGGATATTTGGAAGCCCATAGAGGGCTATGGTGAAAAAGGGAATATCTTGCGTTCAAAACTGGAAAGAAGCTTTCTGAGAAACTGCTCTGTGTTCTGTTAATTCATCTCACAGAGTTACATCTTTCCCTTCAAGAAGCCTTTCGCTAAGGCTGTTCTTGTGGAATTGGCAAAGGGATATTTGGAAGCCCATAGAGGGCTATGGTGAAAAAGGGAATATCTTCCTTTCAAAACTGGAAAGAAGCTTTCTGAGAAACTGCTCTGTGTTCTGTTAATTCATCTCACAGAGTTACATCTTTCCCTTCAAGAAGCCTTTCGCTAAGGCTGTTCTTGTGGAATTGGCAAAGGGATATTTGGAAGCACATAGAGTGCTATGGTGAAAAAGGAAATATCTTCCGTTCAAAACTGGAAAGAAGCTTTCTGAGAAACTGCTCTGTGTTCTGTTAATTCATCTCACAGAGTTACATCTTTCCCTTCAAGAAGCCTTTCGCTAAGGCTGTTCTTGTGGAATTGGCAAAGGGATATTTGGAAGCCCATAGAGGGCTATGGTGAAAAAGGGAATATCTTGCGTTCAAAACTGGAAAGAAGCTTTCTGAGAAACTGCTCTGTGTTCTGTTAATTCATCTCACAGAGTTACATCTTTCCCTTCAAGAAGCCTTTCGCTAAGGCTGTTCTTGTGGAATTGGCAAAGGGATATTTGGAAGCCCATAGAGGGCTATGGTGAAAAAGGAAATATCTTCCGTTCAAAACTGGAAAGAAGCTTTCTGAGAAACTGCTCTGTGTTCTGTTAATTCATCTCACAGAGTTACATCTTTCCCTTCAAGAAGCCTTTCGCTAAGGCTGTTCTTGTGGAATTGGCAAAGGGATATTTGGAAGCCCATAGAGGGCTATGGTGAAAAAGGGAATATCTTCCGTTCAAAACTGGAAAGAAGCTTTCTGAGAAACTGCTCTGTGTTCTGTTAATTCATCTCACAGAGTTACATCTTTCCCTTCAAGAAGCCTTTCGCTAAGGCTGTTCTTGTGGAATTGGCAAAGGGATATTTGGAAGCCCATAGAGGGCTATGGTGAAAAAGGGAATATCTTCCTTTCAAAACTGGAAAGAAGCTTTCTGAGAAACTGCTCTGTGTTCTGTTAATTCATCTCACAGAGTTACATCTTTCCCTTCAAGAAGCCTTTCGCTAAGGCTGTTCTTGTGGAATTGGCAAAGGGATATTTGGAAGCCCATAGAGGGCTATGGTGAAAAAGGAAATATCTTCCGTTCAAAACTGGAAAGAAGCTTTCTGAGAAACTGCTCTGTGTTCTGTTAATTCATCTCACAGAGTTACATCTTTCCTTTCAAGAAGCCTTTCGCTAAGGCTGTTCTTGTGGAATTGGCAAAGGGATATTTGGAAGCCCATAGAGGGCTATGGTGAAAAAGGAAATATCTTCCATTCAAAACTGGAAAGAAGCTTTCTGAGAAACTGCTCTGTGTTCTGTTAATTCATCTCACAGAGTTACATCTTTCCCTTCAAGAAGCCTTTCGCTAAGGCTGTTCTTGTGGAATTGGCAAAGGGATATTTGGAAGCCCATAGAGGGCTATGGTGAAGAAGGAAATATCTTCCGTTCAAAACTGGAAAGAAGCTTTCTGAGAAACTGCTCTGTGTTCTGTTAATTCATCTCACAGAGTTACATCCTTCCCTTCAAGAAGCCTTTCGCTAAGGTTGTTATTGTGGAATTGGCAAAGGGATATTTGGAAGACCATAGAGGGCTATGGTGAAAAAGGGAATATCTTCCGTTCAAAACTGGAAAGAAGCTTTCTGAGAAACTGCTCTGTGTTCTGTTAATTCATCTCACAGAGTTACATCTTTCCCTTCAAGAAGCCTTTCGCTAAGGCTGTTCTTGTGGAATTGGCAAGGGGATATTTGGAAGCCCATAGAGGGCTATGGTGAAAAAGGAAATATCTTCCGTTCAAAACTGGAAAGAAGCTTTCTGAGAAACTGCTCTGTGTTCTGTTAATTCATCTCACAGAGTTACATCTTTCCCTTCAAGAAGCCTTTCGCTAAGGCTGTTCTTGTGGAATTGGCAAAGGGATATTTGGAAGCCCATAGAGGTCTATGGTGAAAAAGGAAATATCTTCCGTTCAAAACTGGAAAGAAGCTTTCTGAGAAACTGCTCTGTGTTCTGTTAATTCATCTCACAGAGTTACATCTTTCCCTTCAAGAAGCCTTTCGCTAAGGCTGTTCTTGTGGAATTGGCAAAGGGATATTTGGAAGCCCATAGAGGGCTATGGTGAAAAAGGAAATATCTTCCGTTCAAAACTGGAAAGAAGCTTTCTGAGAAACTGCTCTGTGTTCTGTTAATTCATCTCACAGAGTTACATCTTTCCCTTCAAGAAGCCTTTCGCTAAGGATGTTCTTGTGGAATTGGCAAAGGGATATTTGGAAGCCCATAGAGGGCTATGGTGAAAAAGGAAATATCTTCCGTTCAAAACTGGAAAGAAGCTTTCTGAGAAACTGCTCTGTGTTCTGTTAATTCATCACACAGAGGTACATCTTTCCCTTCAAGAAGCCTTTCGCTAAGGCTGTTCTTGTGGAATTGGCAAAGGGATATTTGGAAGCCAATAGAGGGCTATGGTGAAAAAGGGAATATCTTCCGTTCAAAACTGGAAAGAAGCTTTCTGAGAAACTGCTCTGTGTTCTGTTAATTCATCTCACAGAGTTACATCTTTCCCTTCAAGAAGCCTTTCGCTAAGGCTGTTCTTGTGGAATTGGCAAAGGGATATTTGGAAGCCCATAGAGGGCTATGGTGAAAAAGGAAATATCTTCCGTTCAAAACTGGAAAGAAGCTTTCTGAGAAACTGCTCTGTGTTCTGTTAATTCATCTCACAGAGTTACATCTTTCCCTTCAAGAAGCCTTTCGTTAAGGCTGTTCTTGTGGAATTGGCAAAGGGATATTTGGATGCCCATAGAGGGCTATGGTGAAAAAGGGAATATCTTCCGTTCAAAACTGGAAAGAAGCTTTCTGAGAAACTGCTCTGTGTTCTGTTAATTCATCTCACAGAGTTACATCTTTCCCTTCAAGAAGCCTTTCGCTAAGGCTGTTCTTGTGGAATTGGCAAAGGGATATTTGGAAGCCCATAGAGGGCTATGGTGAAAAAGGGAATATCTTGCGTTCAAAACTGGAAAGAAGCTTTCTGAGAAACTGCTCTGTGTTCTGTTAATTCATCTCACAGAGTTACATCTTTCCCTTCAAGAAGCCTTTCGCTAAGGCTGTTCTTGTGGAATTGGCAAAGGGATATTTGGAAGCCCATAGAGGGCTATGGTGAAAAAGGGAATATCTTCCTTTCAAAACTGGAAAGAAGCTTTCTGAGAAACTGCTCTGTGTTCTGTTAATTCATCTCACAGAGTTACATCTTTCCCTTCAAGAAGCCTTTCGCTAAGGCTGTTCTTGTGGAATTGGCAAAGGGATATTTGGAAGCACATAGAGTGCTATGGTGAAAAAGGAAATATCTTCCGTTCAAAACTGGAAAGAAGCTTTCTGAGAAACTGCTCTGTGTTCTGTTAATTCATCTCACAGAGTTACATCTTTCCCTTCAAGAAGCCTTTCGCTAAGGCTGTTCTTGTGGAATTGGCAAAGGGATATTTGGAAGCCCATAGAGGGCTATGGTGAAAAAGGGAATATCTTGCGTTCAAAACTGGAAAGAAGCTTTCTGAGAAACTGCTCTGTGTTCTGTTAATTCATCTCACAGAGTTACATCTTTCCCTTCAAGAAGCCTTTCGCTAAGGCTGTTCTTGTGGAATTGGCAAAGGGATATTTGGAAGCCCATAGAGGGCTATGGTGAAAAAGGAAATATCTTCCGTTCAAAACTGGAAAGAAGCTTTCTGAGAAACTGCTCTGTGTTCTGTTAATTCATCTCACAGAGTTACATCTTTCCCTTCAAGAAGCCTTTCGCTAAGGCTGTTCTTGTGGAATTGGCAAAGGGATATTTGGAAGACCATAGAGGGCTATGGTGAAAAAGGGAATATCTTCCGTTCAAAACTGGAAAGAAGCTTTCTGAGAAACTGCTCTGTGTTCTGTTAATTCATCTCACAGAGTTACATCTTTCCCTTCAAGAAGCCTTTCGCTAAGGCTGTTCTTGTGGAATTGGCAAAGGGATATTTGGAAGCCCATAGAGGGCTATGGTGAAAAAGGAAATATCTTCCGTTCAAAACTGGAAAGAAGCTTTCTGAGAAACTGCTCTGTGTTCTGTTAATTCATCTCACAGAGTTACATCTTTCCTTTCAAGAAGCCTTTCGCTAAGGCTGTTCTTGTGGAATTGGCAAAGGGATATTTGGAAGCCCATAGAGGGCTATGGTGAAAAAGGAAATATCTTCCATTCAAAACTGGAAAGAAGCTTTCTGAGAAACTGCTCTGTGTTCTGTTAATTCATCTCACAGAGTTACATCTTTCCCTTCAAGAAGCCTTTCGCTAAGGCTGTTCTTGTGGAATTGGCAAAGGGATATTTGGAAGCCCATAGAGGGCTATGGTGAAGAAGGAAATATCTTCCGTTCAAAACTGGAAAGAAGCTTTCTGAGAAACTGCTCTGTGTTCTGTTAATTCATCTCACAGAGTTACATCCTTCCCTTCAAGAAGCCTTTCGCTAAGGTTGTTCTTGTGGAATTGGCAAAGGGATATTTGGAAGACCATAGAGGGCTATGGTGAAAAAGGGAATATCTTCCGTTCAAAACTGGAAAGAAGCTTTCTGAGAAACTGCTCTGTGTTCTGTTAATTCATCTCACAGAGTTACATCTTTCCCTTCAAGAAGCCTTTCGCTAAGGCTGTTCTTGTGGAATTGGCAAAGGGATATTTGGAAGCCCATAGAGGGCTATGGTGAAAAAGGGAATATCTTCCGTTCAAAACTGGAAAGAAGCTTTCTGAGAAACTGCTCTGTGTTCTGTTAATTCATCTCACAGAGTTACATCTTTCCCTTCAAGAAGCCTTTCGCTAAGGCTGTTCTTGTGGAATTGGCAAAGGGATATTTGGAAGCCCATAGAGGGCTACGGTGAAAAAGGAAATATCTTCCGTTCAAAACTGGAAAGTAGCTTCTGAGAAACTGCTCTGTGTTCTGTTAATTCACCTCACAGAGTTACATCTTTCCCTTCAAGAAGCCTTTCGCTAAGGCTGTCCTTGTGGAATTGGCAAAGGGATATTTGGAAGCCCATAGAGGGCTATGGTGAAGAAGGAAATATCTTCCGTTCAAAACTGGAAAGAAGCTTTCTGAGAAACTGCTCTGTGTTCTGTTAATTCATCTCACAGAGTTACATCTTTCCCTTCAAGAAGCCTTTCGCTAAGGCTGTTCTTGTGGAATTGGCAAAGGGATATTTGGAAGCCCATAGAGGGCTTTGGTGAAAAAGGAAATATCTTCCGTTCAAAACTGGAAAGAAGCTTTCTGAGAAACTGCTCTGTGTTCTGTTAATTCATCTCACAGAGTTACATCTTTCCCTTCAAGAAGCCTTTCGCTAAGGCTGTTCTTGTGGAATTGGCAAAGGGATATTTGGAAGCCCATGGAGGGCTATGGTGAAGAAGGGAATATCTTCCGTTCAAAACTGGAAAGAAGCTTTCTGAGAAACTGCTCTGTGTTCTGTTAATTCATCTCACAGAGTTACATCTTTCCCTTCAAGAAGCCTTTCGCTAAGGCTGTTCTTGTGGAATTGGCAAAGGGATATTTGGAAGCCCATAGAGGGCTATGGTGAAAAAGGAAATATCTTCCGTTCAAAACTGGAAAGAAGTTTTCTGAGAAACTGCTCTGTGTTCTGTTAATTCATCTCACAGAGTTACATCTTTCCCTTCAAAAAGACTTTCGCTAAGGCTGTTCTTGTGGAATTGGCAAAGGGATATTTGGAAGCCCTTAGAGGGCTATGGTGAAAAAGGAAATATCTTCCGTTCAAAACTGGAAAGAAGCTTTCTGAGAAACTGCTCTGTGTTCTGTTAATTCATCTCACAGAGTTACATCTTTCCCTTCAAGAAGCCTTTCGCTAAGGCTGTCCTTTTGGAATTGGCAAAGGGATATTTGGAAGCCCATAGAGGGCTATGGTGAAAAAGGGAATATCTTCCATTCAAAACTGGAAAGTAGCTTCTGAGAAACTGCTCTGTGTTCTCTTAATTCATCTCACAGAGTTACATCTTTCCCTTCAAGAAGCCTTTCGCTAAGGCTGTCCTTGTGGAATTGGCAAAGGGATATTTGGAAGCCCATAGAGGGCTATGGTGAAAAAGGAAATATCTTCCGTTCAAAACTGGAAAGAAGCTTTCTGAGAAACTGCTCTGTGTTCTGTTAATTCATCTCACAGAGTTACATCTTTCCCTTCAAGAAGCCTTTCGCTAAGGCTGTTCTTGTGCAATTGGCAAAGGGATATTTGGAAGCCCATAGAGGGCTATGGTGAAAAAGGGAATATCTTCCTGTCAAAACTGGAAAGAAGCTTTCTGAGAAACTGCTCTGTGTTCTGTTAATTCATCTCACAGAGTTACATCTTTCCCTTCAAGAAGCCTTTCGCTAAGGCTGTTCTTGTGGAATTGGCAAAGGGATATTTGGAAGCCCATAGAGGGCTATGGTGAAAAAGGAAATATCTTCCGTTCAAAACTGGAAAGAAGCTTTCTGAGAAACTGCTCTGTGTTCTGTTAATTCATCTCACAGAGTTACATCTTTCCTTTCAAGAAGCCTTTCGCTAAGGCTGTTCTTGTGGAATTGGCAAAGGGATATTTGGAAGCCCTTAGAGGGCTATGGTGAAAAAGGAAATATCTTCCGTTCAAAACTGGAAAGAAGCTTTCTGAGAAACTGCTCTGTGTTCTGTTAATTCATCTCACAGAGTTACATCTTTCCCTTCAAGAAGCCTTTCGCTAAGGCTGTCCTTTTGGAATTGGCAAAGGGATATTTGGAAGCCCATAGAGGGCTATGGTGAAAAAGGGAATATCTTCCATTCAAAACTGGAAAGTAGCTTCTGAGAAACTGCTCTGTGTTCTGTTAATTCATCTCACAGAGTTACATCTTTCCCTTCAAGAAGCCTTTCGCTAAGGCTGTCCTTGTGGAATTGGCAAAGGGATATTTGGAAGCCCATAGAGGGCTATGGTGAAAAAGGAAATATCTTCCGTTCAAAACTGGAAAGAAGCTTTCTGAGAAACTGCTCTGTGTTCTGTTAATTCATCTCACAGAGTTACATCTTTCCCTTCAAGAAGCCTTTCGCTAAGGCTGTTCTTGTGCAATTGGCAAAGGGATATTTGGAAGCCCATAGAGGGCTATGGTGAAAAAGGGAATATCTTCCTTTCAAAACTGGAAAGAAGCTTTCTGAGAAACTGCTCTGTGTTCTGTTAATTCATCTCACAGAGTTACATCTTTCCCTTCAAGAAGCCTTTCGCTAAGGCTGTTCTTGTGGAATTGGCAAAGGGATATTTGGAAGCCCATAGAGGGCTATGGTGAAAAAGGAAATATCTTCCGTTCAAAACTGGAAAGAAGCTTTCTGAGAAACTGCTCTGTGTTCTGTTAATTCATCTCACAGAGTTACATCTTTCCTTTCAAGAAGCCTTTCGCTAAGGCTGTTCTTGTGGAATTGGCAAAGGGATATTTGGAAGCCCATAGAGGGCTACGGTGAAAAAGGAAATATCTTCCGTTCAAAACTGGAAAGAAGCTTTCTGAGAAACTGCTCTGTGTTCTGTTAATTCATCTCACAGAGTTACATCTTTCCCTTCAAGAAGCCTTTCGCTAAGGCTGTTCTTGTGGAATTGGCAAAGGGATATTTGGAAGCCCATAGAGGGCTATGGTGAAGAAGGAAATATCTTCCGTTCAAAACTGGAAAGAAGCTTTCTGAGAAACTGCTCTGTGTTCTGTTAATTCATCTCACAGAGTTACATCCTTCCCTTCAAGAAGCCTTTCGCTAAGGTTGTTCTTGTGGAATTGGCAAAGGGATATTTGGAAGACCATAGAGGGCTATGGTGAAAAAGGGAATATCTTCCGTTCAAAACTGGAAAGAAGCTTTCTGAGAAACTGCTCTGTGTTCTGTTAATTCATCTCACAGAGTTACATCTTTCCCTTCAAGAAGCCTTTCGCTAAGGCTGTTCTTGTGGAATTGGCAAAGGGATATTTGGAAGCCCATAGAGGGCTATGGTGAAAAAGGGAATATCTTCCGTTCAAAACTGGAAAGAAGCTTTCTGAGAAACTGCTCTGTGTTCTGTTAATTCATCTCACAGAGTTACATCTTTCCCTTCAAGAAGCCTTTCGCTAAGGCTGTTCTTGTGGAATTGGCAAAGGGATATTTGGAAGCCCATAGAGGGCTACGGTGAAAAAGGAAATATCTTCCGTTCAAAACTGGAAAGTAGCTTCTGAGAAACTGCTCTGTGTTCTGTTAATTCACCTCACAGAGTTACATCTTTCCCTTCAAGAAGCCTTTCGCTAAGGCTGTCCTTGTGGAATTAGCAAAGGGATATTTGGAAGCCCATAGAGGGCTATGGTGAAGAAGGAAATATCTTCCGTTCAAAACTGGAAAGAAGCTTTCTGAGAAACTGCTCTGTGTTCTGTTAATTCATCTCACAGAGTTACATCTTTCCCTTCAAGAAGCCTTTCGCTAAGGCTGTTCTTGTGGAATTGGCAAAGGGATATTTGGAAGCCCATAGAGGGCTTTGGTGAAAAAGGAAATATCTTCCGTTCAAAACTGGAAAGAAGCTTTCTGAGAAACTGCTCTGTGTTCTGTTAATTCATCTCACAGAGTTACATCTTTCCCTTCAAGAAGCCTTTCGCAAAGGCTGTTCTTGTGGAATTGGCAAAGGGATATTTGAAAGCCCATAGAGGTCTATGGTGAAACAGGAAATATCTTCCGTTCAAAACTGGGAAGAAGCTTTCTGAGAAACTGCTCTGTGTTCTGTTAATTCATCTCACAGAGTTACATGTTTCCCTTCAAGAAGCCTTTCACTAAGCTGTTCTTGTGGAATTGGCAAAGGGATATTTGGAAGCCCATAGAGGGCTATGGTGAAAAAGGAAATATATTCCGTTCAAAACTGGAAAGAAGCTTTCTGAGAAACTGCTCTGTGTTCTGTTCATTCATCTCACAGAGTTACATCTTTCCCTTCAAGAAGCATTTCGCTAAGGCTGTTCTTGTGGAATTGGCAAGGGGATATTTGGAAGCCCATAGAGGGCTATGGTGAAAAAGAAATATCTTCCGTTGAAAACTGGAAAGAAGATTTCTGAGAAACTGATCTGTGTTCTGTTAATTCATCTCACAGAGTTACATCTTTCCCTTCAAGAAGCCTTTCGCTAAGGCTGTTCTTGTGGAATTGGCAAAGGGATATTTGGAAGCCCATAGAGGGCTATGGTGAAAAAGGAAATATCTTCCGTTCAAAACTGGAAAGAAGTTTTATGAGAAACTGCTCTGTGTTCTGTTAATTCATCTCACAGAGTTACATCTTTCCCTTCAAAAAGACTTTCGCTAAGGCTGTTCTTGTGGAATTGGCAAAGGGATATTTGGAAGCCCTTAGAGGGCTATGGTGAAAAAGGAAATATCTTCCGTTCAAAACTGGAAAGAAGCTTTCTGAGAAACTGCTCTGTGTTCTGTTAATTCATCTCACAGAGTTACATCTTTCCCTTCAAGAAGCCTTTCGCTAAGGCTGTCCTTTTGGAATTGGCAAAGGGATATTTGGAAGCCCATAGAGGGCTATGGTGAAAAAGGGAATATCTTCCATTCAAAACTGGAAAGTAGCTTCTGAGAAACTGCTCTGTGTTCTCTTAATTCATCTCACAGAGTTACATCTTTCCCTTCAAGAAGCCTTTCGCTAAGGCTGTCCTTGTGGAATTGGCAAAGGGATATTTGGAAGCCCATAGAGGGCTATGGTGAAAAAGGAAATATCTTCCGTTCAAAACTGGAAAGAAGCTTTCTGAGAAACTGCTCTGTGTTCTGTTAATTCATCTCACAGAGTTACATCTTTCCCTTCAAGAAGCCTTTCGCTAAGGCTGTTCTTGTGCAATTGGCAAAGGGATATTTGGAAGCCCATAGAGGGCTATGGTGAAAAAGGGAATATCTTCCTTTCAAAACTGGAAAGAAGCTTTCTGAGAAACTGCTCTGTGTTCTGTTAATTCATCTCACAGAGTTACATCTTTCCCTTCAAGAAGCCTTTCGCTAAGGCTGTTCTTGTGGAATTGGCAAAGGGATATTTGGAAGCCCATAGAGGGCTATGGTGAAAAAGGAAATATCTTCCGTTCAAAACTGGAAAGAAGCTTTCTGAGAAACTGCTCTGTGTTCTGTTAATTCATCTCACAGAGTTACATCTTTCCTTTCAAGAAGCCTTTCGCTAAGGCTGTTCTTGTGGAATTGGCAAAGGGATATTTGGAAGCCCTTAGAGGGCTATGGTGAAAAAGGAAATATCTTCCGTTCAAAACTGGAAAGAAGCTTTCTGAGAAACTGCTCTGTGTTCTGTTAATTCATCTCACAGAGTTACATCTTTCCCTTCAAGAAGCCTTTCGCTAAGGCTGTCCTTTTGGAATTGGCAAAGGGATATTTGGAAGCCCATAGAGGGCTATGGTGAAAAAGGGAATATCTTCCATTCAAAACTGGAAAGTAGCTTCTGAGAAACTGCTCTGTGTTCTGTTAATTCATCTCACAGAGTTACATCTTTCCCTTCAAGAAGCCTTTCGCTAAGGCTGTCCTTGTGGAATTGGCAAAGGGATATTTGGAAGCCCATAGAGGGCTATGGTGAAAAAGGAAATATCTTCCGTTCAAAACTGGAAAGAAGCTTTCTGAGAAACTGCTCTGTGTTCTGTTAATTCATCTCACAGAGTTACATCTTTCCCTTCAAGAAGCCTTTCGCTAAGGCTGTTCTTGTGCAATTGGCAAAGGGATATTTGGAAGCCCATAGAGGGCTATGGTGAAAAAGGGAATATCTTCCTTTCAAAACTGGAAAGAAGCTTTCTGAGAAACTGCTCTGTGTTCTGTTAATTCATCTCACAGAGTTACATCTTTCCCTTCAAGAAGCCTTTCGCTAAGGCTGTTCTTGTGGAATTGGCAAAGGGATATTTGGAAGCCCATAGAGGGCTATGGTGAAAAAGGAAATATCTTCCGTTCAAAACTGGAAAGAAGCTTTCTGAGAAACTGCTCTGTGTTCTGTTAATTCATCTCACAGAGTTACATCTTTCCTTTCAAGAAGCCTTTCGCTAAGGCTGTTCTTGTGGAATTGGCAAAGGGATATTTGGAAGCCCATAGAGGGCTACGGTGAAAAAGGAAATATCTTCCATTCAAAACTGGAAAGAAGCTTTCTGAGAAACTGCTCTGTGTTCTGTTAATTCATCTCACAGAGTTACATCTTTCCCTTCAAGAAGCCTTTCGCTAAGGCTGTTCTTGTGGAATTGGCAAAGGGATATTTGGAAGCCCATAGAGGGCTATGGTGAGGAAGGAAATGTCTTCCGTTCAAAACTGGAAAGAATCTTTCTGAGAAACTGCTCTGTGTTCTGTTAATTCATCTCACAGAGTTACATCCTTCCCTTCAAGAAGCCTTTCGCTAAGGTTGTTCTTGTGGAATTGGCAAAGGGATATTTGGAAGACCATAGAGGGCTATGGTGAAAAAGGGAATATCTTCCGTTCAAAACTGGAAAGAAGCTTTCTGAGAAACTGCTCTGTGTTCTGTTAATTCATCTCACAGAGTTACATCTTTCCCTTCAAGAAGCCTTTCGCTAAGGCTGTTCTTGTGGAATTGGCAAAGGGATATTTGGAAGCCCATAGAGGGCTATGGTGAAAAAGGGAATATCTTCCGTTCAAAACTGGAAAGAAGCTTTCTGAGAAACTGCTCTGTGTTCTGTTAATTCATCTCACAGAGTTACATCTTTCCCTTCAAGAAGCCTTTCGCTAAGGCTGTTCTTGTGGAATTGGCAAAGGGATATTTGGAAGCCCATAGAGGGCTACGGTGAAAAAGGAAATATCTTCCGTTCAAAACTGGAAAGTAGCTTCTGAGAAACTGCTCTGTGTTCTGTTAATTCACCTCACAGAGTTACATCTTTCCCTTCAAGAAGCCTTTCGCTAAGGCTGTCCTTGTGGAATTAGCAAAGGGATATTTGGAAGCCCATAGAGGGCTATGGTGAAGAAGGAAATATCTTCCGTTCAAAACTGGAAAGAAGCTTTCTGAGAAACTGCTCTGTGTTCTGTTAATTCATCTCACAGAGTTACATCTTTCCCTTCAAGAAGCCTTTCGCTAAGGCTGTTCTTGTGGAATTGGCAAAGGGATATTTGGAAGCCCATAGAGGGCTTTGGTGAAAAAGGAAATATCTTCCGTTCAAAACTGGAAAGAAGCTTTCTGAGAAACTGCTCTGTGTTCTGTTAATTCATCTCACAGAGTTACATCTTTCCCTTCAAGAAGCCTTTCGCTAAGGCTGTTCTTGTGGAATTGGCAAAGGGATATTTGGAAGCCCATAGAGGGCTATGGTGAAGAAGGGAATATCTTCCGTTCAAAACTGGAAAGAAGCTTTCTGAGAAACTGCTCTGTGTTCTGTTAATTCATCTCACAGAGTTACATCTTTCCCTTCAAGAAGCCTTTCGCTAAGGCTGTTCTTGTGGAATTGGCAAAGGGATATTTGGAAGCCCATAGAGGGCTATGGTGAAAAAGGAAATATCTTCCGTTCAAAACTGGAAAGAAGTTTTCTGAGAAACTGCTCTGTGTTCTGTTAATTCATCTCACAGAGTTACATCTTTCCCTTCAAAAAGACTTTCGCTAAGGCTGTTCTTGTGGAATTGGCAAAGGGATATTTGGAAGCCCTTAGAGGGCTATGGTGAAAAAGGAAATATCTTCCGTTCAAAACTGGAAAGAAGCTTTCTGAGAAACTGCTCTGTGTTCTGTTAATTCATCTCACAGAGTTACATCTTTCCCTTCAAGAAGCCTTTCGCTAAGGCTGTCCTTTTGGAATTGGCAAAGGGATATTTGGAAGCCCATAGAGGGCTATGGTGAAAAAGGGAATATCTTCCATTCAAAACTGGAAAGTAGCTTCTGAGAAACTGCTCTGTGTTCTGTTAATTCATCTCACAGAGTTACATCTTTCCCTTCAAGAAGCCTTTCGCTAAGGCTGTCCTTGTGGAATTGGCAAAGGGATATTTGGAAGCCCATAGAGGGCTATGGTGAAAAAGGAAATATCTTCCGTTCAAAACTGGAAAGAAGCTTTCTGAGAAACTGCTCTGTGTTCTGTTAATTCATCTCACAGAGTTACATCTTTCCCTTCAAGAAGCCTTTCGCTAAGGCTGTTCTTGTGGAATTGGCAAAGGGATATTTGGAAGCCCATAGAGGGCTATGGTGAAGAAGGGAATATCTTCCGTTCAAAACTGGAAAGAAGCTTTCTGAGAAACTGCTCTGTGTTCTGTTAATTCATCTCACAGAGTTACATCTTTCCCTTCAAGAAGCCTTTCGCTAAGGCTGTTCTTGGGGAAATGGCAAAGGGATATTTGAAAGCCCATAGAGGGCTCTGGTGAAAAAGGAAATATCTTCCGTTCAAAACTGGAAAGAAGCTTTCTGAGAAACTGCTCTGTGTTCTGTTAATTCATCTCACAGAGTTACATCTTTCCCTTCAAGAAGCCTTTCGCTAAGGCTGTTCTTGTGGAATTGGCAAAGGGATATTTGGAAGCCCATAGAGGGCTATGGTGAAAAAGGGAATATCTTCCATTCAAAACTGGACAGAAGCTTTCTGAGAAACTGCTCTGTGTTCTGTTAATTCATCTCACAGAGTTACATCTTTCCCTTCAAGAAGCCTTTCGCTAAGGCTGTTCTTGTGGAATTGGCAAAGGGATATTTGGAAGCCCATAGAGGGCTATGGTGAAAAAGGGAATATCTTCCGTTCAAAACTGGAAAGAAGCTTTCTGAGAAACTGCTCTGTGTTCTGTTAATTCATCTCACAGAGTTACATCTTTCCCTTCAAGAAGCCTTTCGCTAAGGCTGTTCTTGTGGAATTGGCAAAGGGATATTTGGAAGCCCATAGAGGGCTATGGTGAAAAAGGAAATATCTTCCGTTCAAAACTGGAAAGAAGCTTTCTGAGAAACTGCTCTGTGTTCTGCTAATTCATCTCACAGAGTTACATCTTTCCCTTCAAGAAGCCTTTCGCTAAGGCTGTTCTTGTGGAATTGGCAAAGGGATATTTGGAAGCCCATAGAGGACTATGGTGAAAAAGGGAATATCTTCCGTTCAAAACTGGAAAGAAGCTTTCTGAGAAACTGCTCTGTGTTCTGTTAATTCATCTCACAGAGTTACATCTTTCCCTTCAAGAAGCCTTTCGCTAAGGCTGTTCTTGTGGAATTGGCAAAGGGATATTTGGAAGCCCATAGAGGGCTATGGTGAAAAAGGAAATATCTTCCGTTCAAAACTGGAAAGAAGCTTTCTGAGAAACTGCTCTGTGTTCTGTTAATTCATCTCACAGAGTTACATCTTTCCCTTCAAGAAGCCTTTCGCTAAGGCTGTTCTTGTGGAATTGGCAAAGGGATATTTGGAAGCCCATAGAGGGCTATGGTGAAAAAGGGAATATCTTCCATTCAAAACTGGACAGAAGCTTTCTGAGAAACTGCTCTGTGTTCTGTTAATTCATCTCACAGAGTTACATCTTTCCCTTCAAGAAGCCTTTCGCTAAGGCTGTTCTTGTGGAATTGGCAAAGGGATATTTGGAAGCACATAGAGTGCTATGGTGAAAAAGGAAATATCTTCCGTTCAAAACTGGAAAGAAGCTTTCTGAGAAACTGCTCTGTGTTCTGTTAATTCATCTCACAGAGTTACATCTTTCCCTTCAAGAAGCCTTTCGCTAAGGCTGTTCTTGTGGAATTGGCAAAGGGATATTTGGAAGCCCATAGAGGGCTATGGTGAAAAAGGGAATATCTTGCGTTCAAAACTGGAAAGAAGCTTTCTGAGAAACTGCTCTGTGTTCTGTTAATTCATCTCACAGAGTTACATCTTTCCCTTCAAGAAGCCTTTCGCTAAGGCTGTTCTTGTGGAATTGGCAAAGGGATATTTGGAAGCCCATAGAGGGCTATGGTGAAAAAGGAAATATCTTCCGTTCAAAACTGGAAAGAAGCTTTCTGAGAAACTGCTCTGTGTTCTGTTAATTCATCTCACAGAGTTACATCTTTCCCTTCAAGAAGCCTTTCGCTAAGGCTGTTCTTGTGGAATTGGCAAAGGGATATTTGGAAGCCCATAGAGGGCTATGGTGAAAAAGGGAATATCTTCCGTTCAAAACTGGAAAGAAGCTTTCTGAGAAACTGCTCTGTGTTCTGTTAATTCATCTCACAGAGTTACATCTTTCCCTTCAAGAAGCCTTTCGCTAAGGCTGTTCTTGTGGAATTGGCAAAGGGATATTTGGAAGCCCATAGAGGGCTATGGTGAAAAAGGAAATATCTTCCGTTCAAAACTGGAAAGAAGCTTTCTGAGAAACTGCTCTGTGTTCTGTTAATTCATCTCACAGAGTTACATCTTTCCCTTCAAGAAGCCTTTCGCTAAGGCTGTTCTTGTGGAATTGGCAAAGGGATATTTGGAAGCCCATAGAGGGCTATGGTGAAAAAGGGAATATCTTCCGTTCAAAACTGGAAAGAAACTTTCTGAGAAACTGCTCTGTGTTCTGTTAATTCATCTCACAGAGTTACATCTTTCCCTTCAAGAAGCCTTTCGCTAAGGCTGTTCTTGTGGAATGGGCAAAGGGATATTTGGAAGCCCATAGAGGGCTATGGTGAAAAAGGGAATATCTTCCGTTCAAAACTGGAAAGAAGCTTTCTGAGAGACTGCTCTGTGTTCTGTTAATTCATCTCACAGAGTTACATCTTTCCTTTCAAGAAGCCTTTCGCTAAGGCTGTTCTTGTGGAATTGGCAAAGGGATATTTGGAAGCCCATCGAGGGCTATGGTGAAAAAGGGAATATCTTCCGTTCAAAACAGGAAAGAAGCTTTCTGAGAAACTGCTCTGTGTTCTGTTAATTCATCTCACAGAGTTACATCTTTCCCTTCAAGAAGCCTTTGGCTAAGGCTGTTCTTGTGGAATTGGCAAAGGGATATTTGGAAGCCCATAGAGGGCTATGGTGAAAAAGGAAATATCTTCCGTACAAAACTGGAAAGAAGCTTTCTGAGAAACTGCTCTGTGTTCTGTTAATTCATCTCACAGAGTTACATCTTTCCCTTCAAGAAGCCGTTCGCTAAGGCTGTTCTTGTGGAAGTGGCAAAGGGATATTTGGAAGCCCATAGAGGGCTATTTTGAAAAAGGAAATATCTTCCGTTCAAAACTGGAAAGAAGCTTTCTGAGAAACTGCTCTGTGTTCTGTTAATTCATCTCACAGAGTTACATCTTTCCCTTC
Source organism: Chlorocebus sabaeus (assembly GCF_047675955.1). Taxonomy (NCBI): domain Eukaryota; kingdom Metazoa; phylum Chordata; class Mammalia; order Primates; family Cercopithecidae; genus Chlorocebus; species Chlorocebus sabaeus. Next base: position 110,731 of record NW_027327601.1, read on the forward strand.
AAGAAGCCTTTCGCTAAGGCTGTTCTTGTGGAATTGGCAAAGGGATATTTGGAAGCCCATAGAGGGCTATGGTGAAGAAGGAAATATCTTCCGTTCAAAACTGGAAAGAAGCTTTCTGAGAAACTGCTCTGTGTTCTGTTAATTCATCTCACAGAGTTACATCCTTCCCTTCAAGAAGCCTTTCGCTAAGGTTGTTCTTGTGGAATTGGCAAAGGGATATTTGGAAGACCATAGAGGGCTATGGTGAAAAAGGGAATATCTTCCGTTCAAAACTGGAAAGAAGCTTTCTGAGAAACTGCTCTGTGTTCTGTTAATTCATCTCACAGAGTTACATCTTTCCCTTCAAGAAGCCTTTCGCTAAGGCTGTTCTTGTGGAATTGGCAAGGGGATATTTGGAAGCCCATAGAGGGCTATGGTGAAAAAGGAAATATCTTCCGTTCAAAACTGGAAAGAAGCTTTCTGAGAAACTGCTCTGTGTTCTGTTAATTCATCTCACAGAGTTACATCTTTCCCTTCAAGAAGCCTTTCGCTAAGGCTGTTCTTGTGGAATTGGCAAAGGGATATTTGGAAGCCCATAGAGGTCTATGGTGAAAAAGGAAATATCTTCCGTTCAAAACTGGAAAGAAGCTTTCTGAGAAACTGCTCTGTGTTCTGTTAATTCATCTCACAGAGTTACATCTTTCCCTTCAAGAAGCCTTTCGCTAAGGCTGTTCTTGTGGAATTGGCAAAGGGATATTTGGAAGCCCATAGAGGGCTATGGTGAAAAAGGAAATATCTTCCGTTCAAAACTGGAAAGAAGCTTTCTGAGAAACTGCTCTGTGTTCTGTTAATTCATCTCACAGAGTTACATCTTTCCCTTCAAGAAGCCTTTCGCTAAGGATGTTCTTGTGGAATTGGCAAAGGGATATTTGGAAGCCCATAGAGGGCTATGGTGAAAAAGGAAATATCTTCCGTTCAAAACTGGAAAGAAGCTTTCTCAGAAACTGCTCTGTGTTCTGTTAATTCATCACACAGAGGTACATCTTTCCCTTCAAGAAGCCTTTCGCTAAGGCTGTTCTTGTGGAATTGGCAAAGGGATATTTGGAAGCCAATAGAGGGCTATGGTGAAAAAGGGAATATCTTCCGTTCAAAACTGGAAAGAAGCTTTCTGAGAAACTGCTCTGTGTTCTGTTAATTCATCTCACAGAGTTACATCTTTCCCTTCAAGAAGCCTTTCGCTAAGGCTGTTCTTGTGGAATTTGCAAAGGGATATTTGGAAGCCCATAGAGGGCTATGGTGAAGAAGGGAATATCTTCCGTTCAAAACTGGAAAGAAGCTTTCTGAGAAACTGCTCTGTGTTCTTTTAATTCATCTCACAGAGTTACATCTTTCCATTCAAGAAGCCTTTCGCTAAGGCTGTTCTTGTGGAATTGGCAAAGGGATATTTGGAAGCCCATAGAGGGCTATGGTGAAAAAGGAAATATCTTCCGTTCAAAACTGGAAAGAAGCTTTCTGGTAATCTGCTCTGTGTTCTGTTAATTCATCTCACAGAGTTACATCTTTCCCTTCAAGAAGCCTTTCGCTAAGGCTGTTCTTGTGGAATTGGCAAAGGGATATTTGGAAGCCCATAGAGGGCTATGGTGAAAAAGGGAATATCTTCCGTTCAAAACTGGAAAGAAGCTTTCTGAGAAACTGCTCTGTGTTCTGTTAATTCATCTCACAGAGTTACATCTCTCCCTTCAAGAAGCCTTTCGCTAAGGCTGTTCTTGTGGAATTGGCAAAGGGATATTTGGAAGCCCATAGAGGGCTATGGTGAAAAAGGGAATATCTTCCGTTCAAAACTGGAAAGAAGCTTTCTGAGAAACTGCTCTGTGTTCTGTTAATTCATCTCACAGAGTTACATCTTTCCCTTCAAGAAGCCTTTCGCTAAGGCTGTTCTTGTGGAATTGGCAAAGGGATATTTGGAAGCCCATAGAGGGCTACGGTGAAAAAGGAAATATCTTCCGTTCAAAACTGGAAAGTAGCTTCTGAGAAACTGCTCTGTGTTCTGTTAATTCACCTCACAGAGTTACATCTTTCCCTTCAAGAAGCCTTTCGCTAAGGCTGTCCTTGTGGAATTGGCAAAGGGATATTTGGAAGCCCATAGAGGGCTATGGTGAAGAAGGAAATATCTTCCGTTCAAAACTGGAAAGAAGCTTTCTGAGAAACTGCTCTGTGTTCTGTTAATTCATCTCACAGAGTTACATCTTTCCCTTCAAGAAGCCTTTCGCTAAGGCTGTTCTTGTGGAATTGGCAAAGGGATATTTGGAAGCCCATAGAGGGCTATGGTGAAGAAGGAAATATCTTCCGTTCAAAACTGGAAAGAAGCTTTCTGAGAAACTGCTCTGTGTTCTGTTAATTCATCTCACAGAGTTACATCCTTCCCTTCAAGAAGCCTTTCGCTAAGGTTGTTCTTGTGGAATTGGCAAAGGGATATTTGGAAGACCATAGAGGGCTATGGTGAAAAAGGGAATATCTTCCGTTCAAAACTGGAAAGAAGCTTTCTGAGAAACTGCTCTGTGTTCTGTTAATTCATCTCACAGAGTTACATCTTTCCCTTCAAGAAGCCTTTCGCTAAGGCTGTTCTTGTGGAATTGGCAAGGGGATATTTGGAAGCCCATAGAGGGCTATGGTGAAAAAGGAAATATCTTCCGTTCAAAACTGGAAAGAAGCTTTCTGAGAAACTGCTCTGTGTTCTTTTAATTCATCTCACAGAGTTACATCTTTCCATTCAAGAAGCCTTTCGCTAAGGCTGTTCTTGTGGAATTGGCAAAGGGATATTTGGAAGCCCATAGAGGGCTATGGTGAAAAAGGAAATATCTTCCGTTCAAAACTGGAAAGAAGCTTTCTGGTAATCTGCTCTGTGTTCTGTTAATTCATCTCACAGAGTTACATCTTTCCCTTCAAGAAGCCTTTCGCTAAGGCTGTTCTTGTGGAATTGGCAAAGGGATATTTGGAAGCCCATAGAGGGCTATGGTGAAAAAGGGAATATCTTCCGTTCAAAACTGGAAAGAAGCTTTCTGAGAAACTGCTCTGTGTTCTGTTAATTCATCTCACAGAGTTACATCTTTCCCTTCAAGAAGCCTTTCGCTAAGGCTGTTCTTGTGGAATTGGCAAAGGGATATTTGGAAGCCCATAGAGGGCTATGGTGAAAAAGGAAATATCTTCCGTTCAAAACTGGAAAGAAGCTTTCTGAGAAACTGCTCTGTGTTCTGTTAATTCATCTCACAGAGTTACATCTTTCCCTTCAAGAAGCCTTTCGCTAAGGCTGTTCTTGTGGAATTGGCAAAGGGATATTTGGAAGCCCATAGAGGGCTATGGTGAAAAAGGGAATATCTTCCGTTCAAAACTGGAAAGAAGCTTTCTGAGAAACTGCTCTGTGTTCTGTTAATTCATCTCACAGAGTTACATCTTTCCCTTCAAGAAGCCTTTCGCTAAGGCTGTTCTTGTGGAATTGGCAAAGGGATATTTTAAGCCCATAGAGGGCTATGGTGAAGAAGGGAATATCTTCCGTTCAAAACTGGAAAGAAGCTTTCTGAGAAACTGCTCTGTGTTCTTTTAATTCATCTCACAGAGTTACATCTTTCCATTCAAGAAGCCTTTCGCTAAGGCTGTTCTTGTGGAATTGGCAAAGGGATATTTGGAAGCCCATAGAGGGCTATGGTGAAAAAGGGAATATCTTCCTTTCAAAACTGGAAAGAAGCTTTCTGAGAAACTGCTCTGTGTTCTGTTAATTCATCTCACAGAGTTACATCTTTCCCTTCAAGAAGCCTTTCGCTAAGGCTGTTCTTGTGGAATTGGCAAAGGGATATTTGGAAGCACATAGAGTGCTATGGTGAAAAAGGAAATATCTTCCGTTCAAAACTGGAAAGAAGCTTTCTGAGAAACTGCTCTGTGTTCTGTTAATTCATCTCACAGAGTTACATCTTTCCCTTCAAGAAGCCTTTCGCTAAGGCTGTTCTTGTGGAATTGGCAAAGGGATATTTTTAAGCCCATAGAGGGCTATGGTGAAAAAGGGAATATCTTGCGTTCAAAACTGGAAAGAAGCTTTCTGAGAAACTGCTCTGTGTTCTGTTAATTCATCTCACAGAGTTACATCTTTCCCTTCAAGAAGCCTTTCGCTAAGGCTGTTCTTGTGGAATTGGCAAAGGGATATTTGGAAGCCCATAGAGGGCTATGGTGAAAAAGGAAATATCTTCCGTTCAAAACTGGAAAGAAGCTTTCTGAGAAACTGCTCTGTGTTCTGTTAATTCATCTCACAGAGTTACATCTTTCCCTTCAAGAAGCCTTTCGCTAAGGCTGTTCTTGTGGAATTGGCAAAGGGATATTTGGAAGCCCATAGAGGGCTATGGTGAAAAAGGGAATATCTTCCGTTCAAAACTGGAAAGAAGCTTTCTGAGAAACTGCTCTGTGTTCTGTTAATTCATCTCACAGAGTTACATCTTTCCCTTCAAGAAGCCTTTCGCTAAGGCTGTTCTTGTGGAATTGGCAAAGGGATATTTGGAAGCCCATAGAGGGCTATGGTGAAAAAGGAAATATCTTCCGTTCAAAACTGGAAAGAAGCTTTCTGAGAAACTGCTCTGTGTTCTGTTAATTCATCTCACAGAGTTACATCTTTCCCTTCAAGAAGCCTTTGGCTAAGGCTGTTCTTGTGGAATTGGCAAAGGGATATTTGGAAGCCCATAGAGGGCTATGGTGAAAAAGGAAATATCTTCCGTACAAAACTGGAAAGAAACTTTCTGAGAAACTGCTCTGTGTTCTGTTAATTCATCTCACAGAGTTACATCTTTCCCTTCAAGAAGCCTTTCGCTAAGGCTGTTCTTGTGGAATTGGCAAAGGGATATTTGGAAGCCCATAGAGGGCTATGGTGAAAAAGGGAATATCTTCCGTTCAAAACTGGAAAGAAGCTTTCTGAGAGACTGCTCTGTGTTCTGTTAATTCATCTCACAGAGTTACATCTTTCCTTTCAAGAAGCCTTTCGTTAAGGCTGTTCTTGTGGAATTGGCAAAGGGATATTTGGAAGCCCATCGAGGGCTATGGTGAAAAAGGGAATATCTTCCGTTCAAAACAGGAAAGAAGCTTTCTGAGAAACTGCTCTGTGTTCTGTTAATTCATCTCACAGAGTTACATCTTTCCCTTCAAGAAGCCTTTGGCTAAGGCTGTTCTTGTGGAATTGGCAAAGGGATATTTGGAAGCCCATAGAGGGCTATGGTGAAAAAGGAAATATCTTCCGTTCAAAACTGGAAAGAAGCTTTCTGAGAAACTGCTCTGTGTTCTGTTAATTCATCTCACAGAGTTACATCTTTCCCTTCAAGAAGCCTTTCGCTAAGGCTGTTCTTGTGGAATTGGCAAAGGGATATTTGGAAGCCCATAGAGGGCTATGGTGAAAAAGGAAATATCTTCCGTTCAAAACTGGAAAGAAGCTTTCTGAGAAACTGCTCTGTGTTCTGTTAATTCATCTCACAGAGTTACATCTTTCCCTTCAAGAAGCCTTTCGTTAAGGCTGTTCTTGTGGAATTGGCAAAGGGATATTTGGAAGCCCCTAGAGGGCTATGGTGAAAAAGGGAATATCTTCCGTTCAAAACTGGAAAGAAGCTTTCTGAGAAACTGCTCTGTGTTCTGTTAATTCATCTCACAGAGTTACATCTTTCCCTTCAAGAAGCCTTTCGCTAAGGCTGTTCTTGTGGAATTGGCAAAGGGATATTTGGAAGCCCATAGAGGGCTATGGTGAAAAAGGAAATATCTTCCGTTCAAAACTGGAAAGAAGCTTTCTGAGAAACTGCTCTGTGTTCTGTTAATTCATCTCACAGAGTTACATCTTTCCCTTCAAGAAGCCTTTCGCTAAGGCTGTTCTTGTGGAATTGGCAAAGGGATATTTGGAAGCCCATAGAGGGCTATGGTGAAAAAGGGAATATCTTCCGTTCAAAACTGGAAAGAAGCTTTCTGAGAAACTGCTCTGTGTTCTGTTAATTCATCTCACAGAGTTACATCTTTCCCTAAAAGAAGCCTTTCGCTAAGGCTGTTCTTGTGGAATTGGCAAAGGGATATTTGGAAGCCCATAGAGGGCTATGGTGAAGAAGGGAATATCTTCCGTTCAAAACTGGAAAGAAGCTTTCTGAGAAACTGCTCTGTGTTCTTTTAATTCATCTCACAGAGTTACATCTTTCCATTCAAGAAGCCTTTCGCTAAGGCTGTTCTTGTGGAATTGGCAAAGGGATATTTGGAAGCCCATAGAGGGCTATGGTGAAAAAGGAAATATCTTCCGTTCAAAACTGGAAAGAAGCTTTCTGGTAATCTGCTCTGTGTTCTGTTAATTCATCTCACAGAGTTACATCTTTCCCTTCAAGAAGCCTTTCGCTAAGGCTGTTCTTGTGGAATTGGCAAAGGGATATTTGGAAGCCCATAGAGGGCTATGGTGAAAAAGGGAATATCTTCCGTTCAAAACTGGAAAGAAGCTTTCTGAGAAACTGCTCTGTGTTCTGTTAATTCATCTCACAGAGTTACATCTTTCCCTTCAAGAAGCCTTTCGCTAAGGCTGTTCTTGTGGTATTGGCAAAGGGATATTTGGAAGCCCATAGAGGGCTATGGTGAAAAAGGGAATATCTTCCGTTCAAAACTGGAAAGAAGCTTTCTGAGAAACTGCTCTGTGTTCTGTTAATTCATCTCACAGAGTTACATCTTTCCCTTCAAGAAGCCTTTCGCTAAGGCTGTTCTTGTGGAATTGGCAAAGGGATATTTGGAAGCCCATAGAGGGCTATGGTGAAAAAGGGAATATCTTCCTTTCAAAACTGGAAAGAAGCTTTCTGAGAAACTGCTCTGTGTTCTGTTAATTCATCTCACAGAGTTACATCTTTCCCTTCAAGAAGCCTTTCGCTAAGGCTGTTCTTGTGGAATTGGCAAAGGGATATTTGGAAGCACATAGAGTGCTATGGTGAAAAAGGAAATATCTTCCGTTCAAAACTGGAAAGAAGCTTTCTGAGAAACTGCTCTGTGTTCTGTTAATTCATCTCACAGAGTTACATCTTTCCCTTCAAGAAGCCTTTCGCTAAGGCTGTTCTTGTGGAATTGGCAAAGGGATATTTGGAAGCCCATAGAGGGCTATGGTGAAAAAGGGAATATCTTGCGTTCAAAACTGGAAAGAAGCTTTCTGAGAAACTGCTCTGTGTTCTGTTAATTCATCTCACAGAGTTACATCTTTCCCTTCAAGAAGCCTTTCGCTAAGGCTGTTCTTGTGGAATTGGCAAAGGGATATTTGGAAGCCCATAGAGGGCTATGGTGAAAAAGGAAATATCTTCCGTTCAAAACTGGAAAGAAGCTTTCTGAGAAACTGCTCTGTGTTCTGTTAATTCATCTCACAGAGTTACATCTTTCCCTTCAAGAAGCCTTTCGCTAAGGCTGTTCTTGTGGAATTGGCAAAGGGATATTTGGAAGCCCATAGAGGGCTATGGTGAAAAAGGGAATATCTTCCGTTCAAAACTGGAAAGAAGCTTTCTGAGAAACTGCTCTGTGTTCTGTTAATTCATCTCACAGAGTTACATCTTTCCCTTCAAGAAGCCTTTCGCTAAGGCTGTTCTTGTGGAATTGGCAAAGGGATATTTGGAAGCCCATAGAGGGCTATGGTGAAAAAGGAAATATCTTCCGTTCAAAACTGGAAAGAAGCTTTCTGAGAAACTGCTCTGTGTTCTGTTAATTCATCTCACAGAGTTACATCTTTCCCTTCAAGAAGCCTTTCGCTAAGGCTGTTCTTGTGGAATTGGCAAAGGGTTATTTGGAAGCCCATAGAGGGCTATGGTGAAAAAGGGAATATCTTCCGTTCAAAACTGGAAAGAAACTTTCTGAGAAACTGCTCTGTGTTCTGTTAATTCATCTCACAGAGTTACATCTTTCCCTTCAAGAAGCCTTTCGCTAAGGCTCTTCTTGTGGAATTGGCAAAGGGATATTTGGAAGCCCATAGAGGGCTATGGTGAAAAAGGGAATATCTTCCGTTCAAAACTGGAAAGAAGCTTTCTGAGAGACTGCTCTGTGTTCTGTTAATTCATCTCACAGAGTTACATCTTTCCTTTCAAGAAGCCTTTCGCTAAGGCTGTTCTTGTGGAATTGGCAAAGGGATATTTGGAAGCCCATCGAGGGCTATGGTAAAAAAGGGAATATCTTCCGTTCAAAACAGGAAAGAAGCTTTCTGAGAAACTGCTCTGTGTTCTGTTAATTCATCTCACAGAGTTACATCTTTCCCTTCAAGAAGCCTTTGGCTAAGGCTGTTCTTGTGGAATTGGCAAAGGGATATTTGGAAGCCCATAGAGGGCTATGGTGAAAAAGGAAATATCTTCCGTACAAAACTGGAAAGAAGCTTTCTGAGAAACTGCTCTGTGTTCTGTTAATTCATCTCACAGAGTTACATCTTTCCCTTCAAGAAGCCTTTCGCTAAGGCTGTTCTTGTGGAATTGGCAAAGGGATATTTGGAAGCCCATAGAGGGCTATGGTGAAAAAGGAAATATCTTCCGTTCAAAACTGGAAAGAAGCTTTCTGAGAAACTGCTCTGTGTTCTGTTAATTCATCTCACAGAGTTACATCTTTCCCTTCAAGAAGCCTTTCGTTAAGGCTGTTCTTGTGGAATTGGCAAAGGGATATTTGGAAGCCCATAGAGGGCTATGGTGAAAAAGGGAATATCTTCCGTTCAAAACTGGAAAGAAGCTTTCTGAGAAACTGCTCTGTGTTCTGTTAATTCATCTCACAGAGTTACATCTTTCCCTTCAAGAAGCCTTTCGCTAAGGCTGTTCTTGTGGAATTGGCAAAGGGATATTTGGAAGCCCATAGAGGGCTATGGTGAAAAAGGAAATATCTTCCGTTCAAAACTGGAAAGAAGCTTTCTGAGAAACTGCTCTGTGTTCTGTTAATTCATCTCACAGAGTTACATCTTTCCCTTCAAGAAGCCTTTCGCTAAGGCTGTTCTTGTGGAATTGGCAAAGGGATATTTGGAAGCCCATAGAGGGCTTTGGTGAAAAAGGAAATATCTTCCGTTCAAAACTGGAAAGAAGCTTTCTGAGAAACTGCTCTGTGTTCTGTTAATTCATCTCACAGAGTTACATCTTTCCCTTCAAGAAGCCTTTCGCTAAGGCTGTTCTTGTGGAATTGGCAAAGGGATATTTGGAAGCCCATAGAGGGCTATGGTGAAGAAGGGAATATCTTCCGTTCAAAACTGGAAAGAAGCTTTCTGAGAAACTGCTCTGTGTTCTGTTAATTCATCTCACAGAGTTACATCTTTCCCTTCAAGAAGCCTTTCGCTAAGGCTGTTCTTGTGGAATTGGCAAAGGGATATTTGGAAGCCCATAGAGGGCTATGGTGAAAAAGGAAATATCTTCCGTTCAAAACTGGAAAGAAGCTTTCTGGTAAACTGCTCTGTGTTCTGTTAATTCATCTCACAGAGTTACATCTTTCCCTTCAAGAAGCCTTTCGCTAAGGCTGTTCTTGTGGAATTGGCAAAGGGATATTTGGAAGCCAATAGAGGGCTATGGTGAAAAAGGGAATATCTTCCTTTCAAAACTGGAAAGAAGCTTTCTGAGAAACTGCTCTGTGTTCTGTTAATTCATCTCACAGAGTTACATCTTTCCCTTCAAGAAGCCTTTCGCTAAGGCTGTTCTTGTGGAATTGGCAAAGGGATATTTGGAAGCCCATAGAGGGCTATGGTGAAAAAGGAAATATCTTCCGTTCAAAACTGGAAAGAAGCGTTCTGAGAAACTGCTCTGTGTTCTGTTAATTCATCTCACAGAGTTACATCTTTCCCTTCAAAAAGACTTTCGCTAAGGCTGTTCTTGTGGAATTGGCAAAGGGGTATTTGGAAGCCCTTAGAGGGCTATGGTGAAAAAGGAAATATCTTCCGTTCAAAACTGGAAAGAAGCTTTCTGAGAAACTGCTCTGTGTTCTGTTAATTCATCTCACAGAGTTACATCTTTCCCTTCAAGAAGCCTTTCGCTAAGGCTGTCCTTTTGGAATTGGCAAAGGGATATTTGGAAGCCCATAGAGGGCTATGGTGAAAAAGGGAATATCTTCCATTCAAAACTGGAAAGTAGCTTCTGAGAAACTGCTCTGTGTTCTGTTAATTCATCTCACAGAGTTACATCTTTCCCTTCAAGAAGCCTTTCGCTAAGGCTGTCCTTGTGGAATTGGCAAAGGGATATTTGGAAGCCCATAGAGGGCTATGGTGAAAAAGGAAATATCTTCCGTTCAAAACTGGAAAGAAGCTTTCTGAGAAACTGCTCTGTGTTCTGTTAATTCATCTCACAGAGTTACATCTTTCCCTTCAAGAAGCCTTTCGCTAAGGCTGTTCTTGTGCAATTGGCAAAGGGATATTTGGAAGCCCATAGAGGGCTATGGTGAAAAAGGGAATATCTTCCTTTCAAAACTGGAAAGAAGCTTTCTGAGAAACTGCTCTGTGTTCTGTTAATTCATCTCACAGAGTTACATCTTTCCCTTCAAGAAGCCTTTCGCTAAGGCTGTTCTTGTGGAATTGGCAAAGGGATATTTGGAAGCCCATAGAGGGCTATGGTGAAAAAGGAAATATCTTCCGTTCAAAACTGGAAAGAAGCTTTCTGAGAAACTGCTCTGTGTTCTGTGAATTCATCTCACAGAGTTACATCTTTCCCTTCAAGAAGCCTTTCGCTAAGGCTGTTCTTGTGGAATTGGCAAAGGGATATTTGGAAGCCCATAGAGGGCTATGGTGAAAAAGGAAATATCTTCCATTCAAAACTGGAAAGAAGCTTTCTGAGAAACTGCTCTGTGTTCTGTTAATTCATCTCACAGAGTTACATCTTTCCCTTCAAGAAGCCTTTCGCTAAGGTTGTTCTTGTGGAATTGGCAAAGGGATATTTGGAAGCCCATAGAGGGCTATGGTGAAAAAGGAAATATCTTCCGTTCAAAACTGGAAAGAAGCTTTCTGAGAAACTGCTCTGTGTTCTGTTAATTCATCTCACAGAGTTACATCTTTCCCTTCAAGAAGCCTTTCGCTAAGGCTGTTCTTGTGGAATTGGCAAAGGGATATTTGGAAGCCCATAGAGGGCTATGGTGAAGAAGGAAATATCTTCCGTTCAAAACTGGAAAGAAGCTTTCTGAGAAACTGCTCTGTGTTCTGTTAATTCATCTCACAGAGTTACATCCTTCCCTTCAAGAAGCCTTTCGCTAAGGTTGTTCTTGTGGAATTGGCAAAGGGATATTTGGAAGACCATAGAGGGCTATGGTGAAAAAGGGAATATCTTCCGTTCAAAACTGGAAAGAAGCTTTCTGAGAAACTGCTCTGTGTTCTGTTAATTCATCTCACAGAGTTACATCTTTCCCTTCAAGAAGCCTTTCGCTAAGGCTGTTCTTGTGGAATTGGCAAGGGGATATTTGGAAGCCCATAGAGGGCTATGGTGAAAAAGGAAATATCTTCCGTTCAAAACTGGAAAGAAGCTTTCTGAGAAACTGCTCTGTTTTCTGTTAATTCATCTCACAGAGTTACATCTTTCCCTTCAAGAAGCCTTTCGCTAAGGCTGTTCTTGTGGAATTGGCAAAGGGATATTTGGAAGCCCATAGAGGTCTATGGTGAAAAAGGAAATATCTTCCGTTCAAAACTGGAAAGAAGCTTTCTGAGAAACTGCTCTGTGTTCTGTTAATTCATCTCACAGAGTTACATCTTTCCCTTCAAGAAGCCTTTCGGTAAGGCTGTTCTTGTGGAATTGGCAAAGGGATATTTGGAAGCCCATAGAGGGCTATGGTGAAAAAGGAAATATCTTCCGTTCAAAATTGGAAAGAAGCTTTCTGAGAAACTGCTCTGTGTTCTGTTAATTCATCTTACAGAGTTACATCTTTCCCTTCAAGAAGCCTTTCGCTAAGGATGTTCTTGTGGAATTGGCAAAGGGATATTTGGAAGCCCATAGAGGGCTACGGTGAAAAGGGAAATATCTTCCGTTCAAAACTGGAAAGAAGCTTTCTGAGAAACTGCTCTGTGTTCTGTTAGTTCATCTCACAGAGGTACATCTTTCCCTTCAAGAAGCCTTTCGCTAAGGCTGTTCTTGTGGAATTGGCAAAGGGATATTTGGAAGCCAATAGAGGGCTATGGTGAAAAAGGGAATATCTTCCTTTCAAAACTGGAAAGAAGCTTTCTGAGAAACTGCTCTGTGTTCTGTTAATTCATCTCACAGAGTTACATCTTTCCCTTCAAGAAGCCTTTCGCTAAGGCTGTTCTTGTGGAATTGGCAAAGGGATATTTGGAAGCCCATAGAGGGCTATGGTGAAAAAGGAAATATCTTCCGTTCAAAACTGGAAAGAAGCTTTCTGAGAAACTGCTCTGTGTTCTGTTAATTCATCTCACAGAGTTACGTCTTTCCCTTCAAGAAGCCTTTCGCTAAGGCTGTTCTTGTGGAATTGGCAAAGGGATATTTGGAAGCCCATAGAGGGCTATGGTGAAAAAGGGAATATCTTCCGTTCAAAACTGGAAAGAAGCTTTCTGAGAAACTGCTCTGTGTTCTGTTAATTCATCTCACAGAGTTACATCTTTCCCTTCAAGAAGCCTTTCGCTAAGGCTGTTCTTGTGGAATTGGCAAAGGGATATTTGGAAGCCCATAGAGGGCTATGGTGAAGAAGGGAATATCTTCCGTTCAAAACTGGAAAGAAGCTTTCTGAGAAACTGCTCTGTGTTCTTTTAATTCATCTCACAGAGTTACATCTTTCCATTCAAGAAGCCTTTCGCTAAGGCTGTTCTTGTGGAATTGGCAAAGGGATATTTGGAAGCCCATAGAGGGCTATGGTGAAAAAGGAAATATCTTCCGTTCAAAACTGGAAAGAAGCTTTCTGGTAATCTGCTCTGTGTTCTGTTAATTCATCTCACAGAGTTACATCTTTCCCTTCAAGAAGCCTTTCGCTAAGGCTGTTCTTGTGGAATTGGCAAAGGGATATTTGGAAGCCCATAGAGGGCTATGGTGAAAAAGGGAATATCTTCCGTTCAAAACTGGAAAGAAGCTTTCTGAGAAACTGCTCTGTGTTCTGTTAATTCATCTCACAGAGTTACATCTTTCCCTTCAAGAAGCCTTTCGCTAAGGCTGTTCTTGTGGAATTGGCAAAGGGATATTTGGAAGCCCATAGAGGGCTATGGTGAAAAAGGGAATATCTTCCGTTCAAAACTGGAAAGAAGCTTTCTGAGAAACTGCTCTGTGTTCTGTTAATTCATCTCACAGAGTTACATCTTTCCCTTCAAGAAGCCTTTCGCTAAGGCTGTTCTTGTGGAATTGGCAAAGGGATATTTGGAAGCCCATAGAGGGCTATGGTGAAAAAGGAAATATCTTCCGTTCAAAACTGGAAAGTAGCTTCTGAGAAACTGCTCTGTGTTCTGTTAATTCACCTCACAGAGTTACATCTTTCCCTTCAAGAAGCCTTTCGCTAAGGCTGTCCTTGTGGAATTGGCAAAGGGATATTTGGAAGCCCATAGAGGGCTATGGTGAAAAAGGAAATATCTTGAGTTCAAAACTGGAAAGAAGCTGTCTGAGAAACTGCTCTGTGTTCTGTTAATTCATCTCACAGAGTTACATCTTTCCCTTCAAGAAGCCTTTCGCTAAGGCTGTTCTTGTGGAATTGGCAAAGGGATATTTGGAAGCCCATAGAGGGCTATGGTGAAAAAGGGAATATCTTCCGTTCAAAACTGGAAAGAAGCTTTCTGAGAGACTGCTCTGTGTTCTGTTAATTCATCTCACAGAGTTACATCTTTCCTTTCAAGAAGCCTTTCGCTAAGGCTGTTCTTGTGGAATTGGCAAAGGGATATTTGGAAGCCCATCGAGGGCTATGGTGAAAAAGGGAATATCTTCCGTTCAAAACAGGAAAGAAGCTTTCTGAGAAACTGCTCTGTGTTCTGTTAATTCATCTCACAGAGTTACATCTTTCCCTTCAAGAAGCCTTTGGCTAAGGCTGTTCTTGTGGAATTGGCAAAGGGATATTTGGAAGCCCATAGAGGGCTATGGTGAAAAAGGAAATATCTTCCGTACAAAACTGGAAAGAAGCTTTCTGAGAAACTGCTCTGTATTCTGTTAATTCATCTCACAGAGTTACATCTTTCCCTTCAAGAAGCCTTTCGCTAAGGCTGTTCTTGTGGAATTGGCAAAGGAATATTTGGAAGCCCATAGAGGGCTATGGTGAAAAAGGAAATATCTTCCGTTCAAAACTGGAAAGAAGCTTTCTGAGAAACTGCTCTGTGTTCTGTTAATTCATCTCACAGAGTTACATCTTTCCCTTCAAGAAGCCTTTCGTTAAGGCTGTTCTTGTGGAATTGGCAAAGGGATATTTGGAAGCCCATAGAGGGCTATGGTGAAAAAGGGAATATCTTCCGTTCAAAACTGGAAAGAAGCTTTCTGAGAAACTGCTCTGTGTTCTGTTAATTCATCTCACAGAGTTACATCTTTCCCTTCAAGAAGCCTTTCGCTAAGGCTGTTCTTGTGGAATTGGCAAAGGGATATTTGGAAGCCCATAGAGGGCTATGGTGAAAAAGGAAATATCTTCCGTTCAAAACTGGAAAGAAGCTTTCTGAGAAACTGCTCTGTGTTCTGTTAATTCATCTCACAGAGTTACATCTTTCCCTTCAAGAAGCCTTTCGCTAAGGCTGTTCTTGTGGAATTGGCAAAGGGATATTTGGAAGCCCATAGAGGGCTATGGTGAAAAAGGAAATATCTTCCGTTCAAAACTGGAAAGAAGCTTTCTGAGAAACTGCTCTGTGTTCTGTTAATTCATCTCACAGAGTTACATCTTTCCCTTCAAGAAGCCTTTCGCTAAGGCTGTTCTTGTGGAATTGGCAAAGGGATATTTGGAAGCCCCTAGAGGGCTATGGTGAAGAAGGGAATATCTTCCGTTCAAAACTGGAAAGAAGCTTTCTGAGAAACTGCTCTGTGTTCTGTTAATTCATCTCACAGAGTTACATCTTTCCCTTCAAGAAGCCTTTCGCTAAGGCTGTTCTTGTGGAATTGGCACAGGGATATTTGGAAGCCCATAGAGGGCTATGGTGAAAAAGGAAATATCTTCCGTTCAAAACTGGAAAGAAGCTTTCTGAGAAACTGCTCTGTGTTCTGTTAATTCATCTCACAGAGTTACATCTTTCCCTTCAAGAAGCCTTTCGCTAAGGCTGTTCTTGTGGAATTGGCAAAGGGATATTTGGAAGCCCATAGAGGGCTATGGTGAAAAAGGAAATATCTTCCGTTCAAAACTGGAAAGAAGCTTTCTGAGAAACGGCTCTGTGTTCTGTTAATTCATCTCACAGAGTTACATCTTTCCCTTCAAGAAGCCTTTCGCTAAGGCTGTTCTTGTGGAATTGGCAAAGGGATATTTGGAAGCCCATAGAGGGCTATGGTGAAGAAGGGAATATCTTCCGTTCAAAACTGGAAAGAAGCTTTCTGAGAAACTGCTCTGTGTTCTGTTAATTCATCTCACAGAGTTACATCTTTCCCTTCAAGAAGCCTTTCGCTAAGGCTGTTCTTGTGGAATTGGCAAAGGGATATTTGAAAGCCCATAGAGGGCTATGGTGAAAAAGGAAATATCTTCCGTTCAAAACTGGAAAGAAGCTTTCTGAGAAACTGCTCTGTGTTCTGTTAATTCATCTCACAGAGTTACATCTTTCCCTTCAAGAAGCCTTTCGCTAAGGCTGTTCTTGTGGAATTGGCAAAGGGATATTTGGAAGCCCATAGAGGGCTATGGTGAAAAAGGGAATATCTTGCGTTCAAAACTGGAAAGAAGCTTTCTGAGAAACTGCTCTGTGTTCTGTTAATTCATCTCACAGAGTTACATCTTTCCCTTCAAGAAGCCTTTCGCTAAGGCTGTTCTTGTGGAATTGGCAAAGGGATATTTGGAAGCCCATAGAGGGCTATGGTGAAAAAGGAAATATCTTCCGTTCAAAACTGGAAAGAAGCTTTCTGAGAAACTGCTCTGTGTTCTGTTAATTCATCTCACAGAGTTACATCTTTCCCTTCAAGAAGCCTTTCGCTAAGGCTGTTCTTGTGGAATTGGCAAAGGGATATTTGGAAGCCCATAGAGGGCTATGGTGAAAAAGGGAATATCTTCCGTTCAAAACTGGAAAGAAGCTTTCTGAGAAACTGCTCTGTGTTCTGTTAATTCATCTCACAGAGTTACATCTTTCCCTTCAAGAAGCCTTTCGCTAAGGCTGTTCTTGTGGAATTGGCAAAGGGATATTTGGAAGCCCATAGAGGGCTATGGTGAAAAAGGAAATATCTTCCGTTCAAAACTGGAAAGAAGCTTTCTGAGAAACTGCTCTGTGTTCTGTTAATTCATCTCACAGAGTTACATCTTTCCCTTCAAGAAGCCTTTCGCTAAGGCTGTTCTTGTGGAATTGGCAAAGGGTTATTTGGAAGCCCATAGAGGGCTATGGTGAAAAAGGGAATATCTTCCGTTCAAAACTGGAAAGAAACTTTCTGAGAAACTGCTCTGTGTTCTGTTAATTCATCTCACAGAGTTACATCTTTCCCTTCAAGAAGCCTTTCTCTAAGGCTGTTCTTGTGGAATTGGCAAAGGGATATTTGGAAGCCCATAGAGGGCTATGGTGAAAAAGGGAATATCTTCCGTTCAAAACTGGAAAGAAGCTTTCTGAGAGACTGCTCTGTGTTCTGTTAATTCATCTCACAGAGTTACATCTTTCCTTTCAAGAAGCCTTTCGCTAAGGCTGTTCTTGTGGAATTGGCAAAGGGATATTTGGAAGCCCATCGAGGGCTATGGTAAAAAAGGGAATATCTTCCGTTCAAAACAGGAAAGAAGCTTTCTGAGAAACTGCTCTGTGTTCTGTTAATTCATCTCACAGAGTTACATCTTTCCCTTCAAGAAGCCTTTGGCTAAGGCTGTTCTTGTGGAATTGGCAAAGGGATATTTGGAAGCCCATAGAGGGCTATGGTGAAAAAGGAAATATCTTCCGTACAAAACTGGAAAGAAGCTTTCTGAGAAACTGCTCTGTGTTCTGTTAATTCATCTCACAGAGTTACATCTTTCCCTTCAAGAAGCCTTTCGCTAAGGCTGTTCTTGTGGAATTGGCAAAGGGATATTTGGAAGCCCATAGAGGGCTATGGTGAAAAAGGAAATATCTTCCGTTCAAAACTGGAAAGAAGCTTTCTGAGAAACTGCTCTGTGTTCTGTTAATTCATCTCACAGAGTTACATCTTTCCCTTCAAGAAGCCTTTCGTTAAGGCTGTTCTTGTGGAATTGGCAAAGGGATATTTGGAAGCCCATAGAGGGCTATGGTGAAAAAGGGAATATCTTCTGTTCAAAACTGGAAAGAAGCTTTCTGAGAAACTGCTCTGTGTTCTGTTAATTCATCTCACAGAGTTACATCTTTCCCTTCAAGAAGCCTTTCGCTAAGGCTGTTCTTGTGGAATTGGCAAAGGGATATTTGGAAGCCCATAGAGGGCTATGGTGAAAAAGGAAATATCTTCCGTTCAAAACTGGAAAGAAGCTTTCTGAGAAACTGCTCTGTGCTCTGTTAATTCATCTCACAGAGTTACATCTTTCCCTTCAAGAAGCCTTTCGCTAAGGCTGTTCTTGTGGAATTGGCAAAGGGATATTTGGAAGCCCATAGAGGGCTTTGGTGAAAAAGGAAATATCTTCCGTTCAAAACTGGAAAGAAGCTTTCTGAGAAACTGCTCTGTGTTCTGTTAATTCATCTCACAGAGTTACATCTTTCCCTTCAAGAAGCCTTTCGCTAAGGCTGTTCTTGTGGAATTGGCAAAGGGATATTTGGAAGCCCATAGAGGGCTATGGTGAAGAAGGGAATATCTTCCGTTCAAAACTGGAAAGAAGCTTTCTGAGAAACTGCTCTGTGTTCTGTTAATTCATCTCACAGAGTTACATCTTTCCCTTCAAGAAGCCTTTCGCTAAGGCTGTTCTTGTGGAATTGGCAAAGGGATATTTGGAAGCCCATAGAGGGCTATGGTGAAAAAGGAAATATCTTCCGTTCAAAACTGGAAAGAAGCTTTCTGGTAAACTGCTCTGTGTTCTGTTAATTCATCTCACAGAGTTACATCTTTCCCTTCAAGAAGCCTTTCGCTAAGGCTGTTCTTGTGGAATTGGCAAAGGGATATTTGGAAGCCAATAGAGGGCTATGGTGAAAAAGGGAATATCTTCCTTTCAAAACTGGAAAGAAGCTTTCTGAGAAACTGCTCTGTGTTCTGTTAATTCATCTCACAGAGTTACATCTTTCCCTTCAAGAAGCCTTTCGCTAAGGCTGTTCTTGTGGAATTGGCAAAGGGATATTTGGAAGCCCATAGAGGGCTATGGTGAAAAAGGAAATATCTTCCGTTCAAAACTGGAAAGAAGCGTTCTGAGAAACTGCTCTGTGTTCTGTTAATTCATCTCACAGAGTTACATCTTTCCCTTCAAAAAGACTTTCGCTAAGGCTGTTCTTGTGGAATTGGCAAAGGGGTATTTGGAAGCCCTTAGAGGGCTATGGTGAAAAAGGAAATATCTTCCGTTCAAAACTGGAAAGAAGCTTTCTGAGAAACTGCTCTGTGTTCTGTTAATTCATCTCACAGAGTTACATCTTTCCCTTCAAGAAGCCTTTCGCTAAGGCTGTCCTTTTGGAATTGGCAAAGGGATATTTGGAAGCCCATAGAGGGCTATGGTGAAAAAGGGAATATCTTCCATTCAAAACTGGAAAGTAGCTTCTGAGAAACTGCTCTGTGTTCTGTTAATTCATCTCACAGAGTTACATCTTTCCCTTCAAGAAGCCTTTCGCTAAGGCTGTCCTTGTGGAATTGGCAAAGGGATATTTGGAAGCCCATAGAGGGCTATGGTGAAAAAGGAAATATCTTCCGTTCAAAACTGGAAAGAAGCTTTCTGAGAAACTGCTCTGTGTTCTGTTAATTCATCTCACAGAGTTACATCTTTCCCTTCAAGAAGCCTTTCGCTAAGGCTGTTCTTGTGCAATTGGCAAAGGGATATTTGGAAGCCCATAGAGGGCTATGGTGAAAAAGGGAATATCTTCCTTTCAAAACTGGAAAGAAGCTTTCTGAGAAACTGCTCTGTGTTCTGTTAATTCATCTCACAGAGTTACATCTTTCCCTTCAAGAAGCCTTTCGCTAAGGCTGTTCTTGTGGAATTGGCAAAGGGATATTTGGAAGCCCATAGAGGGCTATGGTGAAAAAGGAAATATCTTCCGTTCAAAACTGGAAAGAAGCTTTCTGAGAAACTGCTCTGTGTTCTGTGAATTCATCTCACAGAGTTACATCTTTCCCTTCAAGAAGCCTTTCGCTAAGGCTGTTCTTGTGGAATTGGCAAAGGGATATTTGGAAGCCCATAGAGGGCTATGGTGAAAAAGGAAATATCTTCCATTCAAAACTGGAAAGAAGCTTTCTGAGAAACTGCTCTGTGTTCTGTTAATTCATCTCACAGAGTTACATCTTTCCCTTCAAGAAGCCTTTCGCTAAGGCTGTTCTTGTGGAATTGGCAAAGGGATATTTGGAAGCCCATAGAGGGCTATGGTGAAAAAGGAAATATCTTCCGTTCAAAACTGGAAAGAAGCTTTCTGAGAAACTGCTCTGTGTTCTGTTAATTCATCTCACAGAGTTACATCTTTCCCTTCAAGAAGCCTTTCGCTAAGGCTGTTCTTGTGGAATTGGCAAAGGGATATTTGGAAGCCCATAGAGGGCTATGGTGAAGAAGGAAATATCTTCCGTTCAAAACTGGAAAGAAGCTTTCTGAGAAACTGCTCTGTGTTCTGTTAATTCATCTCACAGAGTTACATCCTTCCCTTCAAGAAGCCTTTCGCTAAGGTTGTTCTTGTGGAATTGGCAAAGGGATATTTGGAAGACCATAGAGGGCTATGGTGAAAAAGGGAATATCTTCCGTTCAAAACTGGAAAGAAGCTTTCTGAGAAACTGCTCTGTGTTCTGTTAATTCATCTCACAGAGTTACATCTTTCCCTTCAAGAAGCCTTTCGCTAAGGCTGTTCTTGTGGAATTGGCAAGGGGATATTTGGAAGCCCATAGAGGGCTATGGTGAAAAAGGAAATATCTTCCGTTCAAAACTGGAAAGAAGCTTTCTGAGAAACTGCTCTGTTTTCTGTTAATTCATCTCACAGAGTTACATCTTTCCCTTCAAGAAGCCTTTCGCTAAGGCTGTTCTTGTGGAATTGGCAAAGGGATATTTGGAAGCCCATAGAGGTCTATGGTGAAAAAGGAAATATCTTCCGTTCAAAACTGGAAAGAAGCTTTCTGAGAAACTGCTCTGTGTTCTGTTAATTCATCTCACAGAGTTACATCTTTCCCTTCAAGAAGCCTTTCGCTAAGGCTGTTCTTGTGGAATTGGCAAAGGGATATTTGGAAGCCCATAGAGGGCTATGGTGAAGAAGGGAATATCTTCCGTTCAAAACTGGAAAGAAGCTTTCTGAGAAACTGCTCTGTGTTCTTTTAATTCATCTCACAGAGTTACATCTTTCCATTCAAGAAGCCTTTCGCTAAGGCTGTTCTTGTGGAATTGGCAAAGGGATATTTGGAAGCCCATAGAGGGCTATGGTGAAAAAGGAAATATCTTCCGTTCAAAACTGGAAAGAAGCTTTCTGGTAATCTGCTCTGTGTTCTGTTAATTCATCTCACAGAGTTACATCTTTCCCTTCAAGAAGCCTTTCGCTAAGGCTGTTCTTGTGGAATTGGCAAAGGGATATTTGGAAGCCCATAGAGGGCTATGGTGAAAAAGGGAATATCTTCCGTTCAAAACTGGAAAGAAGCTTTCTGAGAAACTGCTCTGTGTTCTGTTAATTCATCTCACAGAGTTACATCTTTCCCTTCAAGAAGCCTTTCGCTAAGGCTGTTCTTGTGGAATTGGCAAAGGGATATTTGGAAGCCCATAGAGGGCTATGGTGAAAAAGGGAATATCTTCCGTTCAAAACTGGAAAGAAGCTTTCTGAGAAACTGCTCTGTGTTCTGTTAATTCATCTCACAGAGTTACATCTTTCCCTTCAAGAAGCCTTTCGCTAAGGCTGTTCTTGTGGAATTGGCAAAGGGATATTTGGAAGCCCATAGAGGGCTATGGTGAAAAAGGAAATATCTTCCGTTCAAAACTGGAAAGTAGCTTCTGAGAAACTGCTCTGTGTTCTGTTAATTCACCTCACAGAGTTACATCTTTCCCTTCAAGAAGCCTTTCGCTAAGGCTGTCCTTGTGGAATTGGCAAAGGGATATTTGGAAGCCCATAGAGGGCTATGGTGAAAAAGGAAATATCTTGCGTTCAAAACTGGAAATAAGCTGTCTGAGAAACTGCTCTGTGTTCTGTTAATTCATCTCACAGAGTTACATCTTTCCCTTCAAGAAGCCTTTCGCTAAGGCTGTTCTTGTGGAATTGGCAAAGGGATATTTGGAAGCCCATAGAGGGCTATGGTGAAAAAGGGAATATCTTCCGTTCAAAACTGGAAAGAAGCTTTCTGAGAGCCTGCTCTGTGTTCTGTTAATTCATCTCACAGAGTTACATCTTTCCTTTCAAGAAGCCTTTCGCTAAGGCTGTTCTTGTGGAATTGGCAAAGGGATATTTGGAAGCCCATCGAGGGCTATGGTGAAAAAGGGAATATCTTCCGTTCAAAACAGGAAAGAAGCTTTCTGAGAAACTGCTCTGTGTTCTGTTAATTCATCTCACAGAGTTACATCTTTCCCTTCAAGAAGCCTTTGGCTAAGGCTGTTCTTGTGGAATTGGCAAAGGGATATTTGGAAGCCCATAGAGGGCTATGGTGAAAAAGGAAATATCTTCCGTACAAAACGGGAAAGAAGCTTTCTGAGAAACTGCTCTGTATTCTGTTAATTCATCTCACAGAGTTACATCTTTCCCTTCAAGAAGCCTTTCGCTAAGGCTGTTCTTGTGGAATTGGCAAAGGGATATTTGGAAGCCATAGAGGGCTATGGTGAAAAAGGAAATATCTTCCGTTCAAAACTGGAAAGAAGCTTTCTGAGAAACTGCTCTGTGTTCTGTTAATTCATCTCACAGAGTTACATCTTTCCCTTCAAGAAGCCTTTCGTTAAGGCTGTTCTTGTGGAATTGGCAAAGGGATATTTGGAAGCCCATAGAGGGCTATGGTGAAAAAGGGAATATCTTCCGTTCAAAACTGGAAAGAAGCTTTCTGAGAAACTGCTCTGTGTTCTGTTAATTCATCTCACAGAGTTACATCTTTCCCTTCAAGAAGCCTTTCGCTAAGGCTGTTCTTGTGGAATTGGCAAAGGGATATTTGGAAGCCCATAGAGGGCTATGGTGAAAAAGGAAATATCTTCCGTTCAAAACTGGAAAGAAGCTTTCTGAGAAACTGCTCTGTGTTCTTTTAATTCATCTCACAGAGTTACATCTTTCCCTTCAAGAAGCCTTTCGCTAAGGCTGTTCTTGTGGAATTGGCAAAGGGATATTTGGAAGCCCATAGAGGGCTATGGTGAAAAAGGAAATATCTTCCGTTCAAAACTGGAAAGAAGCTTTCTGAGAAACTGCTCTGTGTTCTGTTAATTCATCTCACAGAGTTACATCTTTCCCTTCAAGAAGCCTTTCGCTAAGGCTATTCTTGTGGAATTGGCAAAGGGATATTTGGAAGCCCCTAGAGGGCTATGGTGAAGAAGGGAATATCTTCCGTTCAAAACTGGAAAGAAGCTTTCTGAGAAACTGCTCTGTGTTCTGTTAATTCATCTCACAGAGTTACATCTTTCCGTTCAAGAAGCCTTTCGCTAAGGCTGTTCTTGTGGAATTGGCAAAGGGATATTTGGAAGCCCATAGAGGGCTATGGTGAAAAAGGAAATATCTTCCGTTCAAAACTGGAAAGAAGCTTTCTGAGAAACTGCTCTGTGTTCTGTTAATTCATCTCACAGAGTTACATCTTTCCCTTCAAGAAGCCTTTCGCTAAGGCTGTTCTTGTGGAATTGGCAAAGGGATATTTGGAAGCCCATAGAGGGCTATGGTGAAAAAGGAAATATCTTCCGTTCAAAACTGGAAAGAAGCTTTCTGAGAAACGGCTCTGTGTTCTGTTAATTCATCTCACAGAGTTACATCTTTCCCTTCAAGAAGCCTTTCGCTAAGGCTGTTCTTGTGGAATTGGCAAAGGGATATTTGGAAGCCCATAGAGGGCTATGGTGAAGAAGGGAATATCTTCCGTTCAAAACTGGAAAGAAGCTTTCTGAGAAACTGCTCTGTGTTCTGTTAATTCATATCACAGAGTTACATCTTTCCCTTCAAGAAGCCTTTCGCTAAGGCTGTTCTTGTGGAATTGGCAAAGGGATATTTGAAAGCCCATAGAGGGCTATGGTGAAAAAGGAAATATCTTCCGTTCAAAACTGGAAAGAAGCTTTCTGAGAAACTGCTCTGTGTTCTGTTAATTCATCTCACAGAGTTACATCTTTCCCTTCAAGAAGCCTTTCGCTAAGGCTGTTCTTGTGGAATTGGCAAAGGGATATTTGGAAGCCCATAGAGGGCTATGGTGAAAAAGGGAATATCTTGCGTTCAAAACTGGAAAGAAGCTTTCTGAGAAACTGCTCTGTGTTCTGTTAATTCATCTCACAGAGTTACATCTTTCCCTTCAAGAAGCCTTTCGCTAAGGCTGTTCTTGTGGAATTGGCAAAGGGATATTTGGAAGCCCATAGAGGGCTATGGTGAAAAAGGAAATATCTTCCGTTCAAAACTGGAAAGAAGCTTTCTGAGAAACTGCTCTGTGTTCTGTTAATTCATCTCACAGAGTTACATCTTTCCCTTCAAGAAGCCTTTCGCTAAGGCTGTTCTTGTGGAATTGGCAAAGGGATATTTGGAAGCCCATAGAGGGCTATGGTGAAAAAGGGAATATCTTCCGTTCAAAACTGGAAAGAAGCTTTCTGAGAAACTGCTCTGTGTTCTTTTAATTCATCTCACAGAGTTACATCTTTCCCTTCAAGAAGCCTTTCGCTAAGGCTGTTCTTGTGGAATTGGCAAAGGGATATTTGGAAGCCCATAGAGGGCTATGGTGAAAAAGGAAATATCTTCCGTTCAAAACTGGAAAGAAGCTTTCTGAGAAACTGCTCTGTGTTCTGTTAATTCATCTCACAGAGTTACATCTTTCCCTTCAAGAAGCCTTTCGCTAAGGCTGTTCTTGTGGAATTGGCAAAGGGTTATTTGGAAGCCCATAGAGGGCTATGGTGAAAAAGGGAATATCTTCCGTTCAAAACTGGAAAGAAACTTTCTGAGAAACTGCTCTGTGTTCTGTTAATTCATCTCACAGAGTTACATCTTTCCCTTCAAGAAGCCTTTCGCTAAGGCTGTTCTTGTGGAATTGGCAAAGGGATATTTGGAAGCCCATAGAGGGCTATGGTGAAAAAGGGAATATCTTCCGTTCAAAACTGGAAAGAAGCTTTCTGAGAGACTGCTCTGTGTTCTGTTAATTCATCTCACAGAGTTACATCTTTCCTTTCAAGAAGCCTTTCGCTAAGGCTGTTCTTGTGGAATTGGCAAAGGGATATTTGGAAGCCCATCGAGGGCTATGGTAAAAAAGGGAATATCTTCCGTTCAAAACAGGAAAGAAGCTTTCTGAGAAACTGCTCTGTGTTCTGTTAATTCATCTCACAGAGTTACATCTTTCCCTTCAAGAAGCCTTTGGCTAAGGCTGTTCTTGTGGAATTGGCAAAGGGATATTTGGAAGCCCATAGAGGGCTATGGTGAAAAAGGAAATATCTTCCGTACAAAACTGGAAAGAAGCTTTCTGAGAAACTGCTCTGTGTTCTGTTAATTCATCTCACAGAGTTACATCTTTCCCTTCAAGAAGCCTTTCGCTAAGGCTGTTCTTGTGGAATTGGCAAAGGGATATTTGGAAGCCCATAGAGGGCTATGGTGAAAAAGGAAATATCTTCCGTTCAAAACTGGAAAGAAGCTTTCTGAGAAACTGCTCTGTGTTCTGTTAATTCATCTCACAGAGTTACATCTTTCCCTTCAAGAAGCCTTTCGTTAAGGCTGTTCTTGTGGAATTGGCAAAGGGATATTTGGAAGCCCATAGAGGGCTATGGTGAAAAAGGGAATATCTTCCGTTCAAAACTGGAAAGAAGCTTTCTGAGAAACTGCTCTGTGTTCTGTTAATTCATCTCACAGAGTTACATCTTTCCCTTCAAGAAGCCTTTCGCTAAGGCTGTTCTTGTGGAATTGGCAAAGGGATATTTGGAAGCCCATAGAGGGCTATGGTGAAAAAGGAAATATCTTCCGTTCAAAACTGGAAAGCAGCTTTCTGAGAAACTGCTCTGTGTTCTGTTAATTCATCTCACAGAGTTACATCTTTCCCTTCAAGAAGCCTTTCGCTAAGGCTGTTCTTGTGGAATTGGCAAAGGGATATTTGGAAGCCCATAGAGGGCTATGGTGAAAAAGGAAATATCTTCCGTTCAAAACTGGAAAGAAGCTTTCTGAGAAACTGCTCTGTGTTCTGTTAATTCATCTCACAGAGTTACATCTTTCCCTTCAAGAAGCCTTTCGCTAAGGCTGTTCTTGTGGAATTGGCAAAGGGATATTTGGAAGCCCCTAGAGGGCTATGGTGAAGAAGGGAATATCTTCCGTTCAAAACTGGAAAGAAGCTTTCTGAGAAACTGCTCTGTGTTCTGTTAATTCATCTCACAGAGTTACATCTTTCCCTTCAAGAAGCCTTTCGCTAAGGCTGTTCTTGTGGAATTGGCAAAGGGATATTTGGAAGCCCATAGAGGGCTATGGTGAAAAAGGAAATATCTTCCGTTCAAAACTGGAAAGAAGTTTTCTGAGAAACTGCTCTGTGTTCTGTTAATTCATCTCACAGAGTTACATCTTTCCCTTCAAGAAGCCTTTCGCTAAGGCTGTTCTTGTGGAATTGGCAAAGGGATATTTGGAAGCCCATAGAGTTCTATGGTGAAAAAGGAAATATCTTCCGTTCAAAACTGGAAAGAAGCTTTCTGAGAAACGGCTCTGTGTTCTGTTAATTCATCTCACAGAGTTACATCTTTCCCTTCAAGAAGCCTTTCGCTAAGGCTGTTCTTGTGGAATTGGCAAAGGGATATTTGGAAGCCCATAGAGGGCTATGGTGAAGAAGGGAATATCTTCCGTTCAAAACTGGAAAGAAGCTTTCTGAGAAACTGCTCTGTGTTCTGTTAATTCATCTCACAGAGTTACATCTTTCCCTTCAAGAAGCCTTTCGCTAAGGCTGTTCTTGTGGAATTGGCAAAGGGATATTTGAAAGCCCATAGAGGGCTATGGTGAAAAAGGAAATATCTTCCGTTCAAAACTGGAAAGAAGCTTTCTGGTAAACTGCTCTGTGTTCTGATAATTCATCTCACAGAGTTACATCTTTCCCTTCAAGAAGCCTTTCGCTAAGGCTGTTCTTCTGGAATTGGCAAAGGGATATTTGGAAGCCCATAGAGGGCTATGGTGAAAAAGGGAATATCTTCCATTCAAAACTGGAAAAAGCTTTCTGAGAAACTGCTCTGTGTTCTGTTAATTCATCTCACAGAGTTACATCTTTCCCTTCAAGAAGCCTTTCGCTAAGGCTGTTCTTGTGGAATTGGCAAAGGGATATTTGGAAGCCCATAGAGGGCTATGGTGAAAAAGGGAATATCTTCCGTTCAAAACTGGAAAGAAGCTTTCTGAGAAACTGCTCTGTGTTCTGTTAATTCATCTCACAGAGTTACATCTTTCCCTTCAAGAATCCTTTCGCTAAGGCTGTTCTTGTGGAATTGGCAAAGGGATATTTGGAAGCCCATAGAGGGCTATGGTGAAAAAGGAAATATCTTCCGTTCAAAACTGGAAAGAAGTTTTCTGAGAAACTGCTCTGTGTTCTGTTAATTCATCTCACAGAGTTACATCTTTCCCTTCAAAAAGACTTTCGCTAAGGCTGTTCTTGTGGAATTGGCAAAGGGATATTTGGAAGCCCTTAGAGGGCTATGGTGAAAAAGGAAATATCTTCCGTTCAAAACTGGAAAGAAGCTTTCTGAGAAACTGCTCTGTGTTCTGTTAATTCATCTCACAGAGTTACATCTTTCCCTTCAAGAAGCCTTTGGCTAAGGCTGTCCTTTTGGAATTGGCAAAGGGATATTTGGAAGCCCATAGAGGGCTATGGTGAAAAAGGGAATATCTTCCGTTCAAAACTGGAAAGTAGCTTCTGAGAAACTGCTCTGTGTTCTGTTAATTCATCTCACAGAGTTACATCTTTCCCTTCAAGAAGCCTTTCGCTAAGGCTGTCCTTGTGGAATTGGCAAAGGGATATTTGGAAGCCCATAGAGGGCTATGGTGAAAAAGGAAATATCTTCCGTTCAAAACTGGAAAGAAGCTTTCTGAGAAACTGCTCTGTGTTCTGTTAATTCATCTCACAGAGTTACATCTTTCCCTTCAAGAAGCCTTTCGCTAAGGCTGTTCTTGTGCAATTGGCAAAGGGATATTTGGAAGCCCATAGAGGGCTATGGTGAAAAAGGGAATATCTTCCTTTCAAAACTGGAAAGAAGCTTTCTGAGAAACTGCTCTGTGTTCTGTTAATTCATCTCACAGAGTTACATCTTTCCCTTCAAGAAGCCTTTCGCTAAGGCTGTTCTTGTGGAATTGGCAAAGGGATATTTGGAAGCCCATAGAGGGCTATGGTGAAAAAGGAAATATCTTCCGTTCAAAACTGGAAAGAAGCTTTCTGAGAAACTGCTCTGTGTTCTGTTAATTCATCTCACAGAGTTACATCTTTCCCTTCAAGAAGCCTTTCGCTAAGGCTGTTCTTGTGGAATTGGCAAAGGGATATTTGGAAGCCCATAGAGGGCTATGGTGAAAAAGGAAATATCTTCCATTCAAAACTGGAAAGAAGCTTTCTGAGAAACTGCTCTGTGTTCTGTTAATTCATCTCACAGAGTTACATCTTTCCCTTCAAGAAGCCTTTCGCTAAGGCTGTTCTTGTGGAATTGGCAAAGGGATATTTGGAAGCCCATAGAGGGCTATGGTGAAGAAGGAAATATCTTCCGTTCAAAACTGGAAAGAAGCTTTCTGAGAAACTGCTCTGTGTTCTGTTAATTCATCTCACAGAGTTACATCCTTCCCTTCAAGAAGCCTTTCGCTAAGGTTGTTGTTGTGGAATTGGCAAAGGGATATTTGGAAGACCATAGAGGGCTATGGTGAAAAAGGGAATATCTTCCGTTCAAAACTGGAAAGAAGCTTTCTGAGAAACTGCTCTGTGTTCTGTTAATTCATCTCACAGAGTTACATCTTTCCCTTCAAGAAGCCTTTCGCTAAGGCTGTTCTTGTGGAATTGGCAAGGGGATATTTGGAAGCCCATAGAGGGCTATGGTGAAAAAGGAAATATCTTCCGTTCAAAACTGGAAAGAAGCTTTCTGAGAAACTGCTCTGTGTTCTGTTAATTCATCTCACAGAGTTACATCTTTCCCTTCAAGAAGCCTTTCGCTAAGGCTGTTCTTGTGGAATTGGCAAAGGGATATTTGGAAGCCCATAGAGGGCTATGGTGAAAAAGGAAATATCTTCCGTTCAAAACTGGAAAGAAGCTTTCTGAGAAACTGCTCTGTGTTCTGTTAATTCATCTCACAGAGTTACATCTTTCCCTTCAAGAAGCCTTTCGCTAAGGCTGTTCTTGTGGAATTGGCAAAGGGATATTTGGAAGCCCATAGAGGGCTATGGTGAAAAAGGAAATATCTTCCGTTCAAAACTGGAAAGAAGCTTTCTGAGAAACTGCTCTGTGTTCTGTTAATTCATCTCACAGAGTTACATCTTTCCCTTCAAGAAGCCTTTCGCTAAGGATGTTCTTGTGGAATTGGCAAAGGGATATTTGGAAGCCCATAGAGGGCTATGGTGAAAAAGGAAATATCTTCCGTTCAAAACTGGAAAGAAGCTTTCTGAGAAACTGCTCTGTGTTCTGTTAATTCACCTCACAGAGTTACATCTTTCCCTTCAAGAAGCCTTTCGCTAAGGCTGTCCTTGTGGAATTGGCAAAGGGATATTTGGAAGCCCATAGAGGGCTATGGTGAAAAAGGAAATATCTTGCGTTCAAAACTGGAAAGAAGCTGTCTGAGAAACTGCTCTGTGTTCTGTTAATTCATCTCACAGAGTTACATCTTTCCCTTCAAGAAGCCTTTCGCTAAGGCTGTTCTTGTGGAATTGGCAAAGGGATATTTGGAAGCCCATAGAGGGCTATGGTGAAAAAGGGAATATCTTCCGTTCAAAACTAGAAAGAAGCTTTCTGAGAGACTGCTCTGTGTTCTGTTAATTCATCTCACAGAGTTACATCTTTCCTTTCAAGAAGCCTTTCGCTAAGGCTGTTCTTGTGGAATTGGCAAAGGGATATTTGGAAGCCCATCGAGGGCTATGGTGAAAAAGGGAATATCTTCCGTTCAAAACAGGAAAGAAGCTTTCTGAGAAACTGCTCTGTGTTCTGTTAATTCATCTCACAGAGTTACATCTTTCCCTTCAAGAAGCCTTTGGCTAAGGCTGTTCTTGTGGAATTGGCAAAGGGATATTTGGAAGCCCATAGAGGGCTATGGTGAAAAAGGAAATATCTTCCGTACAAAACTGGAAAGAAGCTTTCTGAGAAACTGCTCTGTGTTCTGTTAATTCATCTCACAGAGTTACATCTTTCCCTTCAAGAAGCCTTTCGCTAAGGCTGTTCTTGTGGAATTGGCAAAGGGATATTTGGAAGCCCATAGAGGGCTATGGTGAAAAAGGAAATATCTTCCGTTCAAAACTGGAAAGAAGCTTTCTGAGAAACTGCTCTGTGTTCTGTTAATTCATCTCACAGAGTTACATCTTTCCCTTCAAGAAGCCTTTCGTTAAGGCTGTTCTTGTGGAATTGGGAAAGGGATATTTGGAAGCCCATAGAGGGCTATGGTGAAAAAGGGAATATCTTCTGTTCAAAACTGGAAAGAAGCTTTCTGAGAAACTGCTCTGTGTTCTGTTAATTCATCTCACAGAGTTACATCTTTCCCTTCAAGAAGCCTTTCGCTAAGGCTGTTCTTGTGGAATTGGCAAAGGGATATTTGGAAGCCCATAGAGGGCTATGGTGAAAAAGGAAATATCTTCCGTTCAAAACTGGAAAGAAGCTTTCTGAGAAACTGCTCTGTGTTCTGTTAATTCACCTCACAGAGTTACATCTTTCCCTTCAAGAAGCCTTTCGCTAAGGCTGTCCTTGTGGAATTGGCAAAGGGATATTTGGAAGCCCATAGAGGGCTATGGTGAAAAAGGAAATATCTTGCGTTCAAAACTGGAAAGAAGCTGTCTGAGAAACTGCTCTGTGTTCTGTTAATTCATCTCACAGAGTTACATCTTTCCCTTCAAGAAGCCTTTCGCTAAGGCTGTTCTTGTGGAATTGGCAAAGGGATATTTGGAAGCCCATAGAGGGCTATGGTGAAAAAGGGAATATCTTCCGTTCAAAACTAGAAAGAAGCTTTCTGAGAGACTGCTCTGTGTTCTGTTAATTCATCTCACAGAGTTACATCTTTCCTTTCAAGAAGCCTTTCGCTAAGGCTGTTCTTGTGGAATTGGCAAAGGGATATTTGGAAGCCCATCGAGGGCTATGGTGAAAAAGGGAATATCTTCCGTTCAAAACAGGAAAGAAGCTTTCTGAGAAACTGCTCTGTGTTCTGTTAATTCATCTCACAGAGTTACATCTTTCCCTTCAAGAAGCCTTTGGCTAAGGCTGTTCTTGTGGAATTGGCAAAGGGATATTTGGAAGCCCATAGAGGGCTATGGTGAAAAAGGAAATATCTTCCGTACAAAACTGGAAAGAAGCTTTCTGAGAAACTGCTCTGTGTTCTGTTAATTCATCTCACAGAGTTACATCTTTCCCTTCAAGAAGCCTTTCGCTAAGGCTGTTCTTGTGGAATTGGCAAAGGGATATTTGGAAGCCCATAGAGGGCTATGGTGAAAAAGGAAATATCTTCCGTTCAAAACTGGAAAGAAGCTTTCTGAGAAACTGCTCTGTGTTCTGTTAATTCATCTCACAGAGTTACATCTTTCCCTTCAAGAAGCCTTTCGTTAAGGCTGTTCTTGTGGAATTGGGAAAGGGATATTTGGAAGCCCATAGAGGGCTATGGTGAAAAAGGGAATATCTTCTGTTCAAAACTGGAAAGAAGCTTTCTGAGAAACTGCTCTGTGTTCTGTTAATTCATCTCACAGAGTTACATCTTTCCCTTCAAGAAGCCTTTCGCTAAGGCTGTTCTTGTGGAATTGGCAAAGGGATATTTGGAAGCCCATAGAGGGCTATGGTGAAAAAGGAAATATCTTCCGTTCAAAACTGGAAAGAAGCTTTCTGAGAAACTGCTCTGTGTTCTGTTAATTCATCTCACAGAGTTACATCTTTCCCTTCAAGAAGCCTTTCGCTAAGGCTGTTCTTGTGGAATTGGCAAAGGGATATTTGGAAGCCCATAGAGGGCTATGGTGAAAAAGGAAATATCTTCCGTTCAAAACTGGAAAGAAGCTTTCTGAGAAACTGCTCTGTGTTCTGTTAATTCATCTCACAGAGTTACATCTTTCCCTTCAAGAAGCCTTTCGCTAAGGCTGTTCTTGTGGAATTGGCAAAGGGATATTTGGAAGCCCCTAGAGGGCTATGGTGAAGAAGGGAATATCTTCCGTTCAAAACTGGAAAGAAGCTTTCTGAGAAACTGCTCTGTGTTCTGTTAATTCATCTCACAGAGTTACATCTTTCCCTTCAAGAAGCCTTTCGCTAAGGCTGTTCTTGTGGAATTGGCAAAGGGATATTTGGAAGCCCATAGAGGGCTATGGTGAAAAAGGAAATATCTTCCGTTGAAAACTGGAAAGAAGCTTTCTGAGAAACTGCTCTGTGTTCTGTTAATTCATCTCACAGAGTTACATCTTTCCCTTCAAGAAGCCTTTCGCTAAGGCTGTTCTTGTGGAATTGGCAAAGGGATATTTGGAAGCCCATAGAGGGCTATGGTGAAGAAGGGAATATCTTCCGTTCAAAACTGGAAAGAAGCTTTCTGAGAAACTGCTCTGTGTTCTGTTAATTCATCTCACAGAGTTACATCTTTCCCTTCAAGAAGCCTTTCGCTAAGGCTGTTCTTGTGGAATTGGCAAAGGGATATTTGAAAGCCCATAGAGGGCTATGGTGAAAAAGGAAATATCTTCCGTTCAAAACTGGAAAGAAGCTTTCTGGTAAACTGCTCTGTGTTCTGTTAATTCATCTGACAGAGTTACATCTTTCCCTTCAAGAAGCCTTTCGCTAAGGCTGTTCTTCTGGAATTGGCAAAGGGATATTTGGAAGCCCATAGAGGGCTATGGTGAAAAAGGGAATATCTTCCATTCAAAACTGGAAAGAAGCTTTCTGAGAAACTGCTCTGTGTTCTGTTAATTCATCTCACAGAGTTACATCTTTCCCTTCAAGAAGCCTTTCGCTAAGGCTGTTCTTGTGGAATTGGCAAAGGGATATTTGGAAGCCCATAGAGGGCTATGGTGAAAAAGGGAATATCTTCCGTTCAAAACTGGAAAGAAGCTTTCTGAGAAACTGCTCTGTGTTCTGTTAATTCATCTCACAGAGTTACTTCTTTCCCTTCAAAAAGACTTTCGCTAAGGCTGTTCTTGTGGAATTGGCAAAGGGATATTTGGAAGCCCTTAGAGGGCTATGGTGAAAAAGGAAATATCTTCCGTTCAAAACTGGAAAGAAGCTTTCTGAGAAACTGCTCTGTGTTCTGTTAATTCATCTCACAGAGTTACATCTTTCCCTTCAAGAAGCCTTTCGCTAAGGCTGTCCTTTTGGAATTGGCAAAGGGATATTTGGAAGCCCATAGAGGGCTATGGTGAAAAAGGGAATATCTTCCGTTCAAAACTGGAAAGAAGCTTTCTGAGAAACTGCTCTGTGTTCTGTTTATTCATCTCACAGAGGTACATCTTTCCCTTCAAGAAGCCTTTCGATAGGGCTGTTCTTGTGGAATTGGCAAAGGGATATTTGGAAGCCAATAGAGGGCTATGGTGAAAAAGGGAATATCTTCCTTTCAAAACTGGAAAGAAGCTTTCTGAGAAACTGCTCTGTGTTCTGTTAATTCATCTCACAGAGTTACATCTTTCCCTTCAAGAAGCCTTTCGCTAAGGCTGTTCTTGTGGAATTGGCAAAGGGATATTTGGAAGCCCATAGAGGGCTATGGTGAAAAAGGAAATATCTTCCGTTCAAAACTGGAAAGAAGCTTTCTGAGAAACTGCTCTGTGTTCTGTTAATTCATCTCACAGAGTTACATCTTTCCCTTCAAGAAGCCTTTCGCTAAGGCTGTTCTTGTGGAATTGGCAAAGGGATATTTGGAAGCACATAGAAGGCTAGGGTGAAAAAGGGAATATCTTCCGTTCAAAACTGGAAAGAAGCTTTCTGAGAAACTGCTCTGTGTTCTGTTAATTCATCTCACAGAGTTACATCTTTCCCTTCAAGAAGCCTTTCGCTAAGGCTGTTCTTGTGGAATTGGCAAAGGGATATTTGGAAGCCCATAGAGGGCTATGGTGAAGAAGGGAATATCTTCCGTTCAAAACTGGAAAGAAGCTTTCTGAGAAACTGCTCTGTGTTCTTTTAATTCATCTCACAGAGTTACATCTTTCCATTCAAGAAGCCTTTCGCTAAGGCTGTTCTTGTGGAATTGGCAAAGGGATATTTGGAAGCCCATAGAGGGCTATGGTGAAAAAGGGAATATCTTCCTTTCAAAACTGGAAAGAAGCTTTCTGAGAAACTGCTCTGTGTTCTGTTAATTCATCTCACAGAGTTACATCTTTCCCTTCAAGAAGCCTTTCGCTAAGGCTGTTCTTGTGGAATTGGCAAAGGGATATTTGGAAGCCCATAGAGGGCTATGGTGAAAAAGGGAATATCTTCCGTTCAAAACTGGAAAGAAACTTTCTGAGAAACTGCTCTGTGTTCTGTTAATTCATCTCACAGAGTTACATCTTTCCCTTCAAGAAGCCTTTCGCTAAGGCTGTTCTTGTGGAATTGGCAAAGGGATATTTGGAAGCCCATAGAGGGCTATGGTGAAAAAGGAAATATCTTCCGTTCAAAACTGGAAAGTAGCTTCTGAGAAACTGCTCTGTGTTCTGTTAATTCATCTCACAGAGTTACATCTTTCCCTTCAAGAAGCCTTTCGCTAAGGCTGTTCTTGTGGAATTGGCAAAGGGATATTTGGAAGCCCATAGAGGGCTATGGTGAAAAAGGAAATATCTTCCATTCAAAACTGGAAAGAAGCTTTCTGAGAAACTGCTCTGTGTTCTGTTAATTCATCTCACAGAGTTACATCTTTCCATTCAAGAAGCCTTTCGCTAAGGCTGTTCTTGTGGAATTGGCAAAGGGATATTTGGAAGCCCATAGAGGGCTATGGTGAAGAAGGAAATATCTTCCGTTCAAAACTGGAAAGAAGCTTTCTGAGAAACTGCTCTGTGTTCTGTTAATTCATCTCACAGAGTTACATCCTTCCCTTCAAGAAGCCTTTCGCTAAGGTTGTTCTTGTGGAATTGGCAAAGGGATATTTGGAAGACCATAGAGGGCTATGGTGAAAAAGGGAATATCTTCCGTTCAAAACTGGAAAGAAGCATTCTGAGAAACTGCTCTGTGTTCTGTTAATTCATCTCACAGAGTTACATCTTTCCCTTCAAGAAGCCTTTCGCTAAGGCTGTTCTTGTGGAATTGGCAAGGGGATATTTGGAAGCCCATAGAGGGCTATGGTGAAAAAGGAAATATCTTCCGTTCAAAACTGGAAAGAAGCTTTCTGAGAAACTGCTCTGTGTTCTGTTAATTCATCTCACAGAGTTACATCTTTCCCTTCAAGAAGCCTTTCGCTAAGGCTGTTCTTGTGGAATTGGCAAAGGGATATTTGGAAGCCCATAGAGGGCTATGGTGAAAAAGGAAATATCTTCCGTTCAAAACTGGAAAGAAGCTTTCTGAGAAACTGCTCTGTGTTCTGTTAATTCATCTCACAGAGTTACATCTTTCCCTTCAAGAAGCCTTTCGCTAAGGCTGTTCTTGTGGAAATGGCAAAGGGATATTTGGAAGCCCATAGAGGGCTATGGTGAAAAAGGAAATATCTTCCGTTCAAAACTGGAAAGAAGCTTTCTGAGAAACTGCTCTGTGTTCTGTTAATTCATCTCACAGAGTTACATCTTTCCCTTCAAGAAGCCTTTCGCTAAGGCTGTTCTTGTGGAATTGGCAAAGGGATATTTGGAAGCCCATAGAGGGCTATGGTGAAAAAGGGAATATCTTCCGTTCAAAACTGGAAAGAAGCTTTCTGAGAAACTGCTCTGTGTTCTGTTAATTCATCTCACAGAGTTACATCTTTCCCTTCAAGAAGCCTTTCGCTAAGGCTGTTCTTGTGGAATTGGCAAAGGGATATTTGGAAGCCCATAGAGGGCTATGGTGAAAAAGGGAATATCTTCCGTTCAAAACTGGAAAGAAGCTTTCTGAGAAACTGCTCTGTGTTCTGTTAATTCATCTCACAGAGTTACATCTTTCCCTTCAAGAAGCCTTTCGCTAAGGCTGTTCTTGTGGAATTGGCAAAGGGATATTTGGAAGCCCATAGAGGGCTATGGTGAAGAAGGGAATATCTTCCGTTCAAAACTGGAAAGAAGCTTTCTGAGAAACTGCTCTGTGTTCTTTTAATTCATCTCACAGAGTTACATCTTTCCATTCAAGAAGCCTTTCGCTAAGGCTGTTCTTGTGGAATTGGCAAAGGGATATTTGGAAGCCCATAGAGGGCTATGGTGAAAAAGGGAATATCTTCCTTTCAAAACTGGAAAGAAGCTTTCTGAGAAACTGCTCTGTGTTCTGTTAATTCATCTCACAGAGTTACATCTTTCCCTTCAAGAAGCCTTTTGCTAAGGCTGTTCTTGTGGAATTGGCAAAGGGATATTTGGAAGCCCATAGAGGGCTATGGTGAAAAAGGAAATATCTTCCGTTCAAAACTGGAAAGAAGCTTTCTGAGAAACTGCTCTGTGTTCTGTTAATTCATCTCACAGAGTTACATCTTTCCCTTCAAGAAGCCTTTCGCTAAGGCTGTTCTTGTGGAATTGGCAAAGGGATATTTGGAAGCCCATAGAGGGCTATGGTGAAAAAGGAAATATCTTCCATTCAAAACTGGAAAGAAGCTTTCTGAGAAACTGCTCTGTGTTCTGTTAATTCATCTCACAGAGTTACATCTTTCCCTTCAAGAAGCCTTTCGCTAAGGCTGTTCTTGTGGAATTGGCAAAGGGATATTTGGAAGCCCATAGAGGGCTATGGTGAATAAGGAAATATCTTCCGTTCAAAACTGGAAAGAAGCTTTCTGAGAAACTGCTCTGTGTTCTGTTAATTCATCTCACAGAGTTACATCCTTCCCTTCAAGAAGCCTTTCGCTAAGGTTGTTCTTGTGGAACTGGCAAAGGGATATTTGGAAGACCATAGAGGGCTATGGTGAAAAAGGGAATATCTTCGGTTCAAAACTGGAAAGAAGCTTTCTGAGAAACTGCTCTGTGTTCTGTTAATTCATCTCACAGAGTTACATCTTTCCCTTCAAGAAGCCTTTCGCTAAGGCTGTTCTTGTGGAATTGGCAAGGGGATATTTGGAAGTCCATAGAGGGCTATGGTGAAAAAGGAAATATCTTCCGTTCAAAACTGGAAAGAAGCATTCTGAGAAACTGCTCTGTGTTCTGTTAATTCATCTCACAGAGTTACATCTTTCCCTTCAAGAAGCCTTTCGCTAAGGCTGTTCTTGTGGAATTGGCAAAGGGATATTTGGAAGCCCATAGAGGGCTATGGTGAAAAAGGAAATATCTTCCGTTCAAAACTGGAAAGAAGCTTTCTGAGAAACTGCTCTGTGTTCTGTTAATTCATCTCACAAAGTTACATCTTTCCCTTCAAGAAGCCTTTCGCAAAGGCTGTTCTTGTGGAATTGGCAAAGGGATATTTGGAAGCCCATAGAGGGCTATGGTGAAAAAGGAAATATCTTCCGTTCAAAACTGGAAAGAAGCTTTCTGAGAAACTGCTCTGTGTTCTGTTAATTCATC
This sequence comes from Chlorocebus sabaeus, assembly GCF_047675955.1. Lineage (NCBI taxonomy): Eukaryota > Metazoa > Chordata > Mammalia > Primates > Cercopithecidae > Chlorocebus > Chlorocebus sabaeus. The sequence continues at coordinate 147,677 of NW_027327601.1, forward strand.
TCACAGAGTTACATCTTTCCCTTCAAGAAGCCTTTCGCTAAGGATGTTCTTGTGGAATTGGCAAAGGGATATTTGGAAGCCCATAGAGGGCTATGGTGAAAAAGGAAATATCTTCCGTTCAAAACTGGAAAGAAGCTTTCTGAGAAACTGCTCTGTGTTCTGTTAATTCATCTCACAGAGGTACATCTTTCCCTTCAAGAAGCCTTTCGCTAAGGCTGTTCTTGTGGAATTGGCAAAGGGATATTTGGAAGCCAATAGAGGGCTATGGTGAAAAAGGGAATATCTTCCTTTCAAAACTGGAAAGAAGCTTTCTGGGAAACTGCTCTGTGTTCTGTTAATTCATCTCACAGAGTTACATCTTTCCCTTCAAGAATCCTTTCGCTAAGGCTGTTCTTGTGGAATTGGCAAAGGGATATTTGGAAGCCCATAGAGGGCTATGGTGAAAAAGGGAATATCTTCCGTTCAAAACTGGAAAGAAGCTTTCTGAGAAACTGCTCTGTGTTCTGTTAATTCATCTCACAGAGTTACATCTTTCCCTTCAAGAAGCCTTTCGCTAAGGCTGTTCTTGTGGAATTGGCAAAGGGATATTTGGAAGCCCATAGAGGGCTATGGTGAAGAAGGGAATATCTTCCGTTCAAAACTGGAAAGAAGCTTTCTGAGAAACTGCTCTGTGTTCTTTTAATTCATCTCACAGAGTTACATCTTTCCATTCAAGAAGCCTTTCGCTAAGGCTGTTCTTGTGGAATTGGCAAAGGGATATTTGGAAGCCCATAGAGGGCTATGGTGAAAAAGGAAATATCTTCCGTTCAAAACTGGAAAGAAGCTTTCTGGTAATCTGCTCTGTGTTCTGTTAATTCATCTCACAGAGTTACATCTTTCCCTTCAAGAAGCCTTTCGCTAAGGCTGTTCTTGTGGAATTGGCAAAGGGATATTTGGAAGCCCATAGAGGGCTATGGTGAAAAAGGGAATATCTTCCGTTCAAAACTGGAAAGAAGCTTTCTGAGAAACTGCTCTGTGTTCTGTTAATTCATCTCACAGAGTTACATCTTTCCCTTCAAGAAGCCTTTCGCTAAGGCTGTTCTTGTGGAATTGGCAAAGGGATATTTGGAAGCCCATAGAGGGCTATGGTGAAAAAGGGAATATCTTCCGTTCAAAACTGGAAAGAAGCTTTCTGAGAAACTGCTCTGTGTTCTGTTAATTCATCTCACAGAGTTACATCTTTCCCTTCAAGAAGCCTTTCGCTAAGGCTGTTCTTGTGGAATTGGCAAAGGGATATTTGGAAGCCCATAGAGGGCTATGGTGAAAAAGGAAATATCTTCCGTTCAAAACTGGAAAGTAGCTTCTGAGAAACTGCTCTGTGTTCTGTTAATTCATCTCACAGAGTTACATCTTTCCCTTCAAGAAGCCTTTCGCTAAGGCTGTTCTTGTGGAATTGGCAAAGGGATATTTGGAAGCCCATAGAGGGCTATGGTGAAAAAGGAAATATCTTCCATTCAAAACTGGAAAGAAGCTTTCTGAGAAACTGCTCTGTGTTCTGTTAATTCATCTCACAGAGTTACATCTTTCCCTTCAAGAAGCCTTTCGCTAAGGCTGTTCTTGTGGAATTGGCAAAGGGATATTTGGAAGCCCATAGAGGGCTATGGTGAAGAAGGAAATATCTTCCGTTCAAAACTGGAAAGAAGCTTTCTGAGAAACTGCTCTGTGTTCTGTTAATTCATCTCACAGAGTTACATCCTTCCCTTCAAGAAGCCTTTCGCTAAGGTTGTTCTTGTGGAATTGGCAAAGGGATATTTGGAAGACCATAGAGGGCTATGGTGAAAAAGGGAATATCTTCCGTTCAAAACTGGAAAGAAGCTTTCTGAGAAACTGCTCTGTGTTCTGTTAATTCATCTCACAGAGTTACATCTTTCCCTTCAAGAAGCCTTTCGCTAAGGCTGTTCTTGTGGAATTGGCAAGGGGATATTTGGAAGCCCATAGAGGGCTATGGTGAAAAAGGAAATATCTTCCGTTCAAAACTGGAAAGAAGCTTTCTGAGAAACTGCTCTGTGTTCTGTTAATTCATCTCACAGAGTTACATCTTTCCCTTCAAGAAGCCTTTCGCTAAGGCTGTTCTTGTGGAATTGGCAAAGGGATATTTGGAAGCCCATAGAGGGCTATGGTGAAAAAGGAAATATCTTCCGTTCAAAACTGGAAAGAAGCTTTCTGAGAAACTGCTCTGTGTTCTGTTAATTCATCTCACAGAGTTACATCTTTCGCTTCAAGAAGCCTTTCGCTAAGGCTGTTCTTGTGGAAATGGCAAAGGGATATTTGGAAGCCCATAGAGGGCTATGGTGAAAAAGGAAATATCTTCCGTTCAAAACTGGAAAGAAGCTTTCTGAGAAACTGCTCTGTGTTCTGTTAATTCATCTCACAGAGTTACATCTTTCCCTTCAAGAAGCCTTTCGCTAAGGCTGTTCTTGTGGAATTGGCAAAGGGATATTTGGAAGCCCATAGAGGGCTATGGTGAAAAAGGGAATATCTTCCGTTCAAAACTGGAAAGAAGCTTTCTGAGAAACTGCTCTGTGTTCTGTTAATTCATCTCACAGAGTTACATCTTTCCCTTCAAGAAGCCTTTCGCTAAGGCTGTTCTTGTGGAATTGGCAAAGGGATATTTGGAAGCCCATAGAGGGCTATGGTGAAAAAGGGAATATCTTCCGTTCAAAACTGGAAAGAAGCTTTCTGAGAAACTGCTCTGTGTTCTGTTAATTCATCTCACAGAGTTACATCTTTCCCTTCAAGAAGCCTTTCGCTAAGGCTGTTCTTGTGGAATTGGCAAAGGGATATTTGGAAGCCCATAGAGGGCTATGGTGAAGAAGGGAATATCTTCCGTTCAAAACTGGAAAGAAGCTTTCTGAGAAACTGCTCTGTGTTCTTTTAATTCATCTCACAGAGTTACATCTTTCCATTCAAGAAGCCTTTCGCTAAGGCTGTTCTTGTGGAATTGGCAAAGGGATATTTGGAAGCCCATAGAGGGCTATGGTGAAAAAGGAAATATCTTCCGTTCAAAACTGGAAAGAAGCTTTCTGGTAATCTGCTCTGTGTTCTGTTAATTCATCTCACAGAGTTACATCTTTCCCTTCAAGAAGCCTTTCGCTAAGGCTGTTCTTGTGGAATTGGCAAAGGGATATTTGGAAGCCCATAGAGGGCTATGGTGAAAAAGGGAATATCTTCCGTTCAAAACTGGAAAGAAGCTTTCTGAGAAACTGCTCTGTGTTCTGTTAATTCATCTCACAGAGTTACATCTTTCCCTTCAAGAAGCCTTTCGCTAAGGCTGTTGTTGTGGAATTGGCAAAGGGATATTTGGAAACCCATAGAGGGCTATGGTGAAAAAGGGAATATCTTCCGTTCAAAACTGGAAAGAAGCTTTCTGAGAAACTGCTCTGTGTTCTGTTAATTCATCTCACAGAGTTACATCTTTCCCTTCAAGAAGCCTTTCGCTAAGGCTGTTCTTGTGGAATTGGCAAAGGGATATTTGGAAGCCCATAGAGGGCTATGGTGAAAAAGGAAATATCTTCCCTTCAAAACTGGAAAGTAGCTTCTGAGAAACTGCTCTGTGTTCTGTTAATTCATCTCACAGAGTTACATCTTTCCCTTCAAGAAGCCTTTCGCTAAGGCTGTCCTTGTGGAATTGGCAAAGGGATATTTGGAAGCCCATAGAGGGCTATGGTGAAGAAGGAAATATCTTGCGTTCAAAACTGGAAAGAAGCTGTCTGAGAAACTGCTCTGTGTTCTGTTAATTCATCTCACAGAGTTACATCTTTCCCTTCAAGAAGCCTTTCGCTAAGGCTGTTCTTGTGGAATTGGCAAAGGGATATTTGGAAGCCCATAGAGGGCTATGGTGAAAAAGGGAATATCTTCCGTTCAAAACTGGAAAGAAGCTTTCTGAGAAACTGCTCTGTGTTCTGTTAATTCATCTCACAGAGTTACATCATTCCCTTCAAGAAGCCTTTCGCTAAGGCTGTTCTTGTGGAATTGGCAAAGGGATATTTGGAAGCCCATAGAGGGCTATGGTGAAAAGGAAATATCTTCCGTTCAAAACTGGAAAGAAGCTTTCTGAGAAACTTCTCTGTGTTCTGTTAATTCATCTCACAGAGTTACATATTTCCCTTCAAGAAGCCTTTCGCTAAGGCTGTTCTTGTGGAATTGGCAAAGGGATATTTGGAAGCCCATAGAGGGCTATGGTGAAAAAGGAAATATCTTCCGTTCAAAACTGGAAAGAAGCTTTCTGAGAAACTGCTCTGTGTTCTGTTAATTCATCTCACAGAGGTACATCTTTCCCTTCAAGAAGCCTTTCGCTAAGGCTGTTCTTGTGGAATTGGCAAAGGGATATTTGGAAGCCAATAGAGGGCTATGGTGAAAAAGGGAATATCTTCCTTTCAAAACTGGAAAGAAGCTTTCTGGGAAACTGCTCTGTGTTCTGTTAATTCATCTCACAGAGTTACATCTTTCCCTTCAAGAATCCTTTCGCTAAGGCTGTTCTTGTGGAATTGGCAAAGGGATATTTGGAAGCCCATAGAGGGCTATGGTGAAAAAGGGAATATCTTCCGTTCAAAACTGGAAAGAAGCTTTCTGAGAAACTGCTCTGTGTTCTGTTAATTCATCTCACAGAGTTACATCTTTCCCTTCAAGAAGCCTTTCGCTAAGGCTGTTCTTGTGGAATTGGCAAAGGGATATTTGGAAGCCCATAGAGGGCTATGGTGAAGAAGGGAATATCTTCCGTTCAAAACTGGAAAGAAGCTTTCTGAGAAACTGCTCTGTGTTCTTTTAATTCATCTCACAGAGTTACATCTTTCCATTCAAGAAGCCTTTCGCTAAGGCTGTTCTTGTGGAATTGGCAAAGGGATATTTGGAAGCCCATAGAGGGCTATGGTGAAAAAGGAAATATCTTCCGTTCAAAACTGGAAAGAAGCTTTCTGGTAATCTGCTCTGTGTTCTGTTAATTCATCTCACAGAGTTACATCTTTCCCTTCAAGAAGCCTTTCGCTAAGGCTGTTCTTGTGGAATTGGCAAAGGGATATTTGGAAGCCCATAGAGGGCTATGGTGAAAAAGGGAATATCTTCCGTTCAAAACTGGAAAGAAGCTTTCTGAGAAACTGCTCTGTGTTCTGTTAATTCATCTCACAGAGTTACATCTTTCCCTTCAAGAAGCCTTTCGCTAAGGCTGTTCTTGTGGAATTGGCAAAGGGATATTTGGAAGCCCATAGAGGGCTATGGTGAAAAAGGGAATATCTTCCGTTCAAAACTGGAAAGAAGCTTTCTGAGAAACTGCTCTGTGTTCTGTTAATTCATCTCACAGAGTTACATCTTTCCCTTCAAGAAGCCTTTCGCTAAGGCTGTTCTTGTGGAATTGGCAAAGGGATATTTGGAAGCCCATAGAGGGCTATGGTGAAAAAGGAAATATCTTCCGTTCAAAACTGGAAAGTAGCTTCTGAGAAACTGCTCTGTGTTCTGTTAATTCATCTCACAGAGTTACATCTTTCCCTTCAAGAAGCCTTTCGCTAAGGCTGTTCTTGTGGAATTGGCAAAGGGATATTTGGAAGCCCATAGAGGGCTATGGTGAAAAAGGAAATATCTTCCATTCAAAACTGGAAAGAAGCTTTCTGAGAAACTGCTCTGTGTTCTGTTAATTCATCTCACAGAGTTACATCTTTCCCTTCAAGAAGCCTTTCGCTAAGGCTGTTCTTGTGGAATTGGCAAAGGGATATTTGGAAGCCCATAGAGGGCTATGGTGAAGAAGGAAATATCTTCCGTTCAAAACTGGAAAGAAGCTTTCTGAGAAACTGCTCTGTGTTCTGTTAATTCATCTCACAGAGTTACATCCTTCCCTTCAAGAAGCCTTTCGCTAAGGTTGTTCTTGTGGAATTGGCAAAGGGATATTTGGAAGACCATAGAGGGCTATGGTGAAAAAGGGAATATCTTCCGTTCAAAACTGGAAAGAAGCTTTCTGAGAAACTGCTCTGTGTTCTGTTAATTCATCTCACAGAGTTACATCTTTCCCTTCAAGAAGCCTTTCGCTAAGGCTGTTCTTGTGGAATTGGCAAGGGGATATTTGGAAGCCCATAGAGGGCTATGGTGAAAAAGGAAATATCTTCCGTTCAAAACTGGAAAGAAGCTTTCTGAGAAACTGCTCTGTGTTCTGTTAATTCATCTCACAGAGTTACATCTTTCCCTTCAAGAAGCCTTTCGCTAAGGCTGTTCTTGTGGAATTGGCAAAGGGATATTTGGAAGCCCATAGAGGGCTATGGTGAAAAAGGAAATATCTTCCGTTCAAAACTGGAAAGAAGCTTTCTGAGAAACTGCTCTGTGTTCTGTTAATTCATCTCACAGAGTTACATCTTTCCCTTCAAGAAGCCTTTCGCTAAGGCTGTTCTTGTGGAAATGGCAAAGGGATATTTGGAAGCCCATAGAGGGCTATGGTGAAAAAGGAAATATCTTCCGTTCAAAACTGGAAAGAAGCTTTCTGAGAAACTGCTCTGTGTTCTGTTAATTCATCTCACAGAGTTACATCTTTCCCTTCAAGAAGCCTTTCGCTAAGGCTGTTCTTGTGGAATTGGCAAAGGGATATTTGGAAGCCCATAGAGGGCTATGGTGAAAAAGGGAATATCTTCCGTTCAAAACTGGAAAGAAGCTTTCTGAGAAACTGCTCTGTGTTCTGTTAATTCATCTCACAGAGTTACATCTTTCCCTTCAAGAAGCCTTTCGCTAAGGCTGTTCTTGTGGAATTGGCAAAGGGATATTTGGAAGCCCATAGAGGGCTATGGTGAAAAAGGGAATATCTTCCGTTCAAAACTGGAAAGAAGCTTTCTGAGAAACTGCTCTGTGTTCTGTTAATTCATCTCACAGAGTTACATCTTTCCCTTCAAGAAGCCTTTCGCTAAGGCTGTTCTTGTGGAATTGGCAAAGGGATATTTGGAAGCCCATAGAGGGCTATGGTGAAGAAGGGAATATCTTCCGTTCAAAACTGGAAAGAAGCTTTCTGAGAAACTGCTCTGTGTTCTTTTAATTCATCTCACAGAGTTACATCTTTCCATTCAAGAAGCCTTTCGCTAAGGCTGTTCTTGTGGAATTGGCAAAGGGATATTTGGAAGCCCATAGAGGGCTATGGTGAAAAAGGAAATATCTTCCGTTCAAAACTGGAAAGAAGCTTTCTGGTAATCTGCTCTGTGTTCTGTTAATTCATCTCACAGAGTTACATCTTTCCCTTCAAGAAGCCTTTCGCTAAGGCTGTTCTTGTGGAATTGGCAAAGGGATATTTGGAAGCCCATAGAGGGCTATGGTGAAAAAGGGAATATCTTCCGTTCAAAACTGGAAAGAAGCTTTCTGAGAAACTGCTCTGTGTTCTGTTAATTCATCTCACAGAGTTACATCTTTCCCTTCAAGAAGCCTTTCGCTAAGGCTGTTGTTGTGGAATTGGCAAAGGGATATTTGGAAACCCATAGAGGGCTATGGTGAAAAAGGGAATATCTTCCGTTCAAAACTGGAAAGAAGCTTTCTGAGAAACTGCTCTGTGTTCTGTTAATTCATCTCACAGAGTTACATCTTTCCCTTCAAGAAGCCTTTCGCTAAGGCTGTTCTTGTGGAATTGGCAAAGGGATATTTGGAAGCCCATAGAGGGCTATGGTGAAAAAGGAAATATCTTCCCTTCAAAACTGGAAAGTAGCTTCTGAGAAACTGCTCTGTGTTCTGTTAATTCATCTCACAGAGTTACATCTTTCCCTTCAAGAAGCCTTTCGCTAAGGCTGTCCTTGTGGAATTGGCAAAGGGATATTTGGAAGCCCATAGAGGGCTATGGTGAAGAAGGAAATATCTTGCGTTCAAAACTGGAAAGAAGCTGTCTGAGAAACTGCTCTGTGTTCTGTTAATTCATCTCACAGAGTTACATCTTTCCCTTCAAGAAGCCTTTCGCTAAGGCTGTTCTTGTGGAATTGGCAAAGGGATATTTGGAAGCCCATAGAGGGCTATGGTGAAAAAGGGAATATCTTCCGTTCAAAACTGGAAAGAAGCTTTCTGAGAAACTGCTCTGTGTTCTGTTAATTCATCTCACAGAGTTACATCATTCCCTTCAAGAAGCCTTTCGCTAAGGCTGTTCTTGTGGAATTGGCAAAGGGATATTTGGAAGCCCATAGAGGGCTATGGTGAAAAGGAAATATCTTCCGTTCAAAACTGGAAAGAAGCTTTCTGAGAAACTGCTCTGTGTTCTGTTAATTCATCTCACAGAGTTACATATTTCCCTTCAAGAAGCCTTTCGCTAAGGCTGTTCTTGTGGAATTGGCAAAGGGATATTTGGAAGCCCATAGAGGGCTACGGTGAAAAAGGAAATATCTTCCGTTCAAAACTGGAAAGAAGCTTTCTGAGAAACTGCTCTGTGTTCTGTTAATTCATCTCACAGAGTTACATCTTTCCTTTCAAGAAGCCTTTCGCTAAGGCTGTTCTTGTGGAATTGTCAAAGGGATATTTGGAAGCCCATAGAGGGTTATGGTGAAAAAGGAAATATCTTCCGTTCAAAACTGGAAAGAAGCTTTCTGAGAAACTGCTCTGTGTTCTGTTAATTCATCTCACAGAGTTACATCTTTCCCTTCAAGAAGCCTTTCGTTAAGGCTGTTCTTGTGGAATTGGCAAAGGGATATTTGGAAGCCCATAGAGGGCTATGGTGAAAAAGGGAATATCTTCCGTTCAAAACTGGAAAGAAGCTTTCTGAGAAACTGCTCTGTGTTCTGTTAATTCATCTCACAGAGTTACATCTTTCCCTTCAAGAAGCCTTTCGCTAAGGCTGTTCTTGTGGAATTGGCAAAGGGATATTTGGAAGCCCATAGAGGGCTATGGTGAAAAAGGAAATATCTTCCGTTCAAAACTGGAAAGAAGCTTTCTGAGAAACTGCTCTGTGTTCTGTTAATTCATCTCACAGAGTTATATCTTTCCCTTCAAGAAGCCTTTCGCTAAGGCTGTTCTTGTGGAATTGGCAAAGGGATATTTGGAAGCCCATAGAGGGCTATGGTGAAAAAGGAAATATCTTCCGTTCAAAACTGGAAAGAAGCTTTCTGAGAAACTGCTCTGTGTTCTCTTAATTCATCTCACAGAGTTACATCTTTCCCTTCAAGAAGCCTTTCGCTAAGGCTGTTCTTGTGGAATTGGCAAAGGGATATTTGGAAGCCCATAGAGGGCTATGGTGAAAAAGGGAATATCTTCCTTTCAAAACTGGAAAGAAGCTTTATGAGAAACTGCTCTGTGTTCTGTTAATTCATCTCACAGAGTTACATCTTTCCCTTCAAGAAGCCTTTCGCTAAGGCTGTTCTTGTGGAATTGGCAAAGGGATATTTGGAAGCCCATAGAGGGCTATGGTGAAAAAGGGAATATCTTCCGTTCAAAACTGGAAAGAAGCTTTCTGAGAAACTGCTCTCTGTTCTGTTAATTCATCTCACAGAGTTACATCTTTCCCTTCAAGAAGCCTTTCGCTAAGACTGTTCTTGTGGAATTGGCAAAGGGATATTTGGAAGCCCATAGAGGGCTATGGTGAAAAAGGGAATATCTTCCGTTCAAAACTGGAAAGAAGCTTTCTGAGAAACTGCTCTGTGTTCTCTTAATTCATCTCACAGAGTTACATCTTTCCCTTCAAGAAGCCTTTCGCTAACTCTGTTCTTGTGGAATTGGCAAAGGGATATTTGGAAGCCCATAGAGGGCTATGGTGAAAAAGGGAATATCTTCCGTTCAAAACTGGAAAGAAGCTTTCTGAGAAACTGCTCTGTGTTCTGTTAATTCATCTCACAGAGTTACATCTTTCCCTTCAAGAAGCCTTTCGCTAAGGCTGTTCTTGTGGAATTGGCAAAGGGATATTTGGAAGCCCATAGAGGGCTATGGTGAAGAAGGGAATATCTTCCGTTCAAAACTGGAAAGAAGCTTTCTGAGAAACTGCTCTGTGTTCTTTTAATTCATCTCACAGAGTTACATCTTTCCATTCAAGAAGCCTTTCGCTAAGGCTGTTCTTGTGGAATTGGCAAAGGGATATTTGGAAGCCCATAGAGGGCTATGGTGAAAAAGGAAATATCTTCCGTTCAAAACTGGAAAGAAGCTTTCTGGTAATCTGCTCTGTGTTCTGTTAATTCATCTCACAGAGTTACATCTTTCCCTTCAAGAAGCCTTTCGCTAAGGCTGTTCTTGTGGAATTGGCAAAGGGATATTTGGAAGCCCATAGAGGGCTATGGTGAAAAAGGGAATATCTTCCGTTCAAAACTGGAAAGAAGCTTTCTGAGAAACTGCTCTGTGTTCTGTTAATTCATCTCACAGAGTTACATCTTTCCCTTCAAGAAGCCTTTCGCTAAGGCTGTTCTTGTGGAATTGGCAAAGGGATATTTGGAAGCCCATAGAGGGCTATGGTGAAAAAGGGAATATCTTCCGTTCAAAACTGGAAAGAAGCTTTCTGAGAAACTGCTCTGTGTTCTGTTAATTCATCTCACAGAGTTACATCTTTCCCTTCAAGAAGCCTTTCGCTAAGGCTGTTCTTGTGGAATTGGCAAAGGGATATTTGGAAGCCCATAGAGGGCTATGGTGAAAAAGGAAATATCTTCCGTTCAAAACTGGAAAGTAGCTTCTGAGAAACTGCTCTGTGTTCTGTTAATTCATCTCACAGAGTTACATCTTTCCCTTCAAGAAGCCTTTCGCTAAGGCTGTTCTTGTGGAATTGGCAAAGGGATATTTGGAAGCCCATAGAGGGCTATGGTGAAAAAGGAAATATCTTCCATTCAAAACTGGAAAGAAGCTTTCTGAGAAACTGCTCTGTGTTCTGTTAATTCATCTCACAGAGTTACATCTTTCCCTTCAAGAAGCCTTTCGCTAAGGCTGTTCTTGTGGAATTGGCAAAGGGATATTTGGAATCCCATAGAGGGCTATGGTGAAGAAGGAAATATCTTCCGTTCAAAACTGGAAAGAAGCTTTCTGAGAAACTGCTCTGTGTTCTGTTAATTCATCTCACAGAGTTACATCCTTCCCTTCAAGAAGCCTTTCGCTAAGGTTGTTCTTGTGGAATTGGCAAAGGGATATTTGGAAGACCATAGAGGGCTATGGTGAAAAAGGGAATATCTTCCGTTCAAAACTGGAAAGTGCTTTCTGAGAAACTGCTCTGTGTTCTGTTAATTCATCTCACAGAGTTACATCTTTCCCTTCAAGAAGCCTTTCGCTAAGGCTGTTCTTGTGGAATTGGCAAGGGGATATTTGGAAGCCCATAGAGGGCTATGGTGAAAAAGGAAATATCTTCCGTTCAAAACTGGAAAGAAGCTTTCTGAGAAACTGCTCTGTGTTCTGTTAATTCATCTCACAGAGTTACATCTTTCCCTTCAAGAAGCCTTTCGCTAAGGCTGTTCTTGTGGAATTGGCAAAGGGATATTTGGAAGCCCATAGAGGGCTATGGTGAAAAAGGAAATATCTTCCGTTCAAAACTGGAAAGAAGCTTTCTGAGAAACTGCTCTGTGTTCTGTTAATTCATCTCACAGAGTTACATCTTTCCCTTCAAGAAGCCTTTCGCTAAGGCTGTTCTTGTGGAAATGGCAAAGGGATATTTGGAAGCCCATAGAGGGCTATGGTGAAAAAGGAAATATCTTCCGTTCAAAACTGGAAAGAAGCTTTCTGAGAAACTGCTCTGTGTTCTGTTAATTCATCTCACAGAGTTACATCTTTCCCTTCAAGAAGCCTTTCGCTAAGGCTGTTTTTGTGGAATAGGCAAAGGGATATTTGGAAGCCCATAGAGGGCTATGGTGAAAAAGGGAATATCTTCCGTTCAAAACTGGAAAGAAGCTTTCTGAGAAACTGCTCTGTGTTCTGTTAATTCATCTCACAGAGTTACATCTTTCCCTTCAAGAAGACTTTCGCTAAGGCTGTTCTTGTGGAATTGGCAAAGGGATATTTGGAAGCCCATAGAGGGCTATGGTGAAAAAGGGAATATCTTCCGTTCAAAACTGGAAAGAAGCTTTCTGAGAAACTGCTCTGTGTTCTGTTAATTCATCTCACAGAGTTACATCTTTCCCTTCAAGAAGCCTTTCGCTAAGGCTGTTCTTGTGGAATTGGCAAAGGGATATTTGGAAGCCCATAGAGGGCTATGGTGAAGAAGGGAATATCTTCCGTTCAAAACTGGAAAGAAGCTTTCTGAGAAACTGCTCTGTGTTCTTTTAATTCATCTCACAGAGTTACATCTTTCCATTCAAGAAGCCTTTCGCTAAGGCTGTTCTTGTGGAATTGGCAAAGGGATATTTGGAAGCCCATAGAGGGCTATGGTGAAAAAGGGAATATCTTCCTTTCAAAACTGGAAAGAAGCTTTCTGAGAAACTGCTCTGTGTTCTGTTAATTCATCTCACAGAGTTACATCTTTCCCTTCAAGAAGCCTTTTGCTAAGGCTGTTCTTGTGGAATTGGCAAAGGGATATTTGGAAGCCCATAGAGGGCTATGGTGAAAAAGGAAATATCTTCCGTTCAAAACTGGAAAGAAGCTTTCTGAGAAACTGCTCTGTGTTCTGTTAATTCATCTCACAGAGTTACATCTTTCCCTTCAAGAAGCCTTTCGCTAAGGCTGTTCTTGTGGAATTGGCAAAGGGATATTTGGAAGCCCATAGAGGGCTATGGTGAAAAAGGAAATATCTTCCATTCAAAACTGGAAAGAAGCTTTCTGAGAAACTGCTCTGTGTTCTGTTAATTCATCTCACAGAGTTACATCTTTCCCTTCAAGAAGCCTTTCGCTAAGGCTGTTCTTGTGGAATTGGCAAAGGGATATTTGGAAGCCCATAGAGGGCTATGGTGAATAAGGAAATATCTTCCGTTCAAAACTGGAAAGAAGCTTTCTGAGAAACTGCTCTGTGTTCTGTTAATTCATCTCACAGAGTTACATCCTTCCCTTCAAGAAGCCTTTCGCTAAGGTTGTTCTTGTGGAACTGGCAAAGGGATATTTGGAAGACCATAGAGGGCTATGGTGAAAAAGGGAATATCTTCGGTTCAAAACTGGAAAGAAGCTTTCTGAGAAACTGCTCTGTGTTCTGTTAATTCATCTCACAGAGTTACATCTTTCCCTTCAAGAAGCCTTTCGCTAAGGCTGTTCTTGTGGAATTGGCAAGGGGATATTTGGAAGTCCATAGAGGGCTATGGTGAAAAAGGAAATATCTTCCGTTCAAAACTGGAAAGAAGCATTCTGAGAAACTGCTCTGTGTTCTGTTAATTCATCTCACAGAGTTACATCTTTCCCTTCAAGAAGCCTTTCGCTAAGGCTGTTCTTGTGGAATTGGCAAAGGGATATTTGGAAGCCCATAGAGGGCTATGGTGAAAAAGGAAATATCTTCCGTTCAAAACTGGAAAGAAGCTTTCTGAGAAACTGCTCTGTGTTCTGTTAATTCATCTCACAAAGTTACATCTTTCCCTTCAAGAAGCCTTTCGCTAAGGCTGTTCTTGTGGAATTGGCAAAGGGATATTTGGAAGCCCATAGAGGGCTATGGTGAAAAAGGAAATATCTTCCGTTCAAAAGTGGAAAGAAGCTTTCTGAGAAACTGCTCTGTGTTCTGTTAATTCATCTCACAGAGTTACATCTTTCCCTTCAAGAAGCCTTTCGCTAAGGATGTTCTTGTGGAATTGGCAAAGGGATATTTGGAAGCCCATAGAGGGCTATGGTGAAAAAGGAAATATCTTCCGTTCAAAACTGGAAAGAAGCTTTCTGAGAAACTGCTCTGTGTTCTGTTAATTCATCTCACAGAGGTACATCTTTCCCTTCAAGAAGCCTTTCGCTAAGGCTGTTCTTGTGGAATTGGCAAAGGGATATTTGGAAGCCAATAGAGGGCTATGGTGAAAAAGGGAATATCTTCCTTTCAAAACTGGAAAGAAGCTTTCTGGGAAACTGCTCTGTGTTCTGTTAATTCATCTCACAGAGTTACATCTTTCCCTTCAAGAAGCCTTTCGCTAAGGCTGTTCTTGTGGAATTGGCAAAGGGATATTTGGAAGCCCATAGAGGGCTATGGTGAAAAAGGGAATATCTTCCGTTCAAAACTGGAAAGAAGCTTTCTGAGAAACTGCTCTCTGTTCTGTTAATTCATCTCACAGAGTTACATCTTTCCCTTCAAGAAGCCTTTCGCTAAGACTGTTCTTGTGGAATTGGCAAAGGGATATTTGGAAGCCCATAGAGGGCTATGGTGAAAAAGGGAATATCTTCCGTTCAAAACTGGAAAGAAGCTTTCTGAGAAACTGCTCTGTGTTCTCTTAATTCATCTCACAGAGTTACATCTTTCCCTTCAAGAAGCCTTTCGCTAACTCTGTTCTTGTGGAATTGGCAAAGGGATATTTGGAAGCCCATAGAGGGCTATGGTGAAAAAGGGAATATCTTCCGTTCAAAACTGGAAAGATGCTTTCTGAGAAACTGCTCTGTGTTCTGTTAATTCATCTCACAGAGTTACATCTTTCCCTTCAAGAAGCCTTTCGCTAAGGCTGTTCTTGTGGAATTGGCAAAGGGATATTTGGAAGCCCATAGAGGGCTATGGTGAAGAAGGGAATATCTTCCGTTCAAAACTGGAAAGAAGCTTTCTGAGAAACTGCTCTGTGTTCTTTTAATTCATCTCACAGAGTTACATCTTTCCATTCAAGAAGCCTTTCGCTAAGGCTGTTCTTGTGGAATTGGCAAAGGGATATTTGGAAGCCCATAGAGGGCTATGGTGAAAAAGGAAATATCTTCCGTTCAAAACTGGAAAGAAGCTTTCTGGTAATCTGCTCTGTGTTCTGTTAATTCATCTCACAGAGTTACATCTTTCCCTTCAAGAAGCCTTTCGCTAAGGCTGTTCTTGTGGAATTGGCAAAGGGATATTTGGAAGCCCATAGAGGGCTATGGTGAAAAAGGGAATATCTTCCGTTCAAAACTGGAAAGAAGCTTTCTGAGAAACTGCTCTGTGTTCTGTTAATTCATCTCACAGAGTTACATCTTTCCCTTCAAGAAGCCTTTCGCTAAGGCTGTTCTTGTGGAATTGGCAAAGGGATATTTGGAAGCCCATAGAGGGCTATGGTGAAAAAGGGAATATCTTCCGTTCAAAACTGGAAAGAAGCTTTCTGAGAAACTGCTCTGTGTTCTGTTAATTCATCTCACAGAGTTACATCTTTCCCTTCAAGAAGCCTTTCGCTAAGGCTGTTCTTGTGGAATTGGCAAAGGGATATTTGGAAGCCCATAGAGGGCTATGGTGAAAAAGGAAATATCTTCCGTTCAAAACTGGAAAGTAGCTTCTGAGAAACTGCTCTGTGTTCTGTTAATTCATCTCACAGAGTTACATCTTTCCCTTCAAGAAGCCTTTCGCTAAGGCTGTTCTTGTGGAATTGGCAAAGGGATATTTGGAAGCCCATAGAGGGCTATGGTGAAAAAGGAAATATCTTCCATTCAAAACTGGAAAGAAGCTTTCTGAGAAACTGCTCTGTGTTCTGTTAATTCATCTCACAGAGTTACATCTTTCCCTTCAAGAAGCCTTTCGCTAAGGCTGTTCTTGTGGAATTGGCAAAGGGATATTTGGAAGCCCATAGAGGGCTATGGTGAAGAAGGAAATATCTTCCGTTCAAAACTGGAAAGAAGCTTTCTGAGAAACTGCTCTGTGTTCTGTTAATTCATCTCACAGAGTTACATCCTTCCCTTCAAGAAGCCTTTCGCTAAGGTTGTTCTTGTGGAATTGGCAAAGGGATATTTGGAAGACCATAGAGGGCTATGGTGAAAAAGGGAATATCTTCCGTTCAAAACTGGAAAGTGCTTTCTGAGAAACTGCTCTGTGTTCTGTTAATTCATCTCACAGAGTTACATCTTTCCCTTCAAGAAGCCTTTCGCTAAGGCTGTTCTTGTGGAATTGGCAAGGGGATATTTGGAAGCCCATAGAGGGCTATGGTGAAAAAGGAAATATCTTCCGTTCAAAACTGGAAAGAAGCTTTCTGAGAAACTGCTCTGTGTTCTGTTAATTCATCTCACAGAGTTACATCTTTCCCTTCAAGAAGCCTTTCGCTAAGGCTGTTCTTGTGGAATTGGCAAAGGGATATTTGGAAGCCCATAGAGGGCTATGGTGAAAAAGGAAATATCTTCCGTTCAAAACTGGAAAGAAGCTTTCTGAGAAACTGCTCTGTGTTCTGTTAATTCATCTCACAGAGTTACATCTTTCCCTTCAAGAAGCCTTTCGCTAAGGCTGTTCTTGTGGAAATGGCAAAGGGATATTTGGAAGCCCATAGAGGGCTATGGTGAAAAAGGAAATATCTTCCGTTCAAAACTGGAAAGAAGCTTTCTGAGAAACTGCTCTGTGTTCTGTTAATTCATCTCACAGAGTTACATCTTTCCCTTCAAGAAGCCTTTCGCTAAGGCTGTTTTTGTGGAATAGGCAAAGGGATATTTGGAAGCCCATAGAGGGCTATGGTGAAAAAGGGAATATCTTCCGTTCAAAACTGGAAAGAAGCTTTCTGAGAAACTGCTCTGTGTTCTGTTAATTCATCTCACAGAGTTACATCTTTCCCTTCAAGAAGACTTTCGCTAAGGCTGTTCTTGTGGAATTGGCAAAGGGATATTTGGAAGCCCATAGAGGGCTATGGTGAAAAAGGGAATATCTTCCGTTCAAAACTGGAAAGAAGCTTTCTGAGAAACTGCTCTGTGTTCTGTTAATTCATCTCACAGAGTTACATCTTTCCCTTCAAGAAGCCTTTCGCTAAGGCTGTTCTTGTGGAATTGGCAAAGGGATATTTGGAAGCCCATAGAGGGCTATGGTGAAGAAGGGAATATCTTCCGTTCAAAACTGGAAAGAAGCTTTCTGAGAAACTGCTCTGTGTTCTTTTAATTCATCTCACAGAGTTACATCTTTCCATTCAAGAAGCCTTTCGCTAAGGCTGTTCTTGTGGAATTGGCAAAGGGATATTTGGAAGCCCATAGAGGGCTATGGTGAAAAAGGGAATATCTTCCTTTCAAAACTGGAAAGAAGCTTTCTGAGAAACTGCTCTGTGTTCTGTTAATTCATCTCACAGAGTTACATCTTTCCCTTCAAGAAGCCTTTTGCTAAGGCTGTTCTTGTGGAATTGGCAAAGGGATATTTGGAAGCCCATAGAGGGCTATGGTGAAAAAGGAAATATCTTCCGTTCAAAACTGGAAAGAAGCTTTCTGAGAAACTGCTCTGTGTTCTGTTAATTCATCTCACAGAGTTACATCTTTCCCTTCAAGAAGCCTTTCGCTAAGGCTGTTCTTGTGGAATTGGCAAAGGGATATTTGGAAGCCCATAGAGGGCTATGGTGAAAAAGGAAATATCTTCCATTCAAAACTGGAAAGAAGCTTTCTGAGAAACTGCTCTGTGTTCTGTTAATTCATCTCACAGAGTTACATCTTTCCCTTCAAGAAGCCTTTCGCTAAGGCTGTTCTTGTGGAATTGGCAAAGGGATATTTGGAAGCCCATAGAGGGCTATGGTGAATAAGGAAATATCTTCCGTTCAAAACTGGAAAGAAGCTTTCTGAGAAACTGCTCTGTGTTCTGTTAATTCATCTCACAGAGTTACATCCTTCCCTTCAAGAAGCCTTTCGCTAAGGTTGTTCTTGTGGAACTGGCAAAGGGATATTTGGAAGACCATAGAGGGCTATGGTGAAAAAGGGAATATCTTCGGTTCAAAACTGGAAAGAAGCTTTCTGAGAAACTGCTCTGTGTTCTGTTAATTCATCTCACAGAGTTACATCTTTCCCTTCAAGAAGCCTTTCGCTAAGGCTGTTCTTGTGGAATTGGCAAGGGGATATTTGGAAGTCCATAGAGGGCTATGGTGAAAAAGGAAATATCTTCCGTTCAAAACTGGAAAGAAGCATTCTGAGAAACTGCTCTGTGTTCTGTTAATTCATCTCACAGAGTTACATCTTTCCCTTCAAGAAGCCTTTCGCTAAGGCTGTTCTTGTGGAATTGGCAAAGGGATATTTGGAAGCCCATAGAGGGCTATGGTGAAAAAGGAAATATCTTCCGTTCAAAACTGGAAAGAAGCTTTCTGAGAAACTGCTCTGTGTTCTGTTAATTCATCTCACAAAGTTACATCTTTCCCTTCAAGAAGCCTTTCGCTAAGGCTGTTCTTGTGGAATTGGCAAAGGGATATTTGGAAGCCCATAGAGGGCTATGGTGAAAAAGGAAATATCTTCCGTTCAAAAGTGGAAAGAAGCTTTCTGAGAAACTGCTCTGTGTTCTGTTAATTCATCTCACAGAGTTACATCTTTCCCTTCAAGAAGCCTTTCGCTAAGGATGTTCTTGTGGAATTGGCAAAGGGATATTTGGAAGCCCATAGAGGGCTATGGTGAAAAAGGAAATATCTTCCGTTCAAAACTGGAAAGAAGCTTTCTGAGAAACTGCTCTGTGTTCTGTTAATTCATCTCACAGAGGTACATCTTTCCCTTCAAGAAGCCTTTCGCTAAGGCTGTTCTTGTGGAATTGGCAAAGGGATATTTGGAAGCCAATAGAGGGCTATGGTGAAAAAGGGAATATCTTCCTTTCAAAACTGGAAAGAAGCTTTCTGGGAAACTGCTCTGTGTTCTGTTAATTCATCTCACAGAGTTACATCTTTCCCTTCAAGAAGCCTTTCGCTAAGGCTGTTCTTGTGGAATTGGCAAAGGGATATTTGGAAGCCCATAGAGGGCTATGGTGAAAAAGGGAATATCTTCCGTTCAAAACTGGAAAGAAGCTTTCTGAGAAACTGCTCTGTGTTCTGTTAATTCATCTCACAGAGTTACATCTTTCCCTTCAAGAAGCCTTTCGCTAAGGCTGTTCTTGTGGAATTGGCAAAGGGATATTTGGAAGCCCATAGAGGGCTATGGTGAAGAAGGGAATATCTTCCGTTCAAAACTGGAAAGAAGCTTTCTGAGAAACTGCTCTGTGTTCTTTTAATTCATCTCACAGAGTTACATCTTTCCATTCAAGAAGCCTTTCGCTAAGGCTGTTCTTGTGGAATTGGCAAAGGGATATTTGGAAGCCCATAGAGGGCTATGGTGAAAAAGGAAATATCTTCCGTTCAAAACTGGAAAGAAGCTTTCTGGTAATCTGCTCTGTGTTCTGTTAATTCATCTCACAGAGTTACATCTTTCCCTTCAAGAAGCCTTTCGCTAAGGCTGTTCTTGTGGAATTGGCAAAGGGATATTTGGAAGCCCATAGAGGGCTATGGTGAAAAAGGGAATACCTTCCGTTCAAAACTGGAAAGAAGCTTTCTGAGAAACTGCTCTGTGTTCTGTTAATTCATCTCACAGAGTTACATCTTTCCCTTCAAGAAGCCTTTCGCTAAGGCTGTTCTTGTGGAATTGGCAAAGGGATATTTGGAAGCCCATAGAGGGCTATGGTGAAAAAGGGAATATCTTCCGTTCAAAACTGGAAAGAAGCTTTCTGAGAAACTGCTCTGTGTTCTGTTAATTCATCTCACAGAGTTACATCTTTCCCTTCAAGAAGCCTTTCGCTAAGGCTGTTCTTGTGGAATTGGCAAAAGGATATTTGGAAGCCCATAGAGGGCTATGGTGAAAAAGGAAATATCTTCCGTTCAAAACTGGAAAGTAGCTTCTGAGAAACTGCTCTGTGTTCTGTTAATTCATCTCACAGAGTTACATCTTTCCCTTCAAGAAGCCTTTCGCTAAGGCTGTTCTTGTGGAATTGGCAAAGGGATATTTGGAAGCCCATAGAGGGCTATGGTGAAAAAGGAAATATCTTCCATTCAAAACTGGAAAGAAGCTTTCTGAGAAACTGCTCTGTGTTCTGTTAATTCATCTCACAGAGTTACATCTTTCCCTTCAAGAAGCCTTTCGCTAAGGCTGTTCTTGTGGAATTGGCAAAGGGATATTTGGAAGCCCATAGAGGGCTATGGTGAAGAAGGAAATATCTTCCGTTCAAAACTGGAAAGAAGCTTTCTGAGAAACTGCTCTGTGTTCTGTTAATTCATCTCACAGAGTTACATCCTTCCCTTCAAGAAGCCTTTCGCTAAGGTTGTTCTTGTGGAATTGGCAAAGGGATATTTGGAAGACCATAGAGGGCTATGGTGAAAAAGGGAATATCTTCCGTTCAAAACTGGAAAGAAGCTTTCTGAGAAACTGCTCTGTGTTCTGTTAATTCATCTCACAGAGTTACATCTTTCCCTTCAAGAAGCCTTTCGCTAAGGCTGTTCTTGTGGAATTGGCAAGGGGATATTTGGAAGCCCATAGAGGGCTATGGTGAAAAAGGAAATATCTTCCGTTCAAAACTGGAAAGAAGCTTTCTGAGAAACTGCTCTGTGTTCTGTTAATTCATCTCACAGAGTTACATCTTTCCCTTCAAGAAGCCTTTCGCTAAGGCTGTTCTTGTGGAATTGGCAAAGGGATATTTGGAAGCCCATAGAGGGCTATGGTGAAAAAGGAAATATCTTCCGTTCAAAACTGGAAAGAAGCTTTCTGAGAAACTGCTCTGTGTTCTGTTAATTCATCTCACAGAGTTACATCTTTCCCTTCAAGAAGCCTTTCGCTAAGGCTGTTCTTGTGGAAATGGCAAAGGGATATTTGGAAGCCCATAGAGGGCTATGGTGAAAAAGGAAATATCTTCCGTTCAAAACTGGAAAGAAGCTTTCTGAGAAACTGCTCTGTGTTCTGTTAATTCATCTCACAGAGTTACATCTTTCCCTTCAAGAAGCCTTTCGCTAAGGCTGTTCTTGTGGAATTGGCAAAGGGATATTTGGAAGCCCATAGAGGGCTATGGTGAAAAAGGGAATATCTTCCGTTCAAAACTGGAAAGAAGCTTTCTGAGAAACTGCTCTGTGTTCTGTTAATTCATCTCACAGAGTTACATCTTTCCCTTCAAGAAGCCTTTCGCTAAGGCTGTTCTTGTGGAATTGGCAAAGGGATATTTGGAAGCCCATAGAGGGCTATGGTGAAAAAGGGAATATCTTCCGTTCAAAACTGGAAAGAAGCTTTCTGAGAAACTGCTCTGTGTTCTGTTAATTCATCTCAC
Organism: Chlorocebus sabaeus; assembly: GCF_047675955.1. NCBI lineage: Eukaryota > Metazoa > Chordata > Mammalia > Primates > Cercopithecidae > Chlorocebus > Chlorocebus sabaeus. Next base: position 168,654 of record NW_027327601.1, read on the forward strand.
AGAGTTACATCTTTCCCTTCAAGAAGCCTTTCGCTAAGGCTGTTCTTGTGGAATTGGCAAAGGGATATTTGGAAGCCCATAGAGGGCTATGGTGAAGAAGGGAATATCTTCCGTTCAAAACTGGAAAGAAGCTTTCTGAGAAACTGCTCTGTGTTCTTTTAATTCATCTCACAGAGTTACATCTTTCCATTCAAGAAGCCTTTCGCTAAGGCTGTTCTTGTGGAATTGGCAAAGGGATATTTGGAAGCCCATAGAGGGCTATGGTGAAAAAGGAAATATCTTCCGTTCAAAACTGGAAAGAAGCTTTCTGGTAATCTGCTCTGTGTTCTGTTAATTCATCTCACAGAGTTACATCTTTCCCTTCAAGAAGCCTTTCGCTAAGGCTGTTCTTGTGGAATTGGCAAAGGGATATTTGGAAGCCCATAGAGGGCTATGGTGAAAAAGGGAATATCTTCCGTTCAAAACTGGAAAGAAGCTTTCTGAGAAACTGCTCTGTGTTCTGTTAATTCATCTCACAGAGTTACATCTTTCCCTTCAAGAAGCCTTTCGCTAAGGCTGTTCTTGTGGAATTGGCAAAGGGATATTTGGAAACCCATAGAGGGCTATGGTGAAAAAGGGAATATCTTCCGTTCAAAACTGGAAAGAAGCTTTCTGAGAAACTGCTCTGTGTTCTGTTAATTCATCTCACAGAGTTACATCTTTCCCTTCAAGAAGCCTTTCGCTAAGGCTGTTCTTGTGGAATTGGCAAAGGGATATTTGGAAGCCCATAGAGGGCTATGGTGAAAAAGGAAATATCTTCCCTTCAAAACTGGAAAGTAGCTTCTGAGAAACTGCTCTGTGTTCTGTTAATTCATCTCACAGAGTTACATCTTTCCCTTCAAGAAGCCTTTCGCTAAGGCTGTCCTTGTGGAATTGGCAAAGGGATATTTGGAAGCCCATAGAGGGCTATGGTGAAGAAGGAAATATCTTGCGTTCAAAACTGGAAAGAAGCTGTCTGAGAAACTGCTCTGTGTTCTGTTAATTCATCTCACAGAGTTACATCTTTCCCTTCAAGAAGCCTTTCGCTAAGGCTGTTCTTGTGGAATTGGCAAAGGGATATTTGGAAGCCCATAGAGGGCTATGGTGAAAAAGGGAATATCTTCCGTTCAAAACTGGAAAGAAGCTTTCTGAGAAACTGCTCTGTGTTCTGTTAATTCATCTCACAGAGTTACATCATTCCCTTCAAGAAGCCTTTCGCTAAGGCTGTTCTTGTGGAATTGGCAAAGGGATATTTGGAAGCCCATAGAGGGCTATGGTGAAAAGGAAATATCTTCCGTTCAAAACTGGAAAGAAGCTTTCTGAGAAACTGCTCTGTGTTCTGTTAATTCATCTCACAGAGTTACATATTTCCCTTCAAGAAGCCTTTCGCTAAGGCTGTTCTTGTGGAATTGGCAAAGGGATATTTGGAAGCCCATAGAGGGCTACGGTGAAAAAGGAAATATCTTCCGTTCAAAACTGGAAAGAAGCTTTCTGAGAAACTGCTCTGTGTTCTGTTAATTCATCTCACAGAGTTACATCTTTCCTTTCAAGAAGCCTTTCGCTAAGGCTGTTCTTGTGGAATTGTCAAAGGGATATTTGGAAGCCCATAGAGGGTTATGGTGAAAAAGGAAATATCTTCCGTTCAAAACTGGAAAGAAGCTTTCTGAGAAACTGCTCTGTGTTCTGTTAATTCATCTCACAGAGTTACATCTTTCCCTTCAAGAAGCCTTTCGTTAAGGCTGTTCTTGTGGAATTGGCAAAGGGATATTTGGAAGCCCATAGAGGGCTATGGTGAAAAAGGGAATATCTTCCGTTCAAAACTGGAAAGAAGCTTTCTGAGAAACTGCTCTGTGTTCTGTTAATTCATCTCACAGAGTTACATCTTTCCCTTCAAGAAGCCTTTCGCTAAGGCTGTTCTTGTGGAATTGGCAAAGGGATATTTGGAAGCCCATAGAGGGCTATGGTGAAAAAGGAAATATCTTCCGTTCAAAACTGGAAAGAAGCTTTCTGAGAAACTGCTCTGTGTTCTGTTAATTCATCTCACAGAGTTATATCTTTCCCTTCAAGAAGCCTTTCGCTAAGGCTGTTCTTGTGGAATTGGCAAAGGGATATTTGGAAGCCCATAGAGGGCTATGGTGAAAAAGGAAATATCTTCCGTTCAAAACTGGAAAGAAGCTTTCTGAGAAACTGCTCTGTGTTCTCTTAATTCATCTCACAGAGTTACATCTTTCCCTTCAAGAAGCCTTTCGCTAAGGCTGTTCTTGTGGAATTGGCAAAGGGATATTTGGAAGCCCATAGAGGGCTATGGTGAAAAAGGGAATATCTTCCTTTCAAAACTGGAAAGAAGCTTTATGAGAAACTGCTCTGTGTTCTGTTAATTCATCTCACAGAGTTACATCTTTCCCTTCAAGAAGCCTTTCGCTAAGGCTGTTCTTGTGGAATTGGCAAAGGGATATTTGGAAGCCCATAGAGGGCTATGGTGAAAAAGGGAATATCTTCCGTTCAAAACTGGAAAGAAGCTTTCTGAGAAACTGCTCTCTGTTCTGTTAATTCATCTCACAGAGTTACATCTTTCCCTTCAAGAAGCCTTTCGCTAAGACTGTTCTTGTGGAATTGGCAAAGGGATATTTGGAAGCCCATAGAGGGCTATGGTGAAAAAGGGAATATCTTCCGTTCAAAACTGGAAAGAAGCTTTCTGAGAAACTGCTCTGTGTTCTGTTAATTCATCTCACAGAGTTACATCTTTCCCTTCAAGAAGCCTTTCGCTAAGGCTGTTCTTGTGGAATTGGCAAAGGGATATTTGGAAGCCCATAGAGGGCTATGGTGAAGAAGGGAATATCTTCCGTTCAAAACTGGAAAGAAGCTTTCTGAGAAACTGCTCTGTGTTCTTTTAATTCATCTCACAGAGTTACATCTTTCCATTCAAGAAGCCTTTCGCTAAGGCTGTTCTTGTGGAATTGGCAAAGGGATATTTGGAAGCCCATAGAGGGCTATGGTGAAAAAGGGAATATCTTCCTTTCAAAACTGGAAAGAAGCTTTCTGAGAAACTGCTCTGTGTTCTGTTAATTCATCTCACAGAGTTACATCTTTCCCTTCAAGAAGCCTTTCGCTAAGGCTGTTCTTGTGGAATTGGCAAAGGGATATTTGGAAGCCCATAGAGGGCTATGGTGAAAAAGGAAATATCTTCCCTTCAAAACTGGAAAGTAGCTTCTGAGAAACTGCTCTGTGTTCTGTTAATTCATCTCACAGAGTTACATCTTTCCCTTCAAGAAGCCTTTCGCTAAGGCTGTCCTTGTGGAATTGGCAAAGGGATATTTGGAAGCCCATAGAGGGCTATGGTGAAGAAGGAAATATCTTGCGTTCAAAACTGGAAAGAAGCTGTCTGAGAAACTGCTCTGTGTTCTGTTAATTCATCTCACAGAGTTACATCTTTCCCTTCAAGAAGCCTTTCGCTAAGGCTGTTCTTGTGGAATTGGCAAAGGGATATTTGGAAGCCCATAGAGGGCTATGGTGAAAAAGGGAATATCTTCCGTTCAAAACTGGAAAGAAGCTTTCTGAGAAACTGCTCTGTGTTCTGTTAATTCATCTCACAGAGTTACATCATTCCCTTCAAGAAGCCTTTCGCTAAGGCTGTTCTTGTGGAATTGGCAAAGGGATATTTGGAAGCCCATAGAGGGCTATGGTGAAAAGGAAATATCTTCCGTTCAAAACTGGAAAGAAGCTTTCTGAGAAACTGCTCTGTGTTCTGTTAATTCATCTCACAGAGTTACATCTTTCCCTTCAAGAAGCCTTTCGCTAAGGCTGTTCTTGTGGAATTGGCAAAGGGATATTTGGAAGCCCATAGAGGGCTACGGTGAAAAAGGAAATATCTTCCGTTCAAAACTGGAAAGAAGCTTTCTGAGAAACTGCTCTGTGTTCTGTTAATTCATCTCACAGAGTTACATCTTTCCTTTCAAGAAGCCTTTCGCTAAGGCTGTTCTTGTGGAATTGTCAAAGGGATATTTGGAAGCCCATAGAGGGTTATGGTGAAAAAGGAAATATCTTCCGTTCAAAACTGGAAAGAAGCTTTCTGAGAAACTGCTCTGTGTTCTGTTAATTCATCTCACAGAGTTACATCTTTCCCTTCAAGAAGCCTTTCGTTAAGGCTGTTCTTGTGGAATTGGCAAAGGGATATTTGGAAGCCCATAGAGGGCTATGGTGAAAAAGGGAATATCTTCCGTTCAAAACTGGAAAGAAGCTTTCTGAGAAACTGCTCTGTGTTCTGTTAATTCATCTCACAGAGTTACATCTTTCCCTTCAAGAAGCCTTTCGCTAAGGCTGTTCTTGTGGAATTGGCAAAGGGATATTTGGAAGCCCATAGAGGGCTATGGTGAAAAAGGAAATATCTTCCGTTCAAAACTGGAAAGAAGCTTTCTGAGAAACTGCTCTGTGTTCTGTTAATTCATCTCACAGAGTTATATCTTTCCCTTCAAGAAGCCTTTCGCTAAGGCTGTTCTTGTGGAATTGGCAAAGGGATATTTGGAAGCCCATAGAGGGCTATGGTGAAAAAGGAAATATCTTCCGTTCAAAACTGGAAAGAAGCTTTCTGAGAAACTGCTCTGTGTTCTCTTAATTCATCTCACAGAGTTACATCTTTCCCTTCAAGAAGCCTTTCGCTAAGGCTGTTCTTGTGGAATTGGCAAAGGGATATTTGGAAGCCCATAGAGGGCTATGGTGAAAAAGGGAATATCTTCCTTTCAAAACTGGAAAGAAGCTTTATGAGAAACTGCTCTGTGTTCTGTTAATTCATCTCACAGAGTTACATCTTTCCCTTCAAGAAGCCTTTCGCTAAGGCTGTTCTTGTGGAATTGGCAAAGGGATATTTGGAAGCCCATAGAGGGCTATGGTGAAAAAGGGAATATCTTCCGTTCAAAACTGGAAAGAAGCTTTCTGAGAAACTGCTCTCTGTTCTGTTAATTCATCTCACAGAGTTACATCTTTCCCTTCAAGAAGCCTTTCGCTAAGACTGTTCTTGTGGAATTGGCAAAGGGATATTTGGAAGCCCATAGAGGGCTATGGTGAAAAAGGGAATATCTTCCGTTCAAAACTGGAAAGAAGCTTTCTGAGAAACTGCTCTGTGTTCTGTTAATTCATCTCACAGAGTTACATCTTTCCCTTCAAGAAGCCTTTCGCTAAGGCTGTTCTTGTGGAATTGGCAAAGGGATATTTGGAAGCCCATAGAGGGCTATGGTGAAGAAGGGAATATCTTCCGTTCAAAACTGGAAAGAAGCTTTCTGAGAAACTGCTCTGTGTTCTTTTAATTCATCTCACAGAGTTACATCTTTCCATTCAAGAAGCCTTTCGCTAAGGCTGTTCTTGTGGAATTGGCAAAGGGATATTTGGAAGCCCATAGAGGGCTATGGTGAAAAAGGGAATATCTTCCTTTCAAAACTGGAAAGAAGCTTTCTGAGAAACTGCTCTGTGTTCTGTTAATTCATCTCACAGAGTTACATCTTTCCCTTCAAGAAGCCTTTTGCTAAGGCTGTTCTTGTGGAATTGGCAAAGGGATATTTGGAAGCCCATAGAGGGCTATGGTGAAAAAGGAAATATCTTCCGTTCAAAACTGGAAAGAAGCTTTCTGAGAAACTGCTCTGTGTTCTGTTAATTCATCTCACAGAGTTACATCTTTCCCTTCAAGAAGCCTTTCGCTAAGGCTGTTCTTGTGGAATTGGCAAAGGGATATTTGGAAGCCCATAGAGGGCTATGGTGAAAAAGGAAATATCTTCCGTTCAAAACTGGAAAGAAGCTTTCTGAGAAACTGCTCTGTGTTCTGTTAATTCATCTCACAGAGTTACATCTTTCCCTTCAAGAAGCCTTTCGCTAAGGCTGTTCTTGTGGAATTGGCAAAGGGATATTTGGAAGCCCATAGAGGGCTATGGTGAATAAGGAAATATCTTCCGTTCAAAACTGGAAAGAAGCTTTCTGAGAAACTGCTCTGTGTTCTGTTAATTCATCTCACAGAGTTACATCCTTCCCTTCAAGAAGCCTTTCGCTAAGGTTGTTCTTGTGGAACTGGCAAAGGGATATTTGGAAGACCATAGAGGGCTATGGTGAAAAAGGGAATATCTTCGGTTCAAAACTGGAAAGAAGCTTTCTGAGAAACTGCTCTGTGTTCTGTTAATTCATCTCACAGAGTTACATCTTTCCCTTCAAGAAGCCTTTCGCTAAGGCTGTTCTTGTGGAATTGGCAAGGGGATATTTGGAAGTCCATAGAGGGCTATGGTGAAAAAGGAAATATCTTCCGTTCAAAACTGGAAAGAAGCATTCTGAGAAACTGCTCTGTGTTCTGTTAATTCATCTCACAGAGTTACATCTTTCCCTTCAAGAAGCCTTTCGCTAAGGCTGTTCTTGTGGAATTGGCAAAGGGATATTTGGAAGCCCATAGAGGGCTATGGTGAAAAAGGAAATATCTTCCGTTCAAAACTGGAAAGAAGCTTTCTGAGAAACTGCTCTGTGTTCTGTTAATTCATCTCACAAAGTTACATCTTTCCCTTCAAGAAGCCTTTCGCTAAGGCTGTTCTTGTGGAATTGGCAAAGGGATATTTGGAAGCCCATAGAGGGCTATGGTGAAAAAGGAAATATCTTCCGTTCAAAAGTGGAAAGAAGCTTTCTGAGAAACTGCTCTGTGTTCTGTTAATTCATCTCACAGAGTTACATCTTTCCCTTCAAGAAGCCTTTCGCTAAGGATGTTCTTGTGGAATTGGCAAAGGGATATTTGGAAGCCCATAGAGGGCTATGGTGAAAAAGGAAATATCTTCCGTTCAAAACTGGAAAGAAGCTTTCTGAGAAACTGCTCTGTGTTCTGTTAATTCATCTCACAGAGGTACATCTTTCCCTTCAAGAAGCCTTTCGCTAAGGCTGTTCTTGTGGAATTGGCAAAGGGATATTTGGAAGCCAATAGAGGGCTATGGTGAAAAAGGGAATATCTTCCTTTCAAAACTGGAAAGAAGCTTTCTGGGAAACTGCTCTGTGTTCTGTTAATTCATCTCACAGAGTTACATCTTTCCCTTCAAGAAGCCTTTCGCTAAGGCTGTTCTTGTGGAATTGGCAAAGGGATATTTGGAAGCCCATAGAGGGCTATGGTGAAAAAGGGAATATCTTCCGTTCAAAACTGGAAAGAAGCTTTCTGAGAAACTGCTCTGTGTTCTGTTAATTCATCTCACAGAGTTACATCTTTCCCTTCAAGAAGCCTTTCGCTAAGGCTGTTCTTGTGGAATTGGCAAAGGGATATTTGGAAGCCCATAGAGGGCTATGGTGAAGAAGGGAATATCTTCCGTTCAAAACTGGAAAGAAGCTTTCTGAGAAACTGCTCTGTGTTCTTTTAATTCATCTCACAGAGTTACATCTTTCCATTCAAGAAGCCTTTCGCTAAGGCTGTTCTTGTGGAATTGGCAAAGGGATATTTGGAAGCCCATAGAGGGCTATGGTGAAAAAGGAAATATCTTCCGTTCAAAACTGGAAAGAAGCTTTCTGGTAATCTGCTCTGTGTTCTGTTAATTCATCTCACAGAGTTACATCTTTCCCTTCAAGAAGCCTTTCGCTAAGGCTGTTCTTGTGGAATTGGCAAAGGGATATTTGGAAGCCCATAGAGGGCTATGGTGAAAAAGGGAATACCTTCCGTTCAAAACTGGAAAGAAGCTTTCTGAGAAACTGCTCTGTGTTCTGTTAATTCATCTCACAGAGTTACATCTTTCCCTTCAAGAAGCCTTTCGCTAAGGCTGTTCTTGTGGAATTGGCAAAGGGATATTTGGAAGCCCATAGAGGGCTATGGTGAAAAAGGGAATATCTTCCGTTCAAAACTGGAAAGAAGCTTTCTGAGAAACTGCTCTGTGTTCTGTTAATTCATCTCACAGAGTTACATCTTTCCCTTCAAGAAGCCTTTCGCTAAGGCTGTTCTTGTGGAATTGGCAAAAGGATATTTGGAAGCCCATAGAGGGCTATGGTGAAAAAGGAAATATCTTCCGTTCAAAACTGGAAAGTAGCTTCTGAGAAACTGCTCTGTGTTCTGTTAATTCATCTCACAGAGTTACATCTTTCCCTTCAAGAAGCCTTTCGCTAAGGCTGTTCTTGTGGAATTGGCAAAGGGATATTTGGAAGCCCATAGAGGGCTATGGTGAAAAAGGAAATATCTTCCATTCAAAACTGGAAAGAAGCTTTCTGAGAAACTGCTCTGTGTTCTGTTAATTCATCTCACAGAGTTACATCTTTCCCTTCAAGAAGCCTTTCGCTAAGGCTGTTCTTGTGGAATTGGCAAAGGGATATTTGGAAGCCCATAGAGGGCTATGGTGAAGAAGGAAATATCTTCCGTTCAAAACTGGAAAGAAGCTTTCTGAGAAACTGCTCTGTGTTCTGTTAATTCATCTCACAGAGTTACATCCTTCCCTTCAAGAAGCCTTTCGCTAAGGTTGTTCTTGTGGAATTGGCAAAGGGATATTTGGAAGACCATAGAGGGCTATGGTGAAAAAGGGAATATCTTCCGTTCAAAACTGGAAAGAAGCTTTCTGAGAAACTGCTCTGTGTTCTGTTAATTCATCTCACAGAGTTACATCTTTCCCTTCAAGAAGCCTTTCGCTAAGGCTGTTCTTGTGGAATTGGCAAGGGGATATTTGGAAGCCCATAGAGGGCTATGGTGAAAAAGGAAATATCTTCCGTTCAAAACTGGAAAGAAGCTTTCTGAGAAACTGCTCTGTGTTCTGTTAATTCATCTCACAGAGTTACATCTTTCCCTTCAAGAAGCCTTTCGCTAAGGCTGTTCTTGTGGAATTGGCAAAGGGATATTTGGAAGCCCATAGAGGGCTATGGTGAAAAAGGAAATATCTTCCGTTCAAAACTGGAAAGAAGCTTTCTGAGAAACTGCTCTGTGTTCTGTTAATTCATCTCACAGAGTTACATCTTTCCCTTCAAGAAGCCTTTCGCTAAGGCTGTTCTTGTGGAAATGGCAAAGGGATATTTGGAAGCCCATAGAGGGCTATGGTGAAAAAGGAAATATCTTCCGTTCAAAACTGGAAAGAAGCTTTCTGAGAAACTGCTCTGTGTTCTGTTAATTCATCTCACAGAGTTACATCTTTCCCTTCAAGAAGCCTTTCGCTAAGGCTGTTCTTGTGGAATTGGCAAAGGGATATTTGGAAGCCCATAGAGGGCTATGGTGAAAAAGGGAATATCTTCCGTTCAAAACTGGAAAGAAGCTTTCTGAGAAACTGCTCTGTGTTCTGTTAATTCATCTCACAGAGTTACATCTTTCCCTTCAAGAAGCCTTTCGCTAAGGCTGTTCTTGTGGAATTGGCAAAGGGATATTTGGAAGCCCATAGAGGGCTATGGTGAAAAAGGGAATATCTTCCGTTCAAAACTGGAAAGAAGCTTTCTGAGAAACTGCTCTGTGTTCTGTTAATTCATCTCACAGAGTTACATCTTTCCCTTCAAGAAGCCTTTCGCTAAGGCTGTTCTTGTGGAATTGGCAAAGGGATATTTGGAAGCCCATAGAGGGCTATGGTGAAGAAGGGAATATCTTCCGTTCAAAACTGGAAAGAAGCTTTCTGAGAAACTGCTCTGTGTTCTTTTAATTCATCTCACAGAGTTACATCTTTCCATTCAAGAAGCCTTTCGCTAAGGCTGTTCTTGTGGAATTGGCAAAGGGATATTTGGAAGCCCATAGAGGGCTATGGTGAAAAAGGAAATATCTTCCGTTCAAAACTGGAAAGAAGCTTTCTGGTAATCTGCTCTGTGTTCTGTTAATTCATCTCACAGAGTTACATCTTTCCCTTCAAGAAGCCTTTCGCTAAGGCTGTTCTTGTGGAATTGGCAAAGGGATATTTGGAAGCCCATAGAGGGCTATGGTGAAAAAGGGAATATCTTCCGTTCAAAACTGGAAAGAAGCTTTCTGAGAAACTGCTCTGTGTTCTGTTAATTCATCTCACAGAGTTACATCTTTCCCTTCAAGAAGCCTTTCGCTAAGGCTGTTCTTGTGGAATTGGCAAAGGGATATTTGGAAACCCATAGAGGGCTATGGTGAAAAAGGGAATATCTTCCGTTCAAAACTGGAAAGAAGCTTTCTGAGAAACTGCTCTGTGTTCTGTTAATTCATCTCACAGAGTTACATCTTTCCCTTCAAGAAGCCTTTCGCTAAGGCTGTTCTTGTGGAATTGGCAAAGGGATATTTGGAAGCCCATAGAGGGCTATGGTGAAAAAGGAAATATCTTCCCTTCAAAACTGGAAAGTAGCTTCTGAGAAACTGCTCTGTGTTCTGTTAATTCATCTCACAGAGTTACATCTTTCCCTTCAAGAAGCCTTTCGCTAAGGCTGTCCTTGTGGAATTGGCAAAGGGATATTTGGAAGCCCATAGAGGGCTATGGTGAAGAAGGAAATATCTTGCGTTCAAAACTGGAAAGAAGCTGTCTGAGAAACTGCTCTGTGTTCTGTTAATTCATCTCACAGAGTTACATCTTTCCCTTCAAGAAGCCTTTCGCTAAGGCTGTTCTTGTGGAATTGGCAAAGGGATATTTGGAAGCCCATAGAGGGCTATGGTGAAAAAGGGAATATCTTCCGTTCAAAACTGGAAAGAAGCTTTCTGAGAAACTGCTCTGTGTTCTGTTAATTCATCTCACAGAGTTACATCATTCCCTTCAAGAAGCCTTTCGCTAAGGCTGTTCTTGTGGAATTGGCAAAGGGATATTTGGAAGCCCATAGAGGGCTATGGTGAAAAGGAAATATCTTCCGTTCAAAACTGGAAAGAAGCTTTCTGAGAAACTGCTCTGTGTTCTGTTAATTCATCTCACAGAGTTACATATTTCCCTTCAAGAAGCCTTTCGCTAAGGCTGTTCTTGTGGAATTGGCAAAGGGATATTTGGAAGCCCATAGAGGGCTACGGTGAAAAAGGAAATATCTTCCGTTCAAAACTGGAAAGAAGCTTTCTGAGAAACTGCTCTGTGTTCTGTTAATTCATCTCACAGAGTTACATCTTTCCTTTCAAGAAGCCTTTCGCTAAGGCTGTTCTTGTGGAATTGTCAAAGGGATATTTGGAAGCCCATAGAGGGTTATGGTGAAAAAGGAAATATCTTCCGTTCAAAACTGGAAAGAAGCTTTCTGAGAAACTGCTCTGTGTTCTGTTAATTCATCTCACAGAGTTATATCTTTCCCTTCAAGAAGCCTTTCGCTAAGGCTGTTCTTGTGGAATTGGCAAAGGGATATTTGGAAGCCCATAGAGGGCTATGGTGAAAAAGGAAATATCTTCCGTTCAAAACTGGAAAGAAGCTTTCTGAGAAACTGCTCTGTGTTCTCTTAATTCATCTCACAGAGTTACATCTTTCCCTTCAAGAAGCCTTTCGCTAAGGCTGTTCTTGTGGAATTGGCAAAGGGATATTTGGAAGCCCATAGAGGGCTATGGTGAAAAAGGGAATATCTTCCTTTCAAAACTGGAAAGAAGCTTTATGAGAAACTGCTCTGTGTTCTGTTAATTCATCTCACAGAGTTACATCTTTCCCTTCAAGAAGCCTTTCGCTAAGGCTGTTCTTGTGGAATTGGCAAAGGGATATTTGGAAGCCCATAGAGGGCTATGGTGAAAAAGGGAATATCTTCCGTTCAAAACTGGAAAGAAGCTTTCTGAGAAACTGCTCTCTGTTCTGTTAATTCATCTCACAGAGTTACATCTTTCCCTTCAAGAAGCCTTTCGCTAAGACTGTTCTTGTGGAATTGGCAAAGGGATATTTGGAAGCCCATAGAGGGCTATGGTGAAAAAGGGAATATCTTCCGTTCAAAACTGGAAAGAAGCTTTCTGAGAAACTGCTCTGTGTTCTCTTAATTCATCTCACAGAGTTACATCTTTCCCTTCAAGAAGCCTTTCGCTAACTCTGTTCTTGTGGAATTGGCAAAGGGATATTTGGAAGCCCATAGAGGGCTATGGTGAAAAAGGGAATATCTTCCGTTCAAAACTGGAAAGAAGCTTTCTGAGAAACTGCTCTGTGTTCTGTTAATTCATCTCACAGAGTTACATCTTTCCCTTCAAGAAGCCTTTCGCTAAGGCTGTTCTTGTGGAATTGGCAAAGGGATATTTGGAAGCCCATAGAGGGCTATGGTGAAAAAGGGAATATCTTCCGTTCAAAACTGGAAAGAAGCTTTCTGAGAAACTGCTCTGTGTTCTGTTAATTCATCTCACAGAGTTACATCTTTCCCTTCAAGAAGCCTTTCGCTAAGGCTGTTCTTGTGGAATTGGCAAAGGGATATTTGGAAGCCCATAGAGGGCTATGGTGAAAAAGGAAATATCTTCCGTTCAAAACTGGAAAGTAGCTTCTGAGAAACTGCTCTGTGTTCTGTTAATTCATCTCACAGAGTTACATCTTTCCCTTCAAGAAGCCTTTCGCTAAGGCTGTTCTTGTGGAATTGGCAAAGGGATATTTGGAAGCCCATAGAGGGCTATGGTGAAAAAGGAAATATCTTCCATTCAAAACTGGAAAGAAGCTTTCTGAGAAACTGCTCTGTGTTCTGTTAATTCATCTCACAGAGTTACATCTTTCCCTTCAAGAAGCCTTTCGCTAAGGCTGTTCTTGTGGAATTGGCAAAGGGATATTTGGAAGCCCATAGAGGGCTATGGTGAAGAAGGAAATATCTTCCGTTCAAAACTGGAAAGAAGCTTTCTGAGAAACTGCTCTGTGTTCTGTTAATTCATCTCACAGAGTTACATCCTTCCCTTCAAGAAGCCTTTCGCTAAGGTTGTTCTTGTGGAATTGGCAAAGGGATATTTGGAAGACCATAGAGGGCTATGGTGAAAAAGGGAATATCTTCCGTTCAAAACTGGAAAGTGCTTTCTGAGAAACTGCTCTGTGTTCTGTTAATTCATCTCACAGAGTTACATCTTTCCCTTCAAGAAGCCTTTCGCTAAGGCTGTTCTTGTGGAATTGGCAAGGGGATATTTGGAAGCCCATAGAGGGCTATGGTGAAAAAGGAAATATCTTCCGTTCAAAACTGGAAAGAAGCTTTCTGAGAAACTGCTCTGTGTTCTGTTAATTCATCTCACAGAGTTACATCTTTCCCTTCAAGAAGCCTTTCGCTAAGGCTGTTCTTGTGGAATTGGCAAAGGGATATTTGGAAGCCCATAGAGGGCTATGGTGAAAAAGGAAATATCTTCCGTTCAAAACTGGAAAGAAGCTTTCTGAGAAACTGCTCTGTGTTCTGTTAATTCATCTCACAGAGTTACATCTTTCCCTTCAAGAAGCCTGTCGCTAAGGCTGTTCTTGTGGAAATGGCAAAGGGATATTTGGAAGCCCATAGAGGGCTATGGTGAAAAAGGAAATATCTTCCGTTCAAAACTGGAAAGAAGCTTTCTGAGAAACTGCTCTGTGTTCTGTTAATTCATCTCACAGAGTTACATCTTTCCCTTCAAGAAGCCTTTCGCTAAGGCTGTTCTTGTGGAATTGGCAAAGGGATATTTGGAAGCCCATAGAGGGCTATGGTGAAAAAGGGAATATCTTCCGTTCAAAACTGGAAAGAAGCTTTCTGAGAAACTGCTCTGTGTTCTGTTAATTCATCTCACAGAGTTACATCTTTCCCTTCAAGAAGCCTTTCGCTAAGGCTGTTCTTGTGGAATTGGCAAAGGGATATTTGGAAGCCCATAGAGGGCTATGGTGAAAAAGGGAATATCTTCCGTTCAAAACTGGAAAGAAGCTTTCTGAGAAACTGCTCTGTGTTCTGTTAATTCATCTCACAGAGTTACATCTTTCCCTTCAAGAAGCCTTTCGCTAAGGCTGTTCTTGTGGAATTGGCAAAGGGATATTTGGAAGCCCATAGAGGGCTATGGTGAAGAAGGGAATATCTTCCGTTCAAAACTGGAAAGAAGCTTTCTGAGAAACTGCTCTGTGTTCTTTTAATTCATCTCACAGAGTTACATCTTTCCATTCAAGAAGCCTTTCGGTAAGGCTGTTCTTGTGGAATTGGCAAAGGGATATTTGGAAGCCCATAGAGGGCTATGGTGAAAAAGGAAATATCTTCCGTTCAAAACTGGAAAGAAGCTTTCTGGTAATCTGCTCTGTGTTCTGTTAATTCATCTCACAGAGTTACATCTTTCCCTTCAAGAAGCCTTTCGCTAAGGCTGTTCTTGTGGAATTGGCAAAGGGATATTTGGAAGCCCATAGAGGGCTATGGTGAAAAAGGGAATATCTTCCGTTCAAAACTGGAAAGAAGCTTTCTGAGAAACTGCTCTGTGTTCTGTTAATTCATCTCACAGAGTTACATCTTTCCCTTCAAGAAGCCTTTCGCTAAGGCTGTTCTTGTGGAATTGGCAAAGGGATATTTGGAAACCCATAGAGGGCTATGGTGAAAAAGGGAATATCTTCCGTTCAAAACTGGAAAGAAGCTTTCTGAGAAACTGCTCTGTGTTCTGTTAATTCATCTCACAGAGTTACATCTTTCCCTTCAAGAAGCCTTTCGCTAAGGCTGTTCTTGTGGAATTGGCAAAGGGATATTTGGAAGCCCATAGAGGGCTATGGTGAAAAAGGAAATATCTTCCCTTCAAAACTGGAAAGTAGCTTCTGAGAAACTGCTCTGTGTTCTGTTAATTCATCTCACAGAGTTACATCTTTCCCTTCAAGAAGCCTTTCGCTAAGGCTGTCCTTGTGGAATTGGCAAAGGGATATTTGGAAGCCCATAGAGGGCTATGGTGAAGAAGGAAATATCTTGCGTTCAAAACTGGAAAGAAGCTGTCTGAGAAACTGCTCTGTGTTCTGTTAATTCATCTCACAGAGTTACATCTTTCCCTTCAAGAAGCCTTTCGCTAAGGCTGTTCTTGTGGAATTGGCAAAGGGATATTTGGAAGCCCATAGAGGGCTATGGTGAAAAAGGGAATATCTTCCGTTCAAAACTGGAAAGAAGCTTTCTGAGAAACTGCTCTGTGTTCTGTTAATTCATCTCACAGAGTTACATCATTCCCTTCAAGAAGCCTTTCGCTAAGGCTGTTCTTGTGGAATTGGCAAAGGGATATTTGGAAGCCCATAGAGGGCTATGGTGAAAAGGAAATATCTTCCGTTCAAAACTGGAAAGAAGCTTTCTGAGAAACTGCTCTGTGTTCTGTTAATTCATCTCACAGAGTTACATATTTCCCTTCAAGAAGCCTTTCGCTAAGGCTGTTCTTGTGGAATTGGCAAAGGGATATTTGGAAGCCCATAGAGTGCTACGGTGAAAAAGGAAATATCTTCCGTTCAAAACTGGAAAGAAGCTTTCTGAGAAACTGCTCTGTGTTCTGTTAATTCATCTCACAGAGTTACATCTTTCCTTTCAAGAAGCCTTTCGCTAACGCTGTTCTTGTGGAATTGTCAAAGGGATATTTGGAAGCCCATAGAGGGTTATGGTGAAAAAGGAAATATCTTCCGTTCAAAACTGGAAAGAAGCTTTCTGAGAAACTGCTCTGTGTTCTGTTAATTCATCTCACAGAGTTACATCTTTCCCTTCAAGAAGCCTTTCGTTAAGGCTGTTCTTGTGGAATTGGCAAAGGGATATTTGGAAGCCCATAGAGGGCTATGGTGAAAAAGGGAATATCTTCCGTTCAAAACTGGAAAGAAGCTTTCTGAGAAACTGCTCTGTGTTCTGTTAATTCATCTCACAGAGTTACATCTTTCCCTTCAAGAAGCCTTTCGCTAAGGCTGTTCTTGTGGAATTGGCAAAGGGATATTTGGAAGCCCATAGAGGGCTATGGTGAAAAAGGAAATATCTTCCGTTCAAAACTGGAAAGAAGCTTTCTGAGAAACTGCTCTGTGTTCTGTTAATTCATCTCACAGAGTTATATCTTTCCCTTCAAGAAGCCTTTCGCTAAGGCTGTTCTTGTGGAATTGGCAAAGGGATATTTGGAAGCCCATAGAGGGCTATGGTGAAAAAGGAAATATCTTCCGTTCAAACCTGGAAAGAAGCTTTCTGAGAAACTGCTCTGTGTTCTCTTAATTCATCTCACAGAGTTACATCTTTCCCTTCAAGAAGCCTTTCGCTAAGGCTGTTCTTGTGGAATTGGCAAAGGGATATTTGGAAGCCCATAGAGGGCTATGGTGAAAAGGGGAATATCTTCCGTTCAAAACTGGAAAGAAGCTTTCTGAGAAACTGCTCTCTGTTCTGTTAATTCATCTCACAGAGTTACATCTTTCCCTTCAAGAAGCCTTTCGCTAAGACTGTTCTTGTGGAATTGGCAAAGGGATATTTGGAAGCCCATAGAGGGCTATGGTGAAAAAGGGAATATCTTCCGTTCAAAACTGGAAAGAAGCTTTCTGAGAAACTGCTCTGTGTTCTCTTAATTCATCTCACAGAGTTACATCTTTCCCTTCAAGAAGCCTTTCGCTAACTCTGTTCTTGTGGAATTCGCAAAGGGATATTTGGAAGCCCATAGAGGGCTATGGTGAAAAAGGGAATATCTTCCGTTCAAAACTGGTAAGAAGCTTTCTGAGAAACTGCTCTGTGTTCTGTTAATTCATCTCACAGAGTTACATCTTTCCCTTCAAGAAGCCTTTCGCTAAGGCTGTTCTTGTGGAATTGGCAAAGGGATATTTGGAAGCCCATAGAGGGCTATGGTGAAAAAGGGAATATCTTCCGTTCAAAACTGGTAAGAAGCTTTCTGAGAAACTGCTCTGTGTTCTGTTAATTCATCTCACAGAGTTACATCTTTCCCTTCAAGAAGCCTTTCGCTAAGGCTGTTCTTGTGGAATTGGCAAAGGATATTTGGAAGCCCATAGAGGGATACGGTGAAAAAGGAAATATCTTCCGTTCAAAACTGGAATGAAGCTTTCTGAGAAACTGCTCTGTGTTCTGTTAATTCATCTCACAGAGTTACGTCTTTCCCTTCAAGAAGCCTTTCGCTAAGGCTGTTCTTGTGGAATTGGCAAAGGGATATTTGGAAGACCATAGAGGGCTATGGTGAAAAAGGGAATATCTTCCGTTCAAAACTGGAAAGAAGCTTTCTGAGAAACTGCTCTGTGTTCTGTTAATTCATCTCACAGAGTTACATCTTTCCCTTCAAGAAGCCTTTCGCTAAGGCTGTCCTTGTGGAATTGGCAAAGGGATATTTGGAAGCCCAAAGAGGGCTATGGTGAAAAAGGAAATATCTTCCGTTCAAAACTGGAAAGAAGCTTTCTGAGAAACTGCTCTGTGTTCTGTTAATTCATCTCACAGAGTTACATCTTTCCCTTCAAGAAGCCTTTCGCTAAAGCTGTTCTTGTGCAATGGGCAAAGGGATATTTGGAAGTCCATAGAGGGCTATGGTGAAAAAGGGAATATCTTCCTTTCAAAACTGGAAAGAAGCTTTCTGAGAAACTGCTCTGTGTTCTGTTAATTCATCTCACAGAGTTACATCTTTCCCTTCAAGAAGCCTTTCGCTAAGGCTGTTCTTGTGGAATTGGCAAAGGGATATTTGGAAGCCCATAGAGGGCTATGGTGAAAAAGGAAATATCTTCCGTTCAAAACTGGAAAGAAGCTTTCTGAGAAACTGCTCTGTGTTCTGTTAATTCATCTCACAGAGTTACATCTTTCCCTTCAAGAAGACTTTCGCTAAGGCTGTTCTTGTGGAATTGGCAAAGGGATATTTGGAAGCCCATAGAGGGCTATGGTGAAAAAGGAAATATCTTCCGTTCAAAACTGGAAAGAAGCTTTCTGAGAAACTGCTCTGTGTTCTGTTAATTCATCTCACAGAGTTACATCTTTCCCTTCAAGAAGCCTTTCGCTAAGGCTGTTCTTGTGGAATTGGCAAAGGGATATTTGGAAGCCCATAGAGGGCTATGGTGAAAAAGGAAATATCTTCCGTTCAAAACTGGAAAGAAGCTTTCTGGTAATCTGCTCTGTGTTCTGTTAATTCATCTCACAGAGTTACATCTTTCCCTTCAAGAAGCCTTTCGCTAAGGCTGTTCTTGTGGAATTGGCAAAGGGATATTTGGAAGCCCATAGAGGGCTATGGTGAAAAAGGGAATATCTTCCGTTCAAAACTGGAAAGAAGCTTTCTGAGAAACTGCTCTGTGTTCTGTTAATTCATCTCACAGAGTTACATCTTTCCCTTCAAGAAGCCTTTCGCTAAGGCTGTTCTTGTGGAATTGGCAAAGGGATATTTGGAAGCCCATAGAGGGCTATGGTGAAAAAGGGAATATCTTCCGTTCAAAACTGGAAAGAAGCTTTCTGAGAAACTGCTCTGTGTTCTGTTAATTCATCTCACAGAGTTACATCTTTCCCTTCAAGAAGCCTTTCGCTAAGGCTGTTCTTGTGGAATTGGCAAAGGGATATTTGGAAGCCCATAGAGGGCTATGGTGAAAAAGGAAATATCTTCCGTTCAAAACTGGAAAGTAGCTTCTGAGAAACTGCTCTGTGTTCTGTTAATTCATCTCACAGAGTTACATCTTTCCCTTCAAGAAGCCTTTCGCTAAGGCTGTTCTTGTGGAATTGGCAAAGGGATATTTGGAAGCCCATAGAGGGCTATGGTGAAAAAGGAAATATCTTCCATTCAAAACTGGAAAGAAGCTTTCTGAGAAACTGCTCTGTGTTCTGTTAATTCATCTCACAGAGTTACATCTTTCCCTTCAAGAAGCCTTTCGCTAAGGCTGTTCTTGTGGAATTGGCAAAGGGATATTTGGAAGCCCATAGAGGGCTATGGTGAAGAAGGAAATATCTTCCGTTCAAAACTGGAAAGAAGCTTTCTGAGAAACTGCTCTGTGTTCTGTTAATTCATCTCACAGAGTTACATCCTTCCCTTCAAGAAGCCTTTCGCTAAGGTTGTTCTTGTGGAATTGGCAAAGGGATATTTGGAAGACCATAGAGGGCTATGGTGAAAAAGGGAATATCTTCCGTTCAAAACTGGAAAGAAGCTTTCTGAGAAACTGCTCTGTGTTCTGTTAATTCATCTCACAGAGTTACATCTTTCCCTTCAAGAAGCCTTTCGCTAAGGCTGTTCTTGTGGAATTGGCAAGGGGATATTTGGAAGCCCATAGAGGGCTATGGTGAAAAAGGAAATATCTTCCGTTCAAAACTGGAAAGAAGCTTTCTGAGAAACTGCTCTGTGTTCTGTTAATTCATCTCACAGAGTTACATCTTTCCCTTCAAGAAGCCTTTCGCTAAGGCTGTTCTTGTGGAATTGGCAAAGGGATATTTGGAAGCCCATAGAGGGCTATGGTGAAAAAGGAAATATCTTCCGTTCAAAACTGGAAAGAAGCTTTCTGAGAAACTGCTCTGTGTTCTGTTAATTCATCTCACAGAGTTACATCTTTCCCTTCAAGAAGCCTTTCGCTAAGGCTGTTCTTGTGGAAATGGCAAAGGGATATTTGGAAGCCCATAGAGGGCTATGGTGAAAAAGGAAATATCTTCCGTTCAAAACTGGAAAGAAGCTTTCTGAGAAACTGCTCTGTGTTCTGTTAATTCATCTCACAGAGTTACATCTTTCCCTTCAAGAAGCCTTTCGCTAAGGATGTTCTTGTGGAATTGGCAAAGGGATATTTGGAAGCCCATAGAGGGCTATGGTGAAAAAGGAAATATCTTCCGTTCAAAACTGGAAAGAAGCTTTCTGAGAAACTGCTCTGTGTTCTGTTAATTCATCTCACAGAGGTACATCTTTCCCTTCAAGAAGCCTTTCGCTAAGGCTGTTCTTGTGGAATTGGAAAGGGATATTTGGAAGCCAATAGAGGGCTATGGTGAAAAAAGGAATATCTTCCTTTCAAAACTGGAAAGAAGCTTTCTGAGAAACTGCTCTGTGTTCTGTTAATTCATCTCACAGAGTTACATCTTTCCCTTCAAGAAGCCTTTCGCTAAGGCTGTTCTTGTGGAATTGGCAAAGGGATATTTGGAAGCCCATAGAGGGCTATGGTGAAAAAGGGAATATCTTCCGTTCAAAACTGGAAAGAAGCTTTCTGAGAAACTGCTCTGTGTTCTGTTAATTCATCTCACAGAGTTACATCTTTCCCTTCAAGAAGCCTTTCGCTAAGGCTGTTCTTGTGGAATTGGCAAAGGGATATTTGGAAGCCCATAGAGGGCTATGGTGAAAAAGGGAATATCTTCCGTTCAAAACTGGAAAGAAGCTTTCTGAGAAACTGCTCTGTGTTCTGTTAATTCATCTCACAGAGTTACATCTTTCCCTTCAAGAAGCCTTTCGCTAAGGCTGTTCTTGTGGAATTGGCAAAGGGATATTTGGAAGCCCATAGAGGGCTATGGTGAAGAAGGGAATATCTTCCGTTCAAAACTGGAAAGAAGCTTTCTGAGAAACTGCTCTGTGTTCTTTTAATTCATCTCACAGAGTTACATCTTTCCATTCAAGAAGCCTTTCGCTAAGGCTGTTCTTGTGGAATTGGCAAAGGGATATTTGGAAGCCCATAGAGGGCTATGGTGAAAAAGGAAATATCTTCCGTTCAAAACTGGAAAGAAGCTTTCTGGTAATCTGCTCTGTGTTCTGTTAATTCATCTCACAGAGTTACATCTTTCCCTTCAAGAAGCCTTTCGCTAAGGCTGTTCTTGTGGAATTGGCAAAGGGATATTTGGAAGCCCATAGAGGGCTATGGTGAAAAAGGGAATATCTTCCGTTCAAAACTGGAAAGAAGCTTTCTGAGAAACTGCTCTGTGTTCTGTTAATTCATCTCACAGAGTTACATCTTTCCCTTCAAGAAGCCTTTCGCTAAGGCTGTTCTTGTGGAATTGGCAAAGGGATATTTGGAAACCCATAGAGGGCTATGGTGAAAAAGGGAATATCTTCCGTTCAAAACTGGAAAGAAGCTTTCTGAGAAACTGCTCTGTGTTCTGTTAATTCATCTCACAGAGTTACATCTTTCCCTTCAAGAAGCCTTTCGCTAAGGCTGTTCTTGTGGAATTGGCAAAGGGATATTTGGAAGCCCATAGAGGGCTATGGTGAAAAAGGAAATATCTTCCGTTCAAAACTGGAAAGTAGCTTCTGAGAAACTGCTCTGTGTTCTGTTAATTCATCACACAGAGTTACATCTTTCCCTTCAAGAAGCCTTTCGCTAAGGCTGTCCTTGTGGAATTGGCAAAGGGATATTTGGAAGCCCATAGAGGGCTATGGTGAAGAAGGAAATATCTTGCGTTCAAAACTGGAAAGAAGCTGTCTGAGAAACTGCTCTGTGTTCTGTTAATTCATCTCACAGAGTTACATCTTTCCCTTCAAGAAGCCTTTCGCTAAGGCTGTTCTTGTGGAATTGGCAAAGGGATATTTGGAAGCCCATAGAGGGCTATGGTGAAAAAGGGAATATCTTCCGTTCAAAACTGGAAAGAAGCTTTCTGAGAAACTGCTCTGTGTTCTGTTAATTCATCTCACAGAGTTACATCATTCCCTTCAAGAAGCCTTTCGCTAAGGCTGTTCTTGTGGAATTGGCAAAGGGATATTTGGAAGCCCATAGAGGGCTATGGTGAAAAGGAAATATCTTCCGTTCAAAACTGGAAAGAAGCTTTCTGAGAAACTGCTCTGTGTTCTGTTAATTCATCTCACAGAGTTACATATTTCCCTTCAAGAAGCCTTTCGCTAAGGCTGTTCTTGTGGAATTGGCAAAGGGATATTTGGAAGCCCATAGAGGGCTATGGTGAAAAAGGAAATATCTTCCGTTCAAAACTGGAAAGAAGCTTTCTGAGAAACTGCTCTGTGTTCTGTTAATTCATCTCACAGAGTTACATCTTTCCTTTCAAGAAGCCTTTCGCTAAGGCTGTTCTTGTGGAATTGTCAAAGGGATATTTGGAAGCCCATAGAGGGTTATGGTGAAAAAGGAAATATCTTCCGTTCAAAACTGGAAAGAAGCTTTCTGAGAAACTGCTCTGTGTTCTGTTAATTCATCTCACAGAGTTACATCTTTCCCTTCAAGAAGCCTTTCGTTAAGGCTGTTCTTGTGGAATTGGCAAAGGGATATTTGGAAGCCCATAGAGGGCTATGGTGAAAAAGGGAATATCTTCCGTTCAAAACTGGAAAGAAGCTTTCTGAGAAACTGCTCTGTGTTCTGTTAATTCATCTCACAGAGTTACATCTTTCTCTTCAAGAAGCCTTTCGCTAAGGCTGTTCTTGTGGAATTGGCAAAGGGATATTTGGAAGCCCATAGAGGGCTATGGTGAAAAAGGAAATATCTTCCGTTCAAAACTGGAAAGAAGCTTTCTGAGAAACTGCTCTGTGTTCTGTTAATTCATCTCACAGAGTTACATCTTTCCCTTCAAGAAGCCTTTCGCTAAGGCTGTTCTTGTGGAATTGGCAAAGGGATATTTGGAAGCCCATAGAGGGCTATGGTGAAAAAGGAAATATCTTCCGTTCAAAACTGGAAAGAAGCTTTCTGAGAAACTGCTCTGTGTTCTGTTAATTCATCTCACAGAGTTACATCTTTCCCTTCAAGAAGCCTTTCGCTAAGGCTGTTCTTGTGGAATTGGCAAAGGGATATTTGGAAGCCCATAGAGGGCTATGGTGAAAAAGGGAATATCTTCCTTTCAAAACTGGAAAGAAGCTTTATGAGAAACTGCTCTGTGTTCTGTTAATTCATCTCACAGAGTTACATCTTTCCCTTCAAGAAGCCTTTCGCTAAGGCTGTTCTTGTGGAATTGTCAAAGGGATATTTGGAAGCCCATAGAGGGCTATGGTGAAAAAGGAAATATCTTCCGTTCAAAACTGGGAAGAAGCTTTCTGAGAAACTGCTCTGTGTTCTGTTAATTCATCTCACAGAGTTACATCTTTCCCTTCAAGAAGCCTTTCGCTAAGGCTGTTCTTGTGGAATTGGCAAAGGGATATTTGGAAGCCCATAGAGGGCTATGGTGAAAAAGGGAATATCTTCCGTTCAAAACTGGAAAGAAGCTTTCTGAGAAACTGCTCTCTGTTCTGTTAATTCATCTCACAGAGTTACATCTTTCCCTTCAAGAAGCCTTTCGCTAAGACTGTTCTTGTGGAATTGGCAAAGGGATATTTGGAAGCCCATAGAGGGCTATGGTGAAAAAGGGAATATCTTCCGTTCAAAACTGGAAAGAAGCTTTCTGAGAAACTGCTCTGTGTTCTCTTAATTCATCTCACAGAGTTACATCTTTCCCTTCAAGAAGCCTTTCGCTAACTCTGTTCTTGTGGAATTGGCAAAGGGATATTTGGAAGCCCATAGAGGGCTATGGTGAAAAAGGGAATATCTTCCGTTCAAAACTGGTAAGAAGCTTTCTGAGAAACTGCTCTGTGTTCTGTTAATTCATCTCAGAGAGTTACATCTTTCCCTTCAAGAAGCCTTTCGCTAAGGCTGTTCTTGTGGAATTGGCAAAGGGATATTTGGAAGCCCATAGAGGGCTATGGTGAAAAAGGGAATATCTTCCGTTCAAAACTGGTAAGAAGCTTTCTGAGAAACTGCTCTGTGTTCTGTTAATTCATCTCACAGAGTTACATCTTTCCCTTCAAGAAGCCTTTCGCTAAGGCTGTTCTTGTGGAATTGGCAAAGGGATATTTGGAAGCCCATAGAGGGCTATGGTGAAAAAGGGAATATCTTCCGTTCAAAACTGGAAAGAAGCTTTCTGAGAAACTGCTCTGTGTTCTGTTAATTCATCTCACAGAGTTACATCTTTCCCTTCAAGAAGACTTTCGCTAAGGCTGTTCTTGTGGAATTGGCAAAGGGATATTTGGAAGCCCATAGAGGGCTATGGTGAAAAAGGAAATATCTTCCGTTCAAAACTGGAAAGAAGCTTTCTGAGAAACTGCTCTGTGTTCTGTTAATTCATCTCACAGAGTTACATCTTTCCCTTCAAGAAGCCTTTCGCTAAGGCTGTTCTTGTGGAATTGGCAAAGGGATATTTGGAAGCCCATAGAGGGCTATGGTGACGAAGGAAATATCTTCCGTTCAAAACTGGAAAGAAGCTTTCTGAGAAACTGCTCTGTGTTCTGTTAATTCATCTCACAGAGTTACATCTTTCCCTTCAAGAAGCCTTTCGCTAAGGCTGTTCTTGTGGAATTGGCAAAGGGATATTTGGAAGACCATAGAGGGCTATGGTGAAAAAGGGAATATCTTCCGTTCAAAACTTGAAAGAAGCTTTCTGAGAAACTGCTCTGTGTTCTGTTAATTCATCTCACAGAGTTACATCTTTCCCTTCAGGAAGCCTTTCGCTAAGGCTGTTCTTGTGGAATTGGCAAAGGGATATTTGGAAGCCCATAGAGGGCTATGGTGAAAAAGGGAATATCTTCCGTTCAAAACTGGTAAGAAGCTTTCTGAGAAACTGCTCTGTGTTCTGTTAATTCATCTCACAGAGTTACATCTTTCCCTTCAAGAAGCCTTTCGCTAAGGCTGTTCTTGTGGAATTGGCAAAGGGATATTTGGAAGCCCATAGAGGGCTATGGTGAAAATGGAAATATCTTCCGTTCAAAACTGGAAAGAAGCTTTCTGAGAAACTGCTCTGTGTTCTGTTAATTCATCTCACAGAGTTACATCTTTCCCTTCAAGAAGCCTTTCGCTAAGGCTGTTCTTGTGGAATTGGCAAAGGGATATTTGGAAGCCCATAGAGGGCTATGGTGAAAAAGGAAATATCTTCCGTTCAAAACTGGAAAGAAGCTTTCTGAGAAACTGCTCTGTGTTCTGTTAATTCATCTCACAGAGTTACATCTTTCCCTTCAAGAAGCCTTTCGCTAAGGCTGTTCTTGTGGAATTGGCAAAGGGATATTTGGAAGCCCATAGAGGGCTATGGTGAAAAAGGGAATATCTTCCGTTCAAAACTGGAAAGAAGCTTTCTGAGAAACTGCTCTGTGTTCTGTTAATTCATCTCACAGAGTTACATCTTTCCCTTCAAGAAGCCTTTCGCTAAGGCTGTTCTTGTGGAATTGGCAAAGGGATATTTGGAAGCCCATAGAGGGCTACGGTGAAGAAGGTAATATCTTCCGTTCAAAACTGGAAAGAAGCTTTCTGAGAAACTGCTCTGTGTTCTGTTAATTCATCTCACAGAGTTCCATCTTTCCATTCAAGAAGCCTTTTGCTAAGGCTGTTCTTGTGGAATTGGCAAAGGGATATTTGGAAGCCCATAGAGGGCTATGGTGAAAAAGGAAATATCTTCCGTTCAAAACTGGAAAGTAGCTTCTGAGAAACTGCTCTGTGTTCTGTTAATTCATCTCACAGAGTTACATCTTTCCCTTCAAGAAGCCTTTCGCTAAGGCTGTTCTTGTGGAATTGGCAAAGGGATATTTGGAAGCCCATAGAGGGCTATGGTGAAAAAGGAAATATCTTCCGTTCAAAACTGGAAAGAAGCTTTCTGAGAAACTGCTCTGTGTTCTGTTAATTCATCTCACAAAGTTACATCTTTCCCTTCAAGAAGCCTTTCGCTAAGGCTGTTCTTGTGGAATTGGCAAAGGGATATTTGGAAGCCCATAGAGGGCTATGGTGAAAAAGGAAATATCTTCCGTTCAAAAGTGGAAAGAAGCTTTCTGAGAAACTGCTCTGTGTTCTGTTAATTCATCTCACCGAGTTACATCTTTCCCTTCAAGAAGCCTTTCGCTAAGGATGTTCTTGTGGAATTGGCAAAGGGATATTTGGAAGCCCATAGAGGGCTATGGTGAAAAAGGAAATATCTTCCGTTCAAAACTGGAAAGAAGCTTTCTGAGAAACTGCTCTGTGTTCTGTTAATTCATCTCACAGAGGTACATCTTTCCCTTCAAGAAGCCTTTCGCTAAGGCTGTTCTTGTGGAATTGGCAAAGGGATATTTGGAAGCCAATAGAGGGCTATGGTGAAAAAGGGAATATCTTCCTTTCAAAACTGGAAAGAAGCTTTCTGGGAAACTGCTCTGTGTTCTGTTAATTCATCTCACAGAGTTACATCTTTCCCTTCAAGAAGCCTTTCGCTAAGGCTGTTCTTGTGGAATTGGCAAAGGGATATTTGGAAGCCCATAGAGGGCTATGGTGAAAAAGGGAATATCTTCCGTTCAAAACTGGAAAGAAGCTTTCTGAGAAACTGCTCTGTGTTCTGTTAATTCATCTCACAGAGTTACATCTTTCCCTTCAAGAAGCCTTTCGCTAAGGCTGTTCTTGTGGAATTGGCAAAGGGATATTTGGAAGCCCATAGAGGGCTATGGTGAAGAAGGGAATATCTTCCGTTCAAAACTGGAAAGAAGCTTTCTGAGAAACTGCTCTGTGTTCTTTTAATTCATCTCACAGAGTTACATCTTTCCATTCAAGAAGCCTTTCGCTAAGGCTGTTCTTGTGGAATTGGCAAAGGGATATTTGGAAGCCCATAGAGGGCTATGGTGAAAAAGGAAATATCTTCCGTTCAAAACTGGAAAGAAGCTTTCTGGTAATCTGCTCTGTGTTCTGTTAATTCATCTCACAGAGTTACATCTTTCCCTTCAAGAAGCCTTTCGCTAAGGCTGTTCTTGTGGAATTGGCAAAGGGATATTTGGAAGCCCATAGAGGGCTATGGTGAAAAAGGGAATACCTTCCGTTCAAAACTGGAAAGAAGCTTTCTGAGAAACTGCTCTGTGTTCTGTTAATTCATCTCACAGAGTTACATCTTTCCCTTCAAGAAGCCTTTCGCTAAGGCTGTTCTTGTGGAATTGGCAAAGGGATATTTGGAAGCCCATAGAGGGCTATGGTGAAAAAGGGAATATCTTCCGTTCAAAACTGGAAAGAAGCTTTCTGAGAAACTGCTCTGTGTTCTGTTAATTCATCTCACAGAGTTACATCTTTCCCTTCAAGAAGCCTTTCGCTAAGGCTGTTCTTGTGGAATTGGCAAAAGGATATTTGGAAGCCCATAGAGGGCTATGGTGAAAAAGGAAATATCTTCCGTTCAAAACTGGAAAGTAGCTTCTGAGAAACTGCTCTGTGTTCTGTTAATTCATCTCACAGAGTTACATCTTTCCCTTCAAGAAGCCTTTCGCTAAGGCTGTTCTTGTGGAATTGGCAAAGGGATATTTGGAAGCCCATAGAGGGCTATGGTGAAAAAGGAAATATCTTCCATTCAAAACTGGAAAGAAGCTTTCTGAGAAACTGCTCTGTGTTCTGTTAATTCATCTCACAGAGTTACATCTTTCCCTTCAAGAAGCCTTTCGCTAAGGCTGTTCTTGTGGAATTGGCAAAGGGATATTTGGAAGCCCATAGAGGGCTATGGTGAAGAAGGAAATATCTTCCGTTCAAAACTGGAAAGAAGCTTTCTGAGAAACTGCTCTGTGTTCTGTTAATTCATCTCACAGAGTTACATCCTTCCCTTCAAGA
The DNA here is from genome assembly GCF_047675955.1 of Chlorocebus sabaeus. Taxonomy (NCBI): domain Eukaryota; kingdom Metazoa; phylum Chordata; class Mammalia; order Primates; family Cercopithecidae; genus Chlorocebus; species Chlorocebus sabaeus. Next base: position 195,836 of record NW_027327601.1, read on the forward strand.
AGCCTTTCGCTAAGGTTGTTCTTGTGGAATTGGCAAAGGGATATTTGGAAGACCATAGAGGGCTATGGTGAAAAAGGGAATATCTTCCGTTCAAAACTGGAAAGAAGCTTTCTGAGAAACTGCTCTGTGTTCTGTTAATTCATCTCACAGAGTTACATCTTTCCCTTCAAGAAGCCTTTCGCTAAGGCTGTTCTTGTGGAATTGGCAAGGGGATATTTGGAAGCCCATAGAGGGCTATGGTGAAAAAGGAAATATCTTCCGTTCAAAACTGGAAAGAAGCTTTCTGAGAAACTGCTCTGTGTTCTGTTAATTCATCTCACAGAGTTACATCTTTCCCTTCAAGAAGCCTTTCGCTAAGGCTGTTCTTGTGGAATTGGCAAAGGGATATTTGGAAGCCCATAGAGGGCTATGGTGAAAAAGGAAATATCTTCCGTTCAAAACTGGAAAGAAGCTTTCTGAGAAACTGCTCTGTGTTCTGTTAATTCATCTCACAGAGTTACATCTTTCCCTTCAAGAAGCCTTTCGCTAAGGCTGTTCTTGTGGAAATGGCAAAGGGATATTTGGAAGCCCATAGAGGGCTATGGTGAAAAAGGAAATATCTTCCGTTCAAAACTGGAAAGAAGCTTTCTGAGAAACTGCTCTGTGTTCTGTTAATTCATCTCACAGAGTTACATCTTTCCCTTCAAGAAGCCTTTCGCTAAGGCTGTTCTTGTGGAATTGGCAAAGGGATATTTGGAAGCCCATAGAGGGCTATGGTGAAAAAGGGAATATCTTCCGTTCAAAACTGGAAAGAAGCTTTCTGAGAAACTGCTCTGTGTTCTGTTAATTCATCTCACAGAGTTACATCTTTCCCTTCAAGAAGCCTTTCGCTAAGGCTGTTCTTGTGGAATTGGCAAAGGGATATTTGGAAGCCCATAGAGGGCTATGGTGAAAAAGGGAATATCTTCCGTTCAAAACTGGAAAGAAGCTTTCTGAGAAACTGCTCTGTGTTCTGTTAATTCATCTCACAGAGTTACATCTTTCCCTTCAAGAAGCCTTTCGCTAAGGCTGTTCTTGTGGAATTGGCAAAGGGATATTTGGAAGCCCATAGAGGGCTATGGTGAAGAAGGGAATATCTTCCGTTCAAAACTGGAAAGAAGCTTTCTGAGAAACTGCTCTGTGTTCTTTTAATTCATCTCACAGAGTTACATCTTTCCATTCAAGAAGCCTTTCGCTAAGGCTGTTCTTGTGGAATTGGCAAAGGGATATTTGGAAGCCCATAGAGGGCTATGGTGAAAAAGGAAATATCTTCCGTTCAAAACTGGAAAGAAGCTTTCTGGTAATCTGCTCTGTGTTCTGTTAATTCATCTCACAGAGTTACATCTTTCCCTTCAAGAAGCCTTTCGCTAAGGCTGTTCTTGTGGAATTGGCAAAGGGATATTTGGAAGCCCATAGAGGGCTATGGTGAAAAAGGGAATATCTTCCGTTCAAAACTGGAAAGAAGCTTTCTGAGAAACTGCTCTGTGTTCTGTTAATTCATCTCACAGAGTTACATCTTTCCCTTCAAGAAGCCTTTCGCTAAGGCTGTTCTTGTGGAATTGGCAAAGGGATATTTGGAAACCCATAGAGGGCTATGGTGAAAAAGGGAATATCTTCCGTTCAAAACTGGAAAGAAGCTTTCTGAGAAACTGCTCTGTGTTCTGTTAATTCATCTCACAGAGTTACATCTTTCCCTTCAAGAAGCCTTTCGCTAAGGCTGTTCTTGTGGAATTGGCAAAGGGATATTTGGAAGCCCATAGAGGGCTATGGTGAAAAAGGAAATATCTTCCCTTCAAAACTGGAAAGTAGCTTCTGAGAAACTGCTCTGTGTTCTGTTAATTCATCTCACAGAGTTACATCTTTCCCTTCAAGAAGCCTTTCGCTAAGGCTGTCCTTGTGGAATTGGCAAAGGGATATTTGGAAGCCCATAGAGGGCTATGGTGAAGAAGGAAATATCTTGCGTTCAAAACTGGAAAGAAGCTGTCTGAGAAACTGCTCTGTGTTCTGTTAATTCATCTCACAGAGTTACATCTTTCCCTTCAAGAAGCCTTTCGCTAAGGCTGTTCTTGTGGAATTGGCAAAGGGATATTTGGAAGCCCATAGAGGGCTATGGTGAAAAAGGGAATATCTTCCGTTCAAAACTGGAAAGAAGCTTTCTGAGAAACTGCTCTGTGTTCTGTTAATTCATCTCACAGAGTTACATCATTCCCTTCAAGAAGCCTTTCGCTAAGGCTGTTCTTGTGGAATTGGCAAAGGGATATTTGGAAGCCCATAGAGGGCTATGGTGAAAAGGAAATATCTTCCGTTCAAAACTGGAAAGAAGCTTTCTGAGAAACTGCTCTGTGTTCTGTTAATTCATCTCACAGAGTTACATATTTCCCTTCAAGAAGCCTTTCGCTAAGGCTGTTCTTGTGGAATTGGCAAAGGGATATTTGGAAGCCCATAGAGGGCTACGGTGAAAAAGGAAATATCTTCCGTTCAAAACTGGAAAGAAGCTTTCTGAGAAACTGCTCTGTGTTCTGTTAATTCATCTCACAGAGTTACATCTTTCCTTTCAAGAAGCCTTTCGCTAAGGCTGTTCTTGTGGAATTGTCAAAGGGATATTTGGAAGCCCATAGAGGGTTATGGTGAAAAAGGAAATATCTTCCGTTCAAAACTGGAAAGAAGCTTTCTGAGAAACTGCTCTGTGTTCTGTTAATTCATCTCACAGAGTTACATCTTTCCCTTCAAGAAGCCTTTCGTTAAGGCTGTTCTTGTGGAATTGGCAAAGGGATATTTGGAAGCCCATAGAGGGCTATGGTGAAAAAGGGAATATCTTCCGTTCAAAACTGGAAAGAAGCTTTCTGAGAAACTGCTCTGTGTTCTGTTAATTCATCTCACAGAGTTACATCTTTCCCTTCAAGAAGCCTTTCGCTAAGGCTGTTCTTGTGGAATTGGCAAAGGGATATTTGGAAGCCCATAGAGGGCTATGGTGAAAAAGGAAATATCTTCCGTTCAAAACTGGAAAGAAGCTTTCTGAGAAACTGCTCTGTGTTCTGTTAATTCATCTCACAGAGTTATATCTTTCCCTTCAAGAAGCCTTTCGCTAAGGCTGTTCTTGTGGAATTGGCAAAGGGATATTTGGAAGCCCATAGAGGGCTACGGTGAAAAAGGAAATATCTTCCGTTCAAAACTGGAAAGAAGCTTTCTGAGAAACTGCTCTGTGTTCTCTTAATTCATCTCACAGAGTTACATCTTTCCCTTCAAGAAGCCTTTCGCTAAGGCTGTTCTTGTGGAATTGGCAAAGGGATATTTGGAAGCCCATAGAGGGCTATGGTGAAAAAGGGAATATCTTCCTTTCAAAACTGGAAAGAAGCTTTATGAGAAACTGCTCTGTGTTCTGTTAATTCATCTCACAGAGTTACATCTTTCCCTTCAAGAAGCCTTTCGCTAAGGCTGTTCTTGTGGAATTGGCAAAGGGATATTTGGAAGCCCATAGAGGGCTATGGTGAAAAAGGGAATATCTTCCGTTCAAAACTGGAAAGAAGCTTTCTGAGAAACTGCTCTCTGTTCTGTTAATTCATCTCACAGAGTTACATCTTTCCCTTCAAGAAGCCTTTCGCTAAGACTGTTCTTGTGGAATTGGCAAAGGGATATTTGGAAGCCCATAGAGGGCTATGGTGAAAAAGGGAATATCTTCCGTTCAAAACTGGAAAGAAGCTTTCTGAGAAACTGCTCTGTGTTCTCTTAATTCATCTCACAGAGTTACATCTTTCCCTTCAAGAAGCCTTTCGCTAACTCTGTTCTTGTGGAATTGGCAAAGGGATATTTGGAAGCCCATAGAGGGCTATGGTGAAAAAGGGAATATCTTCCGTTCAAAACTGGAAAGAAGCTTTCTGAGAAACTGCTCTGTGTTCTGTTAATTCATCTCACAGAGTTACATCTTTCCCTTCAAGAAGCCTTTCGCTAAGGCTGTTCTTGTGGAATTGGCAAAGGGATATTTGGAAGCCCATAGAGGGCTATGGTGAAAAAGGGAATATCTTCCGTTCAAAACTGGAAAGAAGCTTTCTGAGAAACTGCTCTGTGTTCTGTTAATTCATCTCACAGAGTTACATCTTTCCCTTCAAGAAGCCTTTCGCTAAGGCTGTTCTTGTGGAATTGGCAAAGGGATATTTGGAAGCCCATAGAGGGCTATGGTGAAAAAGGAAATATCTTCCGTTCAAAACTGGAAAGTAGCTTCTGAGAAACTGCTCTGTGTTCTGTTAATTCATCTCACAGAGTTACATCTTTCCCTTCAAGAAGCCTTTCGCTAAGGCTGTTCTTGTGGAATTGGCAAAGGGATATTTGGAAGCCCATAGAGGGCTATGGTGAAAAAGGAAATATCTTCCATTCAAAACTGGAAAGAAGCTTTCTGAGAAACTGCTCTGTGTTCTGTTAATTCATCTCACAGAGTTACATCTTTCCCTTCAAGAAGCCTTTCGCTAAGGCTGTTCTTGTGGAATTGGCAAAGGGATATTTGGAAGCCCATAGAGGGCTATGGTGAAGAAGGAAATATCTTCCGTTCAAAACTGGAAAGAAGCTTTCTGAGAAACTGCTCTGTGTTCTGTTAATTCATCTCACAGAGTTACATCCTTCCCTTCAAGAAGCCTTTCGCTAAGGTTGTTCTTGTGGAATTGGCAAAGGGATATTTGGAAGACCATAGAGGGCTATGGTGAAAAAGGGAATATCTTCCGTTCAAAACTGGAAAGTGCTTTCTGAGAAACTGCTCTGTGTTCTGTTAATTCATCTCACAGAGTTACATCTTTCCCTTCAAGAAGCCTTTCGCTAAGGCTGTTCTTGTGGAATTGGCAAGGGGATATTTGGAAGCCCATAGAGGGCTATGGTGAAAAAGGAAATATCTTCCGTTCAAAACTGGAAAGAAGCTTTCTGAGAAACTGCTCTGTGTTCTGTTAATTCATCTCACAGAGTTACATCTTTCCCTTCAAGAAGCCTTTCGCTAAGGCTGTTCTTGTGGAATTGGCAAAGGGATATTTGGAAGCCCATAGAGGGCTATGGTGAAAAAGGAAATATCTTCCGTTCAAAACTGGAAAGAAGCTTTCTGAGAAACTGCTCTGTGTTCTGTTAATTCATCTCACAGAGTTACATCTTTCCCTTCAAGAAGCCTGTCGCTAAGGCTGTTCTTGTGGAAATGGCAAAGGGATATTTGGAAGCCCATAGAGGGCTATGGTGAAAAAGGAAATATCTTCCGTTCAAAACTGGAAAGAAGCTTTCTGAGAAACTGCTCTGTGTTCTGTTAATTCATCTCACAGAGTTACATCTTTCCCTTCAAGAAGCCTTTCGCTAAGGCTGTTCTTGTGGAATTGGCAAAGGGATATTTGGAAGCCCATAGAGGGCTATGGTGAAAAAGGGAATATCTTCCGTTCAAAACTGGAAAGAAGCTTTCTGAGAAACTGCTCTGTGTTCTGTTAATTCATCTCACAGAGTTACATCTTTCCCTTCAAGAAGCCTTTCGCTAAGGCTGTTCTTGTGGAATTGGCAAAGGGATATTTGGAAGCCCATAGAGGGCTATGGTGAAAAAGGGAATATCTTCCGTTCAAAACTGGAAAGAAGCTTTCTGAGAAACTGCTCTGTGTTCTGTTAATTCATCTCACAGAGTTACATCTTTCCCTTCAAGAAGCCTTTCGCTAAGGCTGTTCTTGTGGAATTGGCAAAGGGATATTTGGAAGCCCATAGAGGGCTATGGTGAAGAAGGGAATATCTTCCGTTCAAAACTGGAAAGAAGCTTTCTGAGAAACTGCTCTGTGTTCTTTTAATTCATCTCACAGAGTTACATCTTTCCATTCAAGAAGCCTTTCGGTAAGGCTGTTCTTGTGGAATTGGCAAAGGGATATTTGGAAGCCCATAGAGGGCTATGGTGAAAAAGGAAATATCTTCCGTTCAAAACTGGAAAGAAGCTTTCTGGTAATCTGCTCTGTGTTCTGTTAATTCATCTCACAGAGTTACATCTTTCCCTTCAAGAAGCCTTTCGCTAAGGCTGTTCTTGTGGAATTGGCAAAGGGATATTTGGAAGCCCATAGAGGGCTATGGTGAAAAAGGGAATATCTTCCGTTCAAAACTGGAAAGAAGCTTTCTGAGAAACTGCTCTGTGTTCTGTTAATTCATCTCACAGAGTTACATCTTTCCCTTCAAGAAGCCTTTCGCTAAGGCTGTTCTTGTGGAATTGGCAAAGGGATATTTGGAAACCCATAGAGGGCTATGGTGAAAAAGGGAATATCTTCCGTTCAAAACTGGAAAGAAGCTTTCTGAGAAACTGCTCTGTGTTCTGTTAATTCATCTCACAGAGTTACATCTTTCCCTTCAAGAAGCCTTTCGCTAAGGCTGTTCTTGTGGAATTGGCAAAGGGATATTTGGAAGCCCATAGAGGGCTATGGTGAAAAAGGAAATATCTTCCCTTCAAAACTGGAAAGTAGCTTCTGAGAAACTGCTCTGTGTTCTGTTAATTCATCTCACAGAGTTACATCTTTCCCTTCAAGAAGCCTTTCGCTAAGGCTGTCCTTGTGGAATTGGCAAAGGGATATTTGGAAGCCCATAGAGGGCTATGGTGAAGAAGGAAATATCTTGCGTTCAAAACTGGAAAGAAGCTGTCTGAGAAACTGCTCTGTGTTCTGTTAATTCATCTCACAGAGTTACATCTTTCCCTTCAAGAAGCCTTTCGCTAAGGCTGTTCTTGTGGAATTGGCAAAGGGATATTTGGAAGCCCATAGAGGGCTATGGTGAAAAAGGGAATATCTTCCGTTCAAAACTGGAAAGAAGCTTTCTGAGAAACTGCTCTGTGTTCTGTTAATTCATCTCACAGAGTTACATCATTCCCTTCAAGAAGCCTTTCGCTAAGGCTGTTCTTGTGGAATTGGCAAAGGGATATTTGGAAGCCCATAGAGGGCTATGGTGAAAAGGAAATATCTTCCGTTCAAAACTGGAAAGAAGCTTTCTGAGAAACTGCTCTGTGTTCTGTTAATTCATCTCACAGAGTTACATATTTCCCTTCAAGAAGCCTTTCGCTAAGGCTGTTCTTGTGGAATTGGCAAAGGGATATTTGGAAGCCCATAGAGTGCTACGGTGAAAAAGGAAATATCTTCCGTTCAAAACTGGAAAGAAGCTTTCTGAGAAACTGCTCTGTGTTCTGTTAATTCATCTCACAGAGTTACATCTTTCCTTTCAAGAAGCCTTTCGCTAACGCTGTTCTTGTGGAATTGTCAAAGGGATATTTGGAAGCCCATAGAGGGTTATGGTGAAAAAGGAAATATCTTCCGTTCAAAACTGGAAAGAAGCTTTCTGAGAAACTGCTCTGTGTTCTGTTAATTCATCTCACAGAGTTACATCTTTCCCTTCAAGAAGCCTTTCGTTAAGGCTGTTCTTGTGGAATTGGCAAAGGGATATTTGGAAGCCCATAGAGGGCTATGGTGAAAAAGGGAATATCTTCCGTTCAAAACTGGAAAGAAGCTTTCTGAGAAACTGCTCTGTGTTCTGTTAATTCATCTCACAGAGTTACATCTTTCCCTTCAAGAAGCCTTTCGCTAAGGCTGTTCTTGTGGAATTGGCAAAGGGATATTTGGAAGCCCATAGAGGGCTATGGTGAAAAAGGAAATATCTTCCGTTCAAAACTGGAAAGAAGCTTTCTGAGAAACTGCTCTGTGTTCTGTTAATTCATCTCACAGAGTTATATCTTTCCCTTCAAGAAGCCTTTCGCTAAGGCTGTTCTTGTGGAATTGGCAAAGGGATATTTGGAAGCCCATAGAGGGCTATGGTGAAAAAGGAAATATCTTCCGTTCAAACCTGGAAAGAAGCTTTCTGAGAAACTGCTCTGTGTTCTCTTAATTCATCTCACAGAGTTACATCTTTCCCTTCAAGAAGCCTTTCGCTAAGGCTGTTCTTGTGGAATTGGCAAAGGGATATTTGGAAGCCCATAGAGGGCTATGGTGAAAAAGGGAATATCTTCCTTTCAAAACTGGAAAGAAGCTTTATGAGAAACTGCTCTGTGTTCTGTTAATTCATCTCACAGAGTTACATCTTTCCCTTCAAGAAGCCTTTCGCTAAGGCTGTTCTTGTGGAATTGGCAAAGGGATATTTGGAAGCCCATAGAGGGCTATGGTGAAAAAGGGAATATCTTCCGTTCAAAACTGGAAAGAAGCTTTCTGAGAAACTGCTCTCTGTTCTGTTAATTCATCTCACAGAGTTACATCTTTCCCTTCAAGAAGCCTTTCGCTAAGACTGTTCTTGTGGAATTGGCAAAGGGATATTTGGAAGCCCATAGAGGGCTATGGTGAAAAAGGGAATATCTTCCGTTCAAAACTGGAAAGAAGCTTTCTGAGAAACTGCTCTGTGTTCTCTTAATTCATCTCACAGAGTTACATCTTTCCCTTCAAGAAGCCTTTCGCTAACTCTGTTCTTGTGGAATTCGCAAAGGGATATTTGGAAGCCCATAGAGGGCTATGGTGAAAAAGGGAATATCTTCCGTTCAAAACTGGTAAGAAGCTTTCTGAGAAACTGCTCTGTGTTCTGTTAATTCATCTCACAGAGTTACATCTTTCCCTTCAAGAAGCCTTTCGCTAAGGCTGTTCTTGTGGAATTGGCAAAGGGATATTTGGAAGCCCATAGAGGGCTATGGTGAAAAAGGGAATATCTTCCGTTCAAAACTGGTAAGAAGCTTTCTGAGAAACTGCTCTGTGTTCTGTTAATTCATCTCACAGAGTTACATCTTTCCCTTCAAGAAGCCTTTCGCTAAGGCTGTTCTTGTGGAATTGGCAAAGGATATTTGGAAGCCCATAGAGGGATACGGTGAAAAAGGAAATATCTTCCGTTCAAAACTGGAATGAAGCTTTCTGAGAAACTGCTCTGTGTTCTGTTAATTCATCTCACAGAGTTACGTCTTTCCCTTCAAGAAGCCTTTCGCTAAGGCTGTTCTTGTGGAATTGGCAAAGGGATATTTGGAAGACCATAGAGGGCTATGGTGAAAAAGGGAATATCTTCCGTTCAAAACTGGAAAGAAGCTTTCTGAGAAACTGCTCTGTGTTCTGTTAATTCATCTCACAGAGTTACATCTTTCCCTTCAAGAAGCCTTTCGCTAAGGCTGTCCTTGTGGAATTGGCAAAGGGATATTTGGAAGCCCAAAGAGGGCTATGGTGAAAAAGGAAATATCTTCCGTTCAAAACTGGAAAGAAGCTTTCTGAGAAACTGCTCTGTGTTCTGTTAATTCATCTCACAGAGTTACATCTTTCCCTTCAAGAAGCCTTTCGCTAAAGCTGTTCTTGTGCAATGGGCAAAGGGATATTTGGAAGTCCATAGAGGGCTATGGTGAAAAAGGGAATATCTTCCTTTCAAAACTGGAAAGAAGCTTTCTGAGAAACTGCTCTGTGTTCTGTTAATTCATCTCACAGAGTTACATCTTTCCCTTCAAGAAGCCTTTCGCTAAGGCTGTTCTTGTGGAATTGGCAAAGGGATATTTGGAAGCCCATAGAGGGCTATGGTGAAAAAGGAAATATCTTCCGTTCAAAACTGGAAAGAAGCTTTCTGAGAAACTGCTCTGTGTTCTGTTAATTCATCTCACAGAGTTACATCTTTCCCTTCAAGAAGACTTTCGCTAAGGCTGTTCTTGTGGAATTGGCAAAGGGATATTTGGAAGCCCATAGAGGGCTATGGTGAAAAAGGAAATATCTTCCGTTCAAAACTGGAAAGAAGCTTTCTGAGAAACTGCTCTGTGTTCTGTTAATTCATCTCACAGAGTTACATCTTTCCCTTCAAGAAGCCTTTCGCTAAGGCTGTTCTTGTGGAATTGGCAAAGGGATATTTGGAAGCCCATAGAGGGCTATGGTGAAAAAGGAAATATCTTCCGTTCAAAACTGGAAAGAAGCTTTCTGGTAATCTGCTCTGTGTTCTGTTAATTCATCTCACAGAGTTACATCTTTCCCTTCAAGAAGCCTTTCGCTAAGGCTGTTCTTGTGGAATTGGCAAAGGGATATTTGGAAGCCCATAGAGGGCTATGGTGAAAAAGGGAATATCTTCCGTTCAAAACTGGAAAGAAGCTTTCTGAGAAACTGCTCTGTGTTCTGTTAATTCATCTCACAGAGTTACATCTTTCCCTTCAAGAAGCCTTTCGCTAAGGCTGTTCTTGTGGAATTGGCAAAGGGATATTTGGAAGCCCATAGAGGGCTATGGTGAAAAAGGGAATATCTTCCGTTCAAAACTGGAAAGAAGCTTTCTGAGAAACTGCTCTGTGTTCTGTTAATTCATCTCACAGAGTTACATCTTTCCCTTCAAGAAGCCTTTCGCTAAGGCTGTTCTTGTGGAATTGGCAAAGGGATATTTGGAAGCCCATAGAGGGCTATGGTGAAAAAGGAAATATCTTCCGTTCAAAACTGGAAAGTAGCTTCTGAGAAACTGCTCTGTGTTCTGTTAATTCATCTCACAGAGTTACATCTTTCCCTTCAAGAAGCCTTTCGCTAAGGCTGTTCTTGTGGAATTGGCAAAGGGATATTTGGAAGCCCATAGAGGGCTATGGTGAAAAAGGAAATATCTTCCATTCAAAACTGGAAAGAAGCTTTCTGAGAAACTGCTCTGTGTTCTGTTAATTCATCTCACAGAGTTACATCTTTCCCTTCAAGAAGCCTTTCGCTAAGGCTGTTCTTGTGGAATTGGCAAAGGGATATTTGGAAGCCCATAGAGGGCTATGGTGAAGAAGGAAATATCTTCCGTTCAAAACTGGAAAGAAGCTTTCTGAGAAACTGCTCTGTGTTCTGTTAATTCATCTCACAGAGTTACATCCTTCCCTTCAAGAAGCCTTTCGCTAAGGTTGTTCTTGTGGAATTGGCAAAGGGATATTTGGAAGACCATAGAGGGCTATGGTGAAAAAGGGAATATCTTCCGTTCAAAACTGGAAAGAAGCTTTCTGAGAAACTGCTCTGTGTTCTGTTAATTCATCTCACAGAGTTACATCTTTCCCTTCAAGAAGCCTTTCGCTAAGGCTGTTCTTGTGGAATTGGCAAGGGGATATTTGGAAGCCCATAGAGGGCTATGGTGAAAAAGGAAATATCTTCCGTTCAAAACTGGAAAGAAGCTTTCTGAGAAACTGCTCTGTGTTCTGTTAATTCATCTCACAGAGTTACATCTTTCCCTTCAAGAAGCCTTTCGCTAAGGCTGTTCTTGTGGAATTGGCAAAGGGATATTTGGAAGCCCATAGAGGGCTATGGTGAAAAAGGAAATATCTTCCGTTCAAAACTGGAAAGAAGCTTTCTGAGAAACTGCTCTGTGTTCTGTTAATTCATCTCACAGAGTTACATCTTTCCCTTCAAGAAGCCTTTCGCTAAGGCTGTTCTTGTGGAAATGGCAAAGGGATATTTGGAAGCCCATAGAGGGCTATGGTGAAAAAGGAAATATCTTCCGTTCAAAACTGGAAAGAAGCTTTCTGAGAAACTGCTCTGTGTTCTGTTAATTCATCTCACAGAGTTACATCTTTCCCTTCAAGAAGCCTTTCGCTAAGGATGTTCTTGTGGAATTGGCAAAGGGATATTTGGAAGCCCATAGAGGGCTATGGTGAAAAAGGAAATATCTTCCGTTCAAAACTGGAAAGAAGCTTTCTGAGAAACTGCTCTGTGTTCTGTTAATTCATCTCACAGAGGTACATCTTTCCCTTCAAGAAGCCTTTCGCTAAGGCTGTTCTTGTGGAATTGGAAAGGGATATTTGGAAGCCAATAGAGGGCTATGGTGAAAAAAGGAATATCTTCCTTTCAAAACTGGAAAGAAGCTTTCTGAGAAACTGCTCTGTGTTCTGTTAATTCATCTCACAGAGTTACATCTTTCCCTTCAAGAAGCCTTTCGCTAAGGCTGTTCTTGTGGAATTGGCAAAGGGATATTTGGAAGCCCATAGAGGGCTATGGTGAAAAAGGGAATATCTTCCGTTCAAAACTGGAAAGAAGCTTTCTGAGAAACTGCTCTGTGTTCTGTTAATTCATCTCACAGAGTTACATCTTTCCCTTCAAGAAGCCTTTCGCTAAGGCTGTTCTTGTGGAATTGGCAAAGGGATATTTGGAAGCCCATAGAGGGCTATGGTGAAAAAGGGAATATCTTCCGTTCAAAACTGGAAAGAAGCTTTCTGAGAAACTGCTCTGTGTTCTGTTAATTCATCTCACAGAGTTACATCTTTCCCTTCAAGAAGCCTTTCGCTAAGGCTGTTCTTGTGGAATTGGCAAAGGGATATTTGGAAGCCCATAGAGGGCTATGGTGAAGAAGGGAATATCTTCCGTTCAAAACTGGAAAGAAGCTTTCTGAGAAACTGCTCTGTGTTCTTTTAATTCATCTCACAGAGTTACATCTTTCCATTCAAGAAGCCTTTCGCTAAGGCTGTTCTTGTGGAATTGGCAAAGGGATATTTGGAAGCCCATAGAGGGCTATGGTGAAAAAGGAAATATCTTCCGTTCAAAACTGGAAAGAAGCTTTCTGGTAATCTGCTCTGTGTTCTGTTAATTCATCTCACAGAGTTACATCTTTCCCTTCAAGAAGCCTTTCGCTAAGGCTGTTCTTGTGGAATTGGCAAAGGGATATTTGGAAGCCCATAGAGGGCTATGGTGAAAAAGGGAATATCTTCCGTTCAAAACTGGAAAGAAGCTTTCTGAGAAACTGCTCTGTGTTCTGTTAATTCATCTCACAGAGTTACATCTTTCCCTTCAAGAAGCCTTTCGCTAAGGCTGTTCTTGTGGAATTGGCAAAGGGATATTTGGAAACCCATAGAGGGCTATGGTGAAAAAGGGAATATCTTCCGTTCAAAACTGGAAAGAAGCTTTCTGAGAAACTGCTCTGTGTTCTGTTAATTCATCTCACAGAGTTACATCTTTCCCTTCAAGAAGCCTTTCGCTAAGGCTGTTCTTGTGGAATTGGCAAAGGGATATTTGGAAGCCCATAGAGGGCTATGGTGAAAAAGGAAATATCTTCCGTTCAAAACTGGAAAGTAGCTTCTGAGAAACTGCTCTGTGTTCTGTTAATTCATCTCACAGAGTTACATCTTTCCCTTCAAGAAGCCTTTCGCTAAGGCTGTCCTTGTGGAATTGGCAAAGGGATATTTGGAAGCCCATAGAGGGCTATGGTGAAGAAGGAAATATCTTGCGTTCAAAACTGGAAAGAAGCTGTCTGAGAAACTGCTCTGTGTTCTGTTAATTCATCTCACAGAGTTACATCTTTCCCTTCAAGAAGCCTTTCGCTAAGGCTGTTCTTGTGGAATTGGCAAAGGGATATTTGGAAGCCCATAGAGGGCTATGGTGAAAAAGGGAATATCTTCCGTTCAAAACTGGAAAGAAGCTTTCTGAGAAACTGCTCTGTGTTCTGTTAATTCATCTCACAGAGTTACATCATTCCCTTCAAGAAGCCTTTCGCTAAGGCTGTTCTTGTGGAATTGGCAAAGGGATATTTGGAAGCCCATAGAGGGCTATGGTGAAAAGGAAATATCTTCCGTTCAAAACTGGAAAGAAGCTTTCTGAGAAACTGCTCTGTGTTCTGTTAATTCATCTCACAGAGTTACATATTTCCCTTCAAGAAGCCTTTCGCTAAGGCTGTTCTTGTGGAATTGGCAAAGGGATATTTGGAAGCCCATAGAGGGCTATGGTGAAAAAGGAAATATCTTCCGTTCAAAACTGGAAAGAAGCTTTCTGAGAAACTGCTCTGTGTTCTGTTAATTCATCTCACAGAGTTACATCTTTCCTTTCAAGAAGCCTTTCGCTAAGGCTGTTCTTGTGGAATTGTCAAAGGGATATTTGGAAGCCCATAGAGGGTTATGGTGAAAAAGGAAATATCTTCCGTTCAAAACTGGAAAGAAGCTTTCTGAGAAACTGCTCTGTGTTCTGTTAATTCATCTCACAGAGTTACATCTTTCCCTTCAAGAAGCCTTTCGTTAAGGCTGTTCTTGTGGAATTGGCAAAGGGATATTTGGAAGCCCATAGAGGGCTATGGTGAAAAAGGGAATATCTTCCGTTCAAAACTGGAAAGAAGCTTTCTGAGAAACTGCTCTGTGTTCTGTTAATTCATCTCACAGAGTTACATCTTTCTCTTCAAGAAGCCTTTCGCTAAGGCTGTTCTTGTGGAATTGGCAAAGGGATATTTGGAAGCCCATAGAGGGCTATGGTGAAAAAGGAAATATCTTCCGTTCAAAACTGGAAAGAAGCTTTCTGAGAAACTGCTCTGTGTTCTGTTAATTCATCTCACAGAGTTACATCTTTCCCTTCAAGAAGCCTTTCGCTAAGGCTGTTCTTGTGGAATTGGCAAAGGGATATTTGGAAGCCCATAGAGGGCTATGGTGAAAAAGGAAATATCTTCCGTTCAAAACTGGAAAGAAGCTTTCTGAGAAACTGCTCTGTGTTCTGTTAATTCATCTCACAGAGTTACATCTTTCCCTTCAAGAAGCCTTTCGCTAAGGCTGTTCTTGTGGAATTGGCAAAGGGATATTTGGAAGCCCATAGAGGGCTATGGTGAAAAAGGGAATATCTTCCTTTCAAAACTGGAAAGAAGCTTTATGAGAAACTGCTCTGTGTTCTGTTAATTCATCTCACAGAGTTACATCTTTCCCTTCAAGAAGCCTTTCGCTAAGGCTGTTCTTGTGGAATTGTCAAAGGGATATTTGGAAGCCCATAGAGGGCTATGGTGAAAAAGGAAATATCTTCCGTTCAAAACTGGGAAGAAGCTTTCTGAGAAACTGCTCTGTGTTCTGTTAATTCATCTCACAGAGTTACATCTTTCCCTTCAAGAAGCCTTTCGCTAAGGCTGTTCTTGTGGAATTGGCAAAGGGATATTTGGAAGCCCATAGAGGGCTATGGTGAAAAAGGGAATATCTTCCGTTCAAAACTGGAAAGAAGCTTTCTGAGAAACTGCTCTCTGTTCTGTTAATTCATCTCACAGAGTTACATCTTTCCCTTCAAGAAGCCTTTCGCTAAGACTGTTCTTGTGGAATTGGCAAAGGGATATTTGGAAGCCCATAGAGGGCTATGGTGAAAAAGGGAATATCTTCCGTTCAAAACTGGAAAGAAGCTTTCTGAGAAACTGCTCTGTGTTCTCTTAATTCATCTCACAGAGTTACATCTTTCCCTTCAAGAAGCCTTTCGCTAACTCTGTTCTTGTGGAATTGGCAAAGGGATATTTGGAAGCCCATAGAGGGCTATGGTGAAAAAGGGAATATCTTCCGTTCAAAACTGGTAAGAAGCTTTCTGAGAAACTGCTCTGTGTTCTGTTAATTCATCTCAGAGAGTTACATCTTTCCCTTCAAGAAGCCTTTCGCTAAGGCTGTTCTTGTGGAATTGGCAAAGGGATATTTGGAAGCCCATAGAGGGCTATGGTGAAAAAGGGAATATCTTCCGTTCAAAACTGGTAAGAAGCTTTCTGAGAAACTGCTCTGTGTTCTGTTAATTCATCTCACAGAGTTACATCTTTCCCTTCAAGAAGCCTTTCGCTAAGGCTGTTCTTGTGGAATTGGCAAAGGGATATTTGGAAGCCCATAGAGGGCTATGGTGAAAAAGGGAATATCTTCCGTTCAAAACTGGAAAGAAGCTTTCTGAGAAACTGCTCTGTGTTCTGTTAATTCATCTCACAGAGTTACATCTTTCCCTTCAAGAAGACTTTCGCTAAGGCTGTTCTTGTGGAATTGGCAAAGGGATATTTGGAAGCCCATAGAGGGCTATGGTGAAAAAGGAAATATCTTCCGTTCAAAACTGGAAAGAAGCTTTCTGAGAAACTGCTCTGTGTTCTGTTAATTCATCTCACAGAGTTACATCTTTCCCTTCAAGAAGCCTTTCGCTAAGGCTGTTCTTGTGGAATTGGCAAAGGGATATTTGGAAGCCCATAGAGGGCTATGGTGACGAAGGAAATATCTTCCGTTCAAAACTGGAAAGAAGCTTTCTGAGAAACTGCTCTGTGTTCTGTTAATTCATCTCACAGAGTTACATCTTTCCCTTCAAGAAGCCTTTCGCTAAGGCTGTTCTTGTGGAATTGGCAAAGGGATATTTGGAAGACCATAGAGGGCTATGGTGAAAAAGGGAATATCTTCCGTTCAAAACTTGAAAGAAGCTTTCTGAGAAACTGCTCTGTGTTCTGTTAATTCATCTCACAGAGTTACATCTTTCCCTTCAGGAAGCCTTTCGCTAAGGCTGTTCTTGTGGAATTGGCAAAGGGATATTTGGAAGCCCATAGAGGGCTATGGTGAAAAAGGGAATATCTTCCGTTCAAAACTGGTAAGAAGCTTTCTGAGAAACTGCTCTGTGTTCTGTTAATTCATCTCACAGAGTTACATCTTTCCCTTCAAGAAGCCTTTCGCTAAGGCTGTTCTTGTGGAATTGGCAAAGGGATATTTGGAAGCCCATAGAGGGCTATGGTGAAAATGGAAATATCTTCCGTTCAAAACTGGAAAGAAGCTTTCTGAGAAACTGCTCTGTGTTCTGTTAATTCATCTCACAGAGTTACATCTTTCCCTTCAAGAAGCCTTTCGCTAAGGCTGTTCTTGTGGAATTGGCAAAGGGATATTTGGAAGCCCATAGAGGGCTATGGTGAAAAAGGAAATATCTTCCGTTCAAAACTGGAAAGAAGCTTTCTGAGAAACTGCTCTGTGTTCTGTTAATTCATCTCACAGAGTTACATCTTTCCCTTCAAGAAGCCTTTCGCTAAGGCTGTTCTTGTGGAATTGGCAAAGGGATATTTGGAAGCCCATAGAGGGCTATGGTGAAAAAGGGAATATCTTCCGTTCAAAACTGGAAAGAAGCTTTCTGAGAAACTGCTCTGTGTTCTGTTAATTCATCTCACAGAGTTACATCTTTCCCTTCAAGAAGCCTTTCGCTAAGGCTGTTCTTGTGGAATTGGCAAAGGGATATTTGGAAGCCCATAGAGGGCTACGGTGAAGAAGGTAATATCTTCCGTTCAAAACTGGAAAGAAGCTTTCTGAGAAACTGCTCTGTGTTCTGTTAATTCATCTCACAGAGTTCCATCTTTCCATTCAAGAAGCCTTTTGCTAAGGCTGTTCTTGTGGAATTGGCAAAGGGATATTTGGAAGCCCATAGAGGGCTATGGTGAAAAAGGAAATATCTTCCGTTCAAAACTGGAAAGAAGCTTTCTGGTAAACTGCTCTGTGTTCTGTTAATTCATCTCACAGAGTTACATCTTTCCCTTCAAGAAGCCTTTCGCTAAGGCTGTTCTTGTGGAATTGGCAAAGGGATATTTGGAAGCCCATAGAGGGCTATGGTGAAAAAGGGAATATCTTCCGTTCAAAACTGGAAAGAAGCTTTCTGAGAAACTGCTCTGTGTTCTGTTAATTCATCTCACAGAGTTACATCTTTCCCTTCAAGAAGCCTTTCGCTAAGGTTGTTCTTGTGGAATTGGCAAAGGGATATTTGGAAGCCCATAGAGGGCTATGGTGAAAAAGGGAATATCTTCCGTTCAAAACTGGAAAGAAGCTTTCTGAGAAACTGCTCTGTGTTCTGTTAATTCATCTCACAGAGTTACATCTTTCCCTTCAAGAAGCCTTTCGCTAAGGCTGTTCTTGTGGAATTGGCAAAGGGATATTTGGAAGCCCATAGAGGGCTATGGTGAAAAAGGAAATATCTTCCGTTCAAAACTGGAAAGTAGCTTCTGAGAAACTGCTCTGTGTTCTGTTAATTCATCTCACAGAGTTACATCTTTCCCTTCAAGAAGCCTTTCGCTAAGGCTGTCCTTGTGGAATTGGCAAAGGGATATTTGGAAGCCCATAGAGGGCTATGGTGAAAAAGGAAATATCTTGCGTTCAAAACTGGAAAGAAGCTGTCTGAGAAACTGCTCTGTGTTCTGTTAATTCATCTCACAGAGTTACATCTTTCCCTTCAAGAAGCCTTTCGCTAAGGCTGTTCTTGTGGAATTGGCAAAGGGATATTTGGAAGCCCATAGAGGGCTATGGTGAAAAGGAAATATCTTCCGTTCAAAACTGGAAAGAAGCTTTCTGAGAAACTGCTCTGTGTTCTGTTAATTCATCTCACAGAGTTACATCTTTCCCTTCAAGAAGCCTTTCGCTAAGGCTGTTCTTGTGGAATTGGAAAAGGGATATTTGGAAGCCCATAGAGGGCTATGGTGAAAAAGGAAATATCTTCCGTTCAAAACTGGAAAGAAGCTTTCTGAGAAACTGCTCTGTGTTCTCTTAATTCATCTCACGGAGTTACATCTTTCCTTTCAAGAAGCCTTTCGCTAAGGCTGTTCTTGTGGAATTGTCAAAGGGATATTTGGAAGCCCATAGAGGGCTATGGTGAAAAAGGGAATATCTTCCGTTCAAAACTGGTAAGAAGCTTTCTGAGAAACTGCTCTGTGTTCTGTTAATTCATCTCACAGAGTTACATCTTTCCCTTCAAGAAGCCTTTCGCTAAGGCTGTTCTTGTGGAATTGGCAAAGGGATATTTGGAAGCCCATAGAGGGCTATGGTGAAAAAGGGAATATCTTCCGTTCAAAACTGGTAAGAAGCTTTCTGAGAAACTGCTCTGTGTTCTGTTAATTCATCTCACAGAGTTACATCTTTCCCTTCAAGAAGACTTTCGCTAAGGCTGTTCCTGTGGAATTGGCAAAGGGATATTTGGAAGCCCATAGAGGGCTATGGTGAAAAAGGAAATATCTTCCGTTCAAAACTGGAAAGAAGCTTTCTGAGAAACTGCTCTGTGTTCTGTTAATTCATCTCACAGAGTTACATCTTTCCCTTCAAGAAGACTTTCGCTAAGGCTGTTCTTGTGGAATTGGCAAAGGGAAATTTGGAAGCCCATAGAGGGCTATGGTGAAAAAGGAAATATCTTCCGTTCAAAACTGGAAAGAAGCTTTCTGAGAAACTGCTCTGTGTTCTGTTAATTCATCTCACAGAGTTACATCTTTCCCTTCAAGAAGCCTTTCGCTAAGGCTGTTCTTGTGGAATTGGCAAAGGGATATTTGGAAGCCCATAGAGGGCTATGGTGACGAAGGAAATATCTTCCGTTCAAAACTGGAAAGAAGCTTTCTGAGAAACTGCTCTGTGTTCTGTTAATTCATCTCACAGAGTTACATCTTTCCCTTCAAGAAGCCTTTCGCTAAGGCTGTTCTTGTGGAATTGGCAAAGGGATATTTGGAAGCCCATAGAGGGCTATGGTGAAAATGGAAATATCTTCCGTTCAAAAGTGGAAAGAAGCTTTCTGAGAAACTGCTCTGTGTTCTGTTAATTCATCTCACAGAGTTACATCTTTCCCTTCAAGAAGCCTTTCGCTAAGGCTGTTCTTGTGGAATTGGCAAAGGGATATTTGGAAGCCCATAGAGGGCTATGGTGAAAAAGGAAATATCTTCCGTTCAAAACTGGAAAGAAGCTTTCTGAGAAACTGCTCTGTGTTCTGTTAATTCATCTCACAGAGTTACATCTTTCCCTTCAAGAAGCCTTTCGCTAAGGCTGTTCTTGTGGAATTGGCAAAGGGATATTTTGAAGCCCATAGAGGGCTATGGTGAAAAAGGGAATATCTTCCGTTCAAAACTGGAAAGAAGCTTTCTGAGAAACTGCTCTGTGTTCTGTTAATTCATCTCACAGAGTTACATCTTTCCCTTCAAGAAGCCTTTCGCTAAGGCTGTTCTTGTGGAATTGGCAAAGGCATATTTGGAAGACCATAGAGGGCTATGGTGAAGAAGGGAATATCTTCCGTTCAAAACTGGAAAGAAGCTTTCTGAGAAACTGCTCTGTGTTCTTTTAATTCATCTCACAGAGTTACATCTTTCCATTCAAGAAGCCTTTCGCTAAGGCTGTCCTTGTGGAATTGGCAAAGGGATATTTGGAAGCCCTTAGAGGGCTATGGTGAAAAAGGAAATATCTTGCGTTCAAAACTGGAAAGAAGCTGTCTGAGAAACTGCTCTGTGTTCTGTTAATTCATCTCACAGAGTTACATCTTTCCCTTCAAGAAGCCTTTCGCTAAGGCTGTTCTTGTGGAATTGGCAAAGGGATATTTGGAAGCCCATAGAGGGCTATGATGAAAAAGGAAATATCTTCCGTTCAAAACTGGAAAGAAGCTTTCTGAGAAACTGCTCTGTGTTCTGTTAATTCATCTCACAGAGTTACATCTTTCCCTTCAAGAAGTCTTTCGCTAAGGCTGTTCTTGTGGAATTGGCAAAGGGATATTTGGAAGCCCATAGAGGGCTATGGTGAAAAGGAAATATCTTCCGTTCAAAACTGGAAAGAAGCTTTCTGAGAAACTGCTCTGTGTTCTGTTAATTCATCTCACAGAGTTACATATTTCCCTTCAAGAAGCCTTTCGCTAAGGCTCTTCTTGTGGAATTGGCAAAGGGATATTTGGAAGCCCATAGAGGGCTATGGTGAAAAAGGAAATATCTTCCGATCAAAACTGGAAAGAAGCTTTCTGAGAAACTGCTCTGTGTTCTGTTAATTCATCTCACAGAGTTACATCTTTCCTTTCAAGAAGCCTTTCGCTAAGGCTGTTCTTGTGGAATTGTCAAAGGGATGTTTGGAAGCCCATAGAGGGGTATGGGGAAAAAGGAAATATCTTCCGTTCAAAACTGGAAAGAAGCTTTCTGAGAAACTGCTCTGTGTTCTGTTAATTCACCTCACAGAGTTACATCTTTCCCTTCAAGAAGCCTTTCGTTAAGGCTGTTCTTGTGGAATTGGCAAAGGGATATTTGGAAGCCCATAGAGGGCTATGGTGAAAAAGGGAATATCTTCCGTTCAAAACTGGAAAGAAGCTTTCTGAGAAACTGCTCTGTGTTCTGATAATTCATCTCACAGAGTTACATCTTTCCCTTCAAGAAGCCTTTCGCTAAGGCTGTTCTTGTGGAATTGGCAAAGGGATATTTGGAAGCCCATAGAGGGCTATGGTGAAAAAGGAAATATCTTCCGTTCAAAACTGGAAAGAAGCTTTCTGAGAAACTGCTCTGTGTTCTGTTAATTCATCTCACAGAGTTACATCTTTCCCTTCAAGAAGCCTTTCGCTAAGGCTGTTCTTGTGGAATTGGCAAAGGGATATTTGGAAGCCCATAGAGGGCTATGGTGAAAAAGGAAATATCTTCCGTTCAAAACTGGAAAGAAGCTTTCTGAGAAACTGCTCTGTGTTCTGTTAATTCATCTCACAGAGTTACATCTTTCCCTTCAAGAAGCCTTTCGCTAAGGCTGTTCTTGTGGAATTGGCAAAGGGATATTTGGAAGCCCATAGAGGGCTATGGTGAAAAAGGGAATATCTTCCTTTCAAAACTGGAAAGAAGCTTTATGAGAAACTGCTCTGTGTTCTGTTAATTCATCTCACAGAGTTACATCTTTACCTTCAAGAAGCCTTTCGCTAAGGCTGTTCTTGTGGAATTGGCAAAGGGATATTTGGAAGCCCATAGAGGGCTATGGTGAAAAAGGAAATATCTTCCTTTCAAAACTGGAAAGAAGCTTTCTGAGAAACTGCTCTGTGTTCTGTTAATTCATCTCACAGAGTTACATCTTTCCCTTCAAGAAGCCTTTCGCTAAGGCTGTTCTTGTGGAATTGGCAAAGGGATATTTGGAAGCCCATAGAGGGCTATGGTGAAAAAGGGAATATCTTCCGTTCAAAACTGGAAAGAAGCTTTCTGAGAAACTGCTCTCTGTTCTGTTAATTCATCTCACAGAGTTACATCTTTCCCTTCAAGAAGCCTTTCGCTAAGGCTGTTCTTGTGGAATTGGCAAAGGGATATTTGGAAGCCCATAGAGGGCTATGGTGAAAAAGGGAATATCTTCCGTTCAAAACTGGAAAGAAGCTTTCTGAGAAACTGCTCTGTGTTCTGTTAATTCATCTCACAGAGTTACATCTTTCCCTTCAAGAAGACTTTCGCTAAGGCTGTTCTTGTGGAATTGGCAAAGGGATATTTGGAAGCCCATAGAGGGCTATGGTGAAAAAGGAAATATCTTCCGTTCAAAACTGGAAAGAAGCTTTCTGAGAAACTGCTCTGTGTTCTGTTAATTCATCTCACAGAGTTACATCTTTCCCTTCAAGAAGCCTTTCGCTAAGGCTGTTCTTGTGGAATTGGCAAAGGGATATTTGGAAGCCCATAGAGGGCTATGGTGACGAAGGAAATATCTTCCGTTCAAAACTGGAAAGAAGCTTTCTGAGAAACTGCTCTGTGTTCTGTTAATTCATCTCACAGAGTTACATCTTTCCCTTCAAGAAGCCTTTCGCTAAGGCTGTTCTTGTGGAATTGGCAAAGGGATATTTGGAAGCCCATAGAGGGCTATGGTGAAAAAGGGAATATCTTCCGTTCAAAACTTGAAAGAAGCTTTCTGAGAAACTGCTCTGTGTTCTGTTAATTCATCTCACATAGTTACATCTTTCCCTTCAGGAAGCCTTTCGCTAAGGCTGTTCTTGTGGAATTGGCAAAGGGATATTTGGAAGCCCATAGAGGGCTATGGTGAAAAAGGGAATATCTTCCGTTCAAAACTGGAAAGAAGCTTTCTGAGAAACTGCTCTGTGTTCTGTTAATTCATCTCACAGAGTTACATCTTTCCCTTCAAGAAGCCTTTCGCTAAGGCTGTTCTTGTGGAATTGGCAAAGGGATATTTGGAAGCCCATAGAGGGCTATGGTGAAAATGGAAATATCTTCCGTACAAAACTGGAAAGAAGCTTTCTGAGAAACTGCTCTGTGTTCTGTTAATTCATCTCACAGAGTTACATCTTTCCCTTCAAGAAGCCTTTCGCTAAGGCTGTTCTTGTGGAATTGGCAAAGGGATATTTGGAAGCCCATAGAGGGCTATGGTGAAAAAGGAAATATCTTCCGTTCAAAACTGGAAAGAAGCTTTCTGAGAAACTGCTCTGTGTTCTGTTAATTCATCTCACAGAGTTACATCTTTCCCTTCAAGAAGCCTTTCGCTAAGGCTGTTCTTGTGGAATTGGCAAAGGGATATTTTGAAGCCCATAGAGGGCTATGGTGAAAAAGGGAATATCTTCCGTTCAAAACTGTAAAGAAGCTTTCTGAGAAACTGCTCTGTGTTCTGTTAATTCATCTCACAGAGTTACATCTTTCCCTTCAAGAAGCCTTTCGCTAAGGCTGTTCTTGTGGAATTGGCAAAGGGATATTTGGAAGCCCATAGAGGGCTATGGTGAAGAAGGGAATATCTTCCGTTCAAAACTGGAAAGAAGCTTTCTGAGAAACTGCTCTGTGTTCTTTTAATTCATCTCACAGAGTTACATCTTTCCATTCAAGAAGCCTTTCGCTAAGGCTGTCGTTGTGGAATTGGCAAAGGGATATTTGGAAGCCCTTAGAGGGCTATGGTGAAAAAGGAAATATCTTGCGTTCAAAACTGGAAAGAAGCTGTCTGAGAAACTGCTCTGTGTTCTGTTAATTCATCTCACAGAGTTACATCTTTCCCTTCAAGAAGCCTTTCGCTAAGGCTGTTCTTGTGGAATTGGCAAAGGGATATTTGGAAGCCCATAGAGGGCTATGATGAAAAAGGAAATATCTTCCGTTCAAAACTGGAAAGAAGCTTTCTGAGAAACTGCTCTGTGTTCTGTTAATTCATCTCACAGAGTTACATCTTTCCCTTCAAGAAGCCTTTCGCTAAGGCTGTTCTTGTGGAATTGGCAAAGGGATATTTGGAAGCCCATAGAGGGCTATGGTGAAAAGGAAATATCTTCCGTTCAAAACTGGAAAGAAGCTTTCTGAGAAACTGCTCTGTGTTCTGTTAATTCATCTCACAGAGTTACATATTTCCCTTCAAGAAGCCTTTCGCTAAGGCTCTTCTTGTGGAATTGGCAAAGGGATATTTGGAAGCCCATAGAGGGCTATGGTGAAAAAGGAAATATCTTCCGTTCAAAACTGGAAAGAAGCTTTCTGAGAAACTGCTCTGTGTTCTGTTAATTCATCTCACAGAGTTACATCTTTCCTTTCAAGAAGCCTTTCGCTAAGGCTGTTCTTGTGGAATTGTCAAAGGGATATTTGGAAGCCCATAGAGGGTTATGGGGAAAAAGGAAATATCTTCCGTTCAAAACTGGAAAGAAGCTTTCTGAGAAACTGCTCTGTGTTCTGTTAATTCATCTCACAGAGTTACATCTTTCCCTTCAAGAAGCCTTTCGCTAAGGCTGTTCTTGTGGAATTGGCAAAGGGATATTTGGAAGCCCATAGAGGGCTATGGTGAAAAAGGGAATATCTTCCGTTCAAAACTTGAAAGAAGCTTTCTGAGAAACTGCTCTGTGTTCTGTTAATTCATCTCACATAGTTACATCTTTCCCTTCAGGAAGCCTTTCGCTAAGGCTGTTCTTGTGGAATTGGCAAAGGGATATTTGGAAGCCCATAGAGGGCTATGGTGAAAAAGGGAATATCTTCCGTTCAAAACTTGAAAGAAGCTTTCTGAGAAACTGCTCTGTGTTCTGTTAATTCATCTCACATAGTTACATCTTTCCCTTCAGGAAGCCTTTCGCTAAGGCTGTTCTTGTGGAATTGGCAAAGGGATATTTGGAAGCCCATAGAGGGCTATGGTGAAAAAGGGAATATCTTCCGTTCAAAACTGGAAAGAAGCTTTCTGAGAAACTGCTCTGTGTTCTGTTAATTCATCTCACAGAGTTACATCTTTCCCTTCAAGAAGCCTTTCGCTAAGGCTGTTCTTGTGGAATTGGCAAAGGGATATTTGGAAGCCCATAGAGGGCTATGGTGAAAATGGAAGTATCTTCCGTACAAAACTGGAAAGAAGCTTTCTGAGAAACTGCTCTGTGTTCTGTTAATTCATCTCACAGAGTTACATCTTTCCCTTCAAGAAGCCTTTCGCTAAGGCTGTTCTTGTGGAATTGGAAAAGGGATATTTGGAAGCCCATAGAGGGCTATGGTGAAAAAGGAAATATCTTCCGTTCAAAACTGGAAAGAAGCTTTCTGAGAAACTGCTCTGTGTTCTCTTAATTCATCTCACGGAGTTACATCTTTCCTTTCAAGAAGCCTTTCGCTAAGGCTGTTCTTGTGGAATTGTCAAAGGGATATTTGGAAGCCCATAGAGGGCTATGGTGAAAAAGGGAATATCTTCCGTTCAAAACTGGTAAGAAGCTTTCTGAGAAACTGCTCTGTGTTCTGTTAATTCATCTCACAGAGTTACATCTTTCCCTTCAAGAAGCCTTTCGCTAAGGCTGTTCTTGTGGAATTGGCAAAGGGATATTTGGAAGCCCATAGAGGGCTATGGTGAAAAAGGGAATATCTTCCGTTCAAAACTGGTAAGAAGCTTTCTGAGAAACTGCTCTGTGTTCTGTTAATTCATCTCACAGAGTTACATCTTTCCCTTCAAGAAGACTTTCGCTAAGGCTGTTCCTGTGGAATTGGCAAAGGGATATTTGGAAGCCCATAGAGGGCTATGGTGAAAAAGGAAATATCTTCCGTTCAAAACTGGAAAGAAGCTTTCTGAGAAACTGCTCTGTGTTCTGTTAATTCATCTCACAGAGTTACATCTTTCCCTTCAAGAAGACTTTCGCTAAGGCTGTTCTTGTGGAATTGGCAAAGGGAAATTTGGAAGCCCATAGAGGGCTATGGTGAAAAAGGAAATATCTTCCGTTCAAAACTGGAAAGAAGCTTTCTGAGAAACTGCTCTGTGTTCTGTTAATTCATCTCACAGAGTTACATCTTTCCCTTCAAGAAGCCTTTCGCTAAGGCTGTTCTTGTGGAATTGGCAAAGGGATATTTGGAAGCCCATAGAGGGCTATGGTGACGAAGGAAATATCTTCCGTTCAAAACTGGAAAGAAGCTTTCTGAGAAACTGCTCTGTGTTCTGTTAATTCATCTCACAGAGTTACATCTTTCCCTTCAAGAAGCCTTTCGCTAAGGCTGTTCTTGTGGAATTGGCAAAGGGATATTTGGAAGCCCATAGAGGGCTATGGTGAAAATGGAAATATCTTCCGTTCAAAAGTGGAAAGAAGCTTTCTGAGAAACTGCTCTGTGTTCTGTTAATTCATCTCACAGAGTTACATCTTTCCCTTCAAGAAGCCTTTCGCTAAGGCTGTTCTTGTGGAATTGGCAAAGGGATATTTGGAAGCCCATAGAGGGCTATGGTGAAAAAGGAAATATCTTCCGTTCAAAACTGGAAAGAAGCTTTCTGAGAAACTGCTCTGTGTTCTGTTAATTCATCTCACAGAGTTACATCTTTCCCTTCAAGAAGCCTTTCGCTAAGGCTGTTCTTGTGGAATTGGCAAAGGGATATTTTGAAGCCCATAGAGGGCTATGGTGAAAAAGGGAATATCTTCCGTTCAAAACTGGAAAGAAGCTTTCTGAGAAACTGCTCTGTGTTCTGTTAATTCATCTCACAGAGTTACATCTTTCCCTTCAAGAAGCCTTTCGCTAAGGCTGTTCTTGTGGAATTGGCAAAGGCATATTTGGAAGACCATAGAGGGCTATGGTGAAGAAGGGAATATCTTCCGTTCAAAACTGGAAAGAAGCTTTCTGAGAAACTGCTCTGTGTTCTTTTAATTCATCTCACAGAGTTACATCTTTCCATTCAAGAAGCCTTTCGCTAAGGCTGTCCTTGTGGAATTGGCAAAGGGATATTTGGAAGCCCTTAGAGGGCTATGGTGAAAAAGGAAATATCTTGCGTTCAAAACTGGAAAGAAGCTGTCTGAGAAACTGCTCTGTGTTCTGTTAATTCATCTCACAGAGTTACATCTTTCCCTTCAAGAAGCCTTTCGCTAAGGCTGTTCTTGTGGAATTGGCAAAGGGATATTTGGAAGCCCATAGAGGGCTATGATGAAAAAGGAAATATCTTCCGTTCAAAACTGGAAAGAAGCTTTCTGAGAAACTGCTCTGTGTTCTGTTAATTCATCTCACAGAGTTACATCTTTCCCTTCAAGAAGTCTTTCGCTAAGGCTGTTCTTGTGGAATTGGCAAAGGGATATTTGGAAGCCCATAGAGGGCTATGGTGAAAAGGAAATATCTTCCGTTCAAAACTGGAAAGAAGCTTTCTGAGAAACTGCTCTGTGTTCTGTTAATTCATCTCACAGAGTTACATATTTCCCTTCAAGAAGCCTTTCGCTAAGGCTCTTCTTGTGGAATTGGCAAAGGGATATTTGGAAGCCCATAGAGGGCTATGGTGAAAAAGGAAATATCTTCCGATCAAAACTGGAAAGAAGCTTTCTGAGAAACTGCTCTGTGTTCTGTTAATTCATCTCACAGAGTTACATCTTTCCTTTCAAGAAGCCTTTCGCTAAGGCTGTTCTTGTGGAATTGTCAAAGGGATGTTTGGAAGCCCATAGAGGGGTATGGGGAAAAAGGAAATATCTTCCGTTCAAAACTGGAAAGAAGCTTTCTGAGAAACTGCTCTGTGTTCTGTTAATTCACCTCACAGAGTTACATCTTTCCCTTCAAGAAGCCTTTCGTTAAGGCTGTTCTTGTGGAATTGGCAAAGGGATATTTGGAAGCCCATAGAGGGCTATGGTGAAAAAGGGAATATCTTCCGTTCAAAACTGGAAAGAAGCTTTCTGAGAAACTGCTCTGTGTTCTGATAATTCATCTCACAGAGTTACATCTTTCCCTTCAAGAAGCCTTTCGCTAAGGCTGTTCTTGTGGAATTGGCAAAGGGATATTTGGAAGCCCATAGAGGGCTATGGTGAAAAAGGAAATATCTTCCGTTCAAAACTGGAAAGAAGCTTTCTGAGAAACTGCTCTGTGTTCTGTTA
Source organism: Chlorocebus sabaeus (assembly GCF_047675955.1). Classification (NCBI taxonomy): domain Eukaryota; kingdom Metazoa; phylum Chordata; class Mammalia; order Primates; family Cercopithecidae; genus Chlorocebus; species Chlorocebus sabaeus. The sequence continues at coordinate 223,477 of NW_027327601.1, forward strand.
ATTCATCTCACAGAGTTACATCTTTCCCTTCAAGAAGCCTTTCGCTAAGGCTGTTCTTGTGGAATTGGCAAAGGGATATTTGGAAGCCCATAGAGGGCTATGGTGAAAAAGGAAATATCTTCCGTTCAAAACTGGAAAGAAGCTTTCTGAGAAACTGCTCTGTGTTCTGTTAATTCATCTCACAGAGTTACATCTTTCCCTTCAAGAAGCCTTTCGCTAAGGCTGTTCTTGTGGAATTGGCAAAGGGATATTTGGAAGCCCATAGAGGGCTATGGTGAAAAAGGGAATATCTTCCTTTCAAAACTGGAAAGAAGCTTTATGAGAAACTGCTCTGTGTTCTGTTAATTCATCTCACAGAGTTACATCTTTACCTTCAAGAAGCCTTTCGCTAAGGCTGTTCTTGTGGAATTGGCAAAGGGATATTTGGAAGCCCATAGAGGGCTATGGTGAAAAAGGAAATATCTTCCTTTCAAAACTGGAAAGAAGCTTTCTGAGAAACTGCTCTGTGTTCTGTTAATTCATCTCACAGAGTTACATCTTTCCCTTCAAGAAGCCTTTCGCTAAGGCTGTTCTTGTGGAATTGGCAAAGGGATATTTGGAAGCCCATAGAGGGCTATGGTGAAAAAGGGAATATCTTCCGTTCAAAACTGGAAAGAAGCTTTCTGAGAAACTGCTCTCTGTTCTGTTAATTCATCTCACAGAGTTACATCTTTCCCTTCAAGAAGCCTTTCGCTAAGGCTGTTCTTGTGGAATTGGCAAAGGGATATTTGGAAGCCCATAGAGGGCTATGGTGAAAAAGGGAATATCTTCCGTTCAAAACTGGAAAGAAGCTTTCTGAGAAACTGCTCTGTGTTCTGTTAATTCATCTCACAGAGTTACATCTTTCCCTTCAAGAAGACTTTCGCTAAGGCTGTTCTTGTGGAATTGGCAAAGGGATATTTGGAAGCCCATAGAGGGCTATGGTGAAAAAGGAAATATCTTCCGTTCAAAACTGGAAAGAAGCTTTCTGAGAAACTGCTCTGTGTTCTGTTAATTCATCTCACAGAGTTACATCTTTCCCTTCAAGAAGCCTTTCGCTAAGGCTGTTCTTGTGGAATTGGCAAAGGGATATTTGGAAGCCCATAGAGGGCTATGGTGACGAAGGAAATATCTTCCGTTCAAAACTGGAAAGAAGCTTTCTGAGAAACTGCTCTGTGTTCTGTTAATTCATCTCACAGAGTTACATCTTTCCCTTCAAGAAGCCTTTCGCTAAGGCTGTTCTTGTGGAATTGGCAAAGGGATATTTGGAAGCCCATAGAGGGCTATGGTGAAAAAGGGAATATCTTCCGTTCAAAACTTGAAAGAAGCTTTCTGAGAAACTGCTCTGTGTTCTGTTAATTCATCTCACATAGTTACATCTTTCCCTTCAGGAAGCCTTTCGCTAAGGCTGTTCTTGTGGAATTGGCAAAGGGATATTTGGAAGCCCATAGAGGGCTATGGTGAAAAAGGGAATATCTTCCGTTCAAAACTGGAAAGAAGCTTTCTGAGAAACTGCTCTGTGTTCTGTTAATTCATCTCACAGAGTTACATCTTTCCCTTCAAGAAGCCTTTCGCTAAGGCTGTTCTTGTGGAATTGGCAAAGGGATATTTGGAAGCCCATAGAGGGCTATGGTGAAAATGGAAATATCTTCCGTACAAAACTGGAAAGAAGCTTTCTGAGAAACTGCTCTGTGTTCTGTTAATTCATCTCACAGAGTTACATCTTTCCCTTCAAGAAGCCTTTCGCTAAGGCTGTTCTTGTGGAATTGGCAAAGGGATATTTGGAAGCCCATAGAGGGCTATGGTGAAAAAGGAAATATCTTCCGTTCAAAACTGGAAAGAAGCTTTCTGAGAAACTGCTCTGTGTTCTGTTAATTCATCTCACAGAGTTACATCTTTCCCTTCAAGAAGCCTTTCGCTAAGGCTGTTCTTGTGGAATTGGCAAAGGGATATTTTGAAGCCCATAGAGGGCTATGGTGAAAAAGGGAATATCTTCCGTTCAAAACTGTAAAGAAGCTTTCTGAGAAACTGCTCTGTGTTCTGTTAATTCATCTCACAGAGTTACATCTTTCCCTTCAAGAAGCCTTTCGCTAAGGCTGTTCTTGTGGAATTGGCAAAGGGATATTTGGAAGCCCATAGAGGGCTATGGTGAAGAAGGGAATATCTTCCGTTCAAAACTGGAAAGAAGCTTTCTGAGAAACTGCTCTGTGTTCTTTTAATTCATCTCACAGAGTTACATCTTTCCATTCAAGAAGCCTTTCGCTAAGGCTGTCGTTGTGGAATTGGCAAAGGGATATTTGGAAGCCCTTAGAGGGCTATGGTGAAAAAGGAAATATCTTGCGTTCAAAACTGGAAAGAAGCTGTCTGAGAAACTGCTCTGTGTTCTGTTAATTCATCTCACAGAGTTACATCTTTCCCTTCAAGAAGCCTTTCGCTAAGGCTGTTCTTGTGGAATTGGCAAAGGGATATTTGGAAGCCCATAGAGGGCTATGATGAAAAAGGAAATATCTTCCGTTCAAAACTGGAAAGAAGCTTTCTGAGAAACTGCTCTGTGTTCTGTTAATTCATCTCACAGAGTTACATCTTTCCCTTCAAGAAGCCTTTCGCTAAGGCTGTTCTTGTGGAATTGGCAAAGGGATATTTGGAAGCCCATAGAGGGCTATGGTGAAAAGGAAATATCTTCCGTTCAAAACTGGAAAGAAGCTTTCTGAGAAACTGCTCTGTGTTCTGTTAATTCATCTCACAGAGTTACATATTTCCCTTCAAGAAGCCTTTCGCTAAGGCTCTTCTTGTGGAATTGGCAAAGGGATATTTGGAAGCCCATAGAGGGCTATGGTGAAAAAGGAAATATCTTCCGTTCAAAACTGGAAAGAAGCTTTCTGAGAAACTGCTCTGTGTTCTGTTAATTCATCTCACAGAGTTACATCTTTCCTTTCAAGAAGCCTTTCGCTAAGGCTGTTCTTGTGGAATTGTCAAAGGGATATTTGGAAGCCCATAGAGGGTTATGGGGAAAAAGGAAATATCTTCCGTTCAAAACTGGAAAGAAGCTTTCTGAGAAACTGCTCTGTGTTCTGTTAATTCATCTCACAGAGTTACATCTTTCCCTTCAAGAAGCCTTTCGTTAAGGCTGTTCTTGTGGAATTGGCAAAGGGATATTTTGAAGCCCATAGAGGGCTATGGTGAAAAAGGGAATATCTTCCGTTCAAAACTGGAAAGAAGCTTTCTGAGAAACTGCTCTGTGTTCTGTTAATTCATCTCACAGAGTTACATCTTTCCCTTCAAGAAGCCTTTCGCTAAGGCTGTTCTTGTGGAATTGGCAAAGGGATATTTGGAAGCCCATAGAGGGCTATGGTGAAAAAGGGAATATCTTCCGTTCAAAACTTGAAAGAAGCTTTCTGAGAAACTGCTCTGTGTTCTGTTAATTCATCTCACATAGTTACATCTTTCCCTTCAGGAAGCCTTTCGCTAAGGCTGTTCTTGTGGAATTGGCAAAGGGATATTTGGAAGCCCATAGAGGGCTATGGTGAAAAAGGGAATATCTTCCGTTCAAAACTGGAAAGAAGCTTTCTGAGAAACTGCTCTGTGTTCTGTTAATTCATCTCACAGAGTTACATCTTTCCCTTCAAGAAGCCTTTCGCTAAGGCTGTTCTTGTGGAATTGGCAAAGGGATATTTGGAAGCCCATAGAGGGCTATGGTGAAAATGGAAATATCTTCCGTACAAAACTGGAAAGAAGCTTTCTGAGAAACTGCTCTGTGTTCTGTTAATTCATCTCACAGAGTTACATCTTTCCCTTCAAGAAGCCTTTCGCTAAGGCTGTTCTTGTGGAATTGGCAAAGGAATATTTGGAAGCCCATAGAGGGCTATGGTGAAAAAGGAAATATCTTCCGTTCAAAACTGGAAAGAAGCTTTCTGAGAAACTGCTCTGTGTTCTGTTAATTCATCTCACAGAGTTACATCTTTCCCTTCAAGAAGCCTTTCGCTAAGGCTGTTCTTGTGGAATTGGCAAAGGGATATTTGGAAGCCCATAGAGGGCTATGGTGAAAAAGGAAATATCTTCCGTTCAAAACTGGAAAGAAGCTTTCTGAGAAACTGCTCTGTGTTCTGTTAATTCATCTCACAGAGTTACATCTTTCCCTTCAAGAAGCCTTTCGCTAAGGCTGTTCTTGTGGAATTGGCAAAGGGATATTTTGAAGCCCATAGAGGGCTATGGTGAAAAAGGGAATATCTTCCGTTCAAAACTGTAAAGAAGCTTTCTGAGAAACTGCTCTGTGTTCTGTTAATTCATCTCACAGAGTTACATCTTTCCCTTCAAGAAGCCTTTCGCTAAGGCTGTTCTTGTGGAATTGGCAAAGGGATATTTGGAAGCCCATAGAGGGCTATGGTGAAGAAGGGAATATCTTCCGTTCAAAACTGGAAAGAAGCTTTCTGAGAAACTGCTCTGTGTTCTTTTAATTCATCTCACAGAGTTACATCTTTCCATTCAAGAAGCCTTTCGCTAAGGCTGTCGTTGTGGAATTGGCAAAGGGATATTTGGAAGCCCTTAGAGGGCTATGGTGAAAAAGGAAATATCTTGCGTTCAAAACTGGAAAGAAGCTGTCTGAGAAACTGCTCTGTGTTCTGTTAATTCATCTCACAGAGTTACATCTTTCCCTTCAAGAAGCCTTTCGCTAAGGCTGTTCTTGTGGAATTGGCAAAGGGATATTTGGAAGCCCATAGAGGGCTATGATGAAAAAGGAAATATCTTCCGTTCAAAACTGGAAAGAAGCTTTCTGAGAAACTGCTCTGTGTTCTGTTAATTCATCTCACAGAGTTACATCTTTCCCTTCAAGAAGCCTTTCGCTAAGGCTGTTCTTGTGGAATTGGCAAAGGGATATTTGGAAGCCCATAGAGGGCTATGGTGAAAAGGAAATATCTTCCGTTCAAAACTGGAAAGAAGCTTTCTGAGAAACTGCTCTGTGTTCTGTTAATTCATCTCACAGAGTTACATATTTCCCTTCAAGAAGCCTTTCGCTAAGGCTCTTCTTGTGGAATTGGCAAAGGGATATTTGGAAGCCCATAGAGGGCTATGGTGAAAAAGGAAATATCTTCCGTTCAAAACTGGAAAGAAGCTTTCTGAGAAACTGCTCTGTGTTCTGTTAATTCATCTCACAGAGTTACATCTTTCCTTTCAAGAAGCCTTTCGCTAAGGCTGTTCTTGTGGAATTGTCAAAGGGATATTTGGAAGCCCATAGAGGGTTATGGGGAAAAAGGAAATATCTTCCGTTCAAAACTGGAAAGAAGCTTTCTGAGAAACTGCTCTGTGTTCTGTTAATTCATCTCACAGAGTTACATCTTTCCCTTCAAGAAGCCTTTCGTTAAGGCTGTTCTTGTGGAATTGGCAAAGGGATATTTTGAAGCCCATAGAGGGCTATGGTGAAAAAGGGAATATCTTCCGTTCAAAACTGGAAAGAAGCTTTCTGAGAAACTGCTCTGTGTTCTGTTAATTCATCTCACAGAGTTACATCTTTCCCTTCAAGAAGCCTTTCGCTAAGGCTGTTCTTGTGGAATTGGCAAAGGGATATTTGGAAGCCCATAGAGGGCTATGGTGAAAAAGGGAATATCTTCCGTTCAAAACTTGAAAGAAGCTTTCTGAGAAACTGCTCTGTGTTCTGTTAATTCATCTCACATAGTTACATCTTTCCCTTCAGGAAGCCTTTCGCTAAGGCTGTTCTTGTGGAATTGGCAAAGGGATATTTGGAAGCCCATAGAGGGCTATGGTGAAAAAGGGAATATCTTCCGTTCAAAACTGGAAAGAAGCTTTCTGAGAAACTGCTCTGTGTTCTGTTAATTCATCTCACAGAGTTACATCTTTCCCTTCAAGAAGCCTTTCGCTAAGGCTGTTCTTGTGGAATTGGCAAAGGGATATTTGGAAGCCCATAGAGGGCTATGGTGAAAATGGAAATATCTTCCGTACAAAACTGGAAAGAAGCTTTCTGAGAAACTGCTCTGTGTTCTGTTAATTCATCTCACAGAGTTACATCTTTCCCTTCAAGAAGCCTTTCGCTAAGGCTGTTCTTGTGGAATTGGCAAAGGAATATTTGGAAGCCCATAGAGGGCTATGGTGAAAAAGGAAATATCTTCCGTTCAAAACTGGAAAGAAGCTTTCTGAGAAACTGCTCTGTGTTCTGTTAATTCATCTCACAGAGTTACATCTTTCCCTTCAAGAAGCCTTTCGCTAAGGCTGTTCTTGTGGAATTGGCAAAGGGATATTTTGAAGCCCATAGAGGGCTATGGTGAAAAAGGGAATATCTTCCGTTCAAAACTGGAAAGAAGCTTTCTGAGAAACTGCTCTGTGTTCTGTTAATTCATCTCACAGAGTTACATCTTTCCCTTCAAGAAGCCTTTCGCTAAGGCTGTTCTTGTGGAATTGGCAAAGGGATATTTGGAAGCCCATAGAGGGCTATGGTGAAGAAGGGAATATCTTCCGTTCAAAACTGGAAAGAAGCTTTCTGAGAAACTGCTCTGTGTTCTTTTAATTCATCTCACAGAGTTACATCTTTCCATTCAAGAAGCCTTTCGCTAAGGCTGTCGTTGTGGAATTGGCAAAGGGATATTTGGAAGCCCTTAGAGGGCTATGGTGAAAAAGGAAATATCTTGCGTTCAAAACTGGAAAGAAGCTGTCTGAGAAACTGCTCTGTGTTCTGTTAATTCATCTCACAGAGTTACATCTTTCCCTTCAAGAAGCCTTTCGCTAAGGCTGTTCTTGTGGAATTGGCAAAGGGATATTTGGAAGCCCATAGAGGGCTATGATGAAAAGGGAAATATCTTCCGTTCAAAACTGGAAAGAAGCTTTCTGAGAAACTGCTCTGTGTTCTGTTAATTCATCTCACAGAGTTACATCTTTCCCTTCAAGAAGCCTTTCGCTAAGGCTGTTCTTGTGGAATTGGCAAAGGGATATTTGGAAGCCCATAGAGGGCTATGGTGAAAAGGAAATATCTTCCGTTCAAAACTGGAAAGAAGCTTTCTGAGAAACTGCTCTGTGTTCTGTTAATTCATCTCACAGAGTTACATATTTCCCTTCAAGAAGCCTTTCGCTAAGGCTCTTCTTGTGGAATTGGCAAAGGGATATTTGGAAGCCCATAGAGGGCTATGGTGAAAAAGGAAATATCTTCCGTTCAAAACTGGAAAGAAGCTTTCTGAGAAACTGCTCTGTGTTCTGTTAATTCATCTCACAGAGTTACATCTTTCCTTTCAAGAAGCCTTTCGCTAAGGCTGTTCTTGTGGAATTGTCAAAGGGATATTTGGAAGCCCATAGAGGGTTATGGGGAAAAAGGAAATATCTTCCGTTCAAAACTGGAAAGAAGCTTTCTGAGAAACTGCTCTGTGTTCTGTTAATTCATCTCACAGAGTTACATCTTTCCCTTCAAGAAGCCTTTCGTTAAGGCTGTTCTTGTGGAATTGGCAAAGGGATATTTGGAAGCCCATAGAGGGCTATGGTGAAAAAGGGAATATCTTCCGTTCAAAACTGGAAAGAAGCTTTCTGAGAAACTGCTCTGTGTTCTGTTAATTCATCTCACAGAGTTACATCTTTCCCTTCAAGAAGCCTTTCGCTAAGGCTGTTCTTGTGGAATTGGCAAAGGGATATTTGGAAGCCCATAGAGGGCTAGGGTGAAAAAGGAAATATCTTCCGTTCAAAACTGGAAAGAAGCTTTCTGAGAAACTGCTCTGTGTTCTGTTAATTCATCTCACAGAGTTACATCTTTCCCTTCAAGAAGCCTTTCGCTAAGGCTGTTCTTGTGGAATTGGCAAAGGGATATTTGGAAGCCCATAGAGGGCTATGGTGAAAAAGGGAATATCTTCCTTTCAAAACTGGAAAGAAGCTTTATGAGAAACTGCTCTGTGTTCTGTTAATTCATCTCACAGAGTTACATCTTTCCCTTCAAGAAGCCTTTCGCTAAGGCTGTTCTTGTGGAATTGTCAAAGGGATATTTGGAAGCCCATAGAGGGCTATGGTGAAAAAGGAAATATCTTCCTTTCAAAACTGGAAAGAAGCTTTCTGAGAAACTGCTCTGTGTTCTGTTAATTCATCTCACAGAGTTACATCTTTCCCTTCAAGAAGCCTTTCGCTAAGGCTGTTCTTGTGGAATTGGCAAAGGGATATTTGGAAGCCCATAGAGGGCTATGGTGAAAAAGGGAATATCTTCCGTTCAAAACTGGAAAGAAGCTTTCTGAGAAACTGCTCTCTGTTCTGTTAATTCATCTCACAGAGTTACATCTTTCCCTTCAAGAAGCCTTTCGCTAAGGCTGTTCTTGTGGAATTGGCAAAGGGATATTTGGAAGCCCATAGAGGGCTATGGTGAAAAAGGGAATATCTTCCGTTCAAAACTGGAAAGAAGCTTTCTGAGAAACTGCTCTGTGTTCTGTTAATTCATCTCACAGAGTTACATCTTTCCCTTCAAGAAGCCTTTCGCTAAGGCTGTTCTTGTGGAATTGGCAAAGGGATATTTGGAAGCCCATAGAGGGCTATGGTGAAAAAGGAAATATCTTCCGTTCAAAACTGGTAAGAAGCTTTCTGAGAAACTGCTCTGTGTTCTGATAATTCATCTCACAGAGTGACATCTTTCCCTTCAAGAAGCCTTTCGCTAAGGCTGTTCTTGTGGAATTGGCAAAGGGATATTTGGAAGCCCATAGAGGGCTATGGTGAAAAAGGGAATATCTTCCGTTCAAAACTGGAAAGAAGCTTTCTGAGAAACTGCTCTGTGTTCTGTAAATTCATCTCACAGAGTTACATCTTTCCCTTCAAGAAGCCTTTCGCTAAGGCTGTTCTTGTGGAATTGGCAAAGGGATATTTGGAAGCCCATAGAGGGCTATGGTGAAAAAGGGAATATCTTCCGTTCAAAACTGGAAAGAAGCTTTCTGAGAAACTGCTCTGTGTTCTGTTAATTCATCTCACAGAGGTACATCTTTCCCTTCAAGAAGCCTTTCGCTAAGGCTGTTCTTGTGGAATTGGCAAAGGGATATTTGGAAGCCCATAGAGGGCTACGGTGAAAAAGGAAATATCTTCCGTTCAAAACTGGTAAGAAGCTTTCTGAGAAACTGCTCTGTGTTCTCTTAATTCATCTCACAGAGTAACATCTTTCCCTTCAAGAAGCCTTTCGCTAACTCTGTTCTTGTGGAATTGGCAAAGGGATATTTGGAAGCCCATAGAGGGCTATGGTGAAAAAGGGAATATCTTCCGTTCAAAAGTGGTAAGAAGCTTTCTGAGAAACTGCTCTGTGTTCTGTTAATTCATCTCACAGAGTTACATCTTTCCCTTCAAGAAGCCTTTCGCTAAGGCTGTTCTTGTGGAATTGGCAAATGGATATTTGGAAGCCCATAGAGGGCTATGGTGAAAAAGGAAATATCTTCCGTTCAAAACTGGAAAGAAGCTTTCTGAGAAACTGCTCTGTGTTCTGTTAATTCATCTCACAGAGTTACGTCTTTCCCTTCAAGAAGCCTTTCGCTAAGGCTGTTGTTGTGGAATTGGCAAAGGGATATTTGGAAGCCCATAGAGGGCTATGGTGAAAAAGGGAATATCTTCCGTTCAAAACTGGAAAGAAGCTTTCTGAGAAACTGCTCTGTGTTCTGTTAATTCATCTCACAGAGTTACATCTTTCCCTTCAAGAAGCTTTTCGCTAAGGCTGTCCTTGTGGAATTGGCAAAGGGATATTTGGAAGCCCATAGAGGGCTATGGTGAAAAAGGAAATATCTTCCGTTCAAAACTGGAAAGAAGCTTTCTGAGAAACTGCTCTGTGTTCTGTTAATTCATCTCACAGAGTTACATCTTTCCCTTCCAGAAGCCTTTCGCTAAAGCTGTTCTTGTGCAATGAGCAAAGGGATATTTGGAAGCCCATAGAGGGCTATGGTGAAAAAGGGAATATCTTCCTTTCAAAACTGGAAAGAAGCTTTCTGAGAAACTGCTCTGTGTTCTGTTAATTCATCTCACAGAGTTACATCTTTCCCTTCAAGAAGCCTTTCGCTAAGGCTGTTCTTGTGGAATTGGCAAAGGGATATTTGGAAGCCCATAGAGGGCTATGGTGAAAAAGGAAATATCTTCCGTTCAAAACTGGAAAGAAGCTTTCTGAGAAACTGCTCTGTGTTCTGTTAATTCATCTCACAGAGTTACATCTTTCCCTTCAAGAAGCCTTTCGCTAAGGCTGTTCTTGTGGAATTGGCAAAGGGATATTTGGAAGCCCATAGAGGGCTATGGTGAAAAAGGAAATATCTTCCGTTCAAAACTGGAAAGAAGCTTTCTGAGAAACTGCTCTGTGTTCTGTTAATTCATCTCACAGAGTTACATCTTTCCCTTCAAGAAGCCTTTCGCTAAGGCTGTTCTTGTGGAATTGGCAAAGGGATATTTGGAAGCCCATAGAGGGCTATGGTGACGAAGGAAATATCTTCCGTTCAAAACTGGAAAGAAGCTTTCTGAGAAACTGCTCTGTGTTCTGTTAATTCATCTCACAGAGTTACATCTTTCCCTTCAAGAAGCCTTTCGCTAAGGCTGTTCTTGTGGAATTGGCAAAGGGATATTTGGAAGACCATAGAGGGCTATGGTGAAAAAGGGAATATCTTCCGTTCAAAACTTGAAAGAAGCTTTCTGAGAAACTGCTCTGTGTTCTGTTAATTCATCTCACAGAGTTACATCTTTCCCTTCAGGAAGCCTTTCGCTAAGGCTGTTCTTGTGGAATTGGCAAAGGGATATTTGGAAGCCCATAGAGGGCTATGGTGAAAAAGGGAATATCTTCCGTTCAAAACTGGTAAGAAGCTTTCTGAGAAACTGCTCTGTGTTCTGTTAATTCATCTCACAGAGTTACATCTTTCCCTTCAAGAAGACTTTCGCTAAGGCTGTTCTTGTGGAATTGGCAAAGGGATATTTGGAAGCCCATAGAGGGCTATGGTGAAAATGGAAATATCTTCCGTTCAAAACTGGAAAGAAGCTTTCTGAGAAACTGCTCTGTGTTCTGTTAATTCATCTCACAGAGTTACATCTTTCCCTTCAAGAAGCCTTTCGCTAAGGCTGTTCTTGTGGAATTGGCAAAGGGATATTTGGAAGCCCATAGAGGGCTATGGTGAAAAAGGAAATATCTTCCGTTCAAAACTGGAAAGAAGCTTTCTGAGAAACTGCTCTGTGTTCTGTTAATTCATCTCACAGAGTTACATCTTTCCCTTCAAGAAGCCTTTCGCTAAGGCTGTTCTTGTGGAATTGGCAAAGGGATATTTGGAAGCCCATAGAGGGCTATGGTGAAAAAGGGAATATCTTCCGTTCAAAACTGGAAAGAAGCTTTCTGAGAAACTGCTCTGTGTTCTGTTAATTCATCTCACAGAGTTACATCTTTCCCTTCAAGAAGCCTTTCGCTAAGGCTGTTCTTGTGGAATTGGCAAAGGGATATTTGGAAGCCCATAGAGGGCTATGGTGAAAAAGGGAATATCTTCCGTTCAAACTGGAAAGAAGCTTTCTGAGAAACTGCTCTGTGTTCTGTTAATTCATCTCACAGAGTTACATCTTTCCCTTCAAGAAGCCTTTCGCTAAGGCTGTTCTTGTGGAATTGGCAAAGGGATATTTGGAAGCCCATAGAGGGCTATGGTGAAAAAGGGAATATCTTCCGTTCAAAACTGGAAAGAAGCTTTCTGAGAAACTGCTCTGTGTTCTGTTAATTCATCTCACAGAGTTACATCTTTCCCTTCAAGAAGCCTTTCGCTAAGGCTGTTCTTGTGGAATTGGCAAAGGGATATTTGGAAGCCCATAGAGGGCTATGGTGAAAAAGGAAATATCTTCCGTTCAAACCTGGAAAGAAGCTTTCTGAGAAACTGCTCTGTGTTCTGTTAATTCATCTCACAGAGTTACATCTTTCCCTTCAAGAAGCCTTTCGCTAAGGCTGTTCTTGTGGAATTGGCAAAGGGATATTTGGAAGCCCATAGAGGGCTATGGTGAAAAAGGTAATATCTTCCGTTCAAAACTGGAAAGAAGCTTTCTGAGAAACTGCTCTGTGTTCTGTTAATTCATCTCACAGAGTTACATCTTTCCCTTCAAGAAGCCTTTCGCTAAGGCTGTTCTTGTGGAATTGGCAAAGGGATATTTGGAAGCCCATAGAGGGCTATGGTGAAAGAGGGAATATCTTCCGTTCAAAACTGGAAAGAAGCTTTCTGAGAAACTGCTCTGTCTTCTGTTAATTCAACTCACAGAGTTACATCTTTCCCTTCAAGAAGCCTTTCGCTAAGGCTGTTCTTGTGGAATTGGCAAAGGGATATTTGGAAGCCCATAGAGGGCTATGGTGAAAAAGGAAATATCTTCCTTTCAAAACTGGAAAGAAGCTTTCTGAGAAACTGCTCTGTGTTCTGTTAATTCATCTCACAGAGTTACATCTTTCCCTTCAAGAAGCCTTTCGCTAAAGCTGTTCTTGTGCAATGGGCAAAGGGATATTTGGAAGCCCATAGAGGGCTATGGTGAAAAAGGAAATATCTTCCGTTCAAAACTGGAAAGAAGCTTTCTGAGAAACTGCTCTGTGTTCTGTTAATTCATCTCACAGAGTTACATCTTTCCCTTCAAGAAGCCTTTCGCTAAGGCTGTTCTTGTGGAATTTGCAAAGGGATATTTGGAAGCCCATAGAGGGCTATGGTGAAAGAGGGAATATCTTCCGTTCAAAACTGGAAAGAAGCTTTCTGAGAAACTGCTCTGTCTTCTGTTAATTCAACTCACAGAGTTACATCTTTCCCTTCAAGAAGCCTTTCGCTAAGGCTGTTCTTGTGGAATTGGCAAAGGGATATTTGGAAGCCCATAGAGGGCTATGGTGAAAAAGGACATATCTTCCTTTCAAAACTGGAAAGAAGCTTTCTGAGAAACTGCTCTGTGTTCTGTTAATTCATCTCACAGAGTTACATCTTTCCCTTCCAGAAGCCTTTCGCTAAAGCTGTTCTTGTGCAATGGGCAAAGGGATATTTGGAAGCCCATAGAGGGCTATGGTGAAAAAGGGAATATCTTCCTTTCAAAACTGGAAAGAAGCTTTCTGAGAAACTGCTCTGTGTTCTGTTAATTCATCTCACAGAGTTACATCTTTCCCTTCAAGAAGCCTTTCGCTAAGGCTGTTCTTGTGGAATTGGCAAAGGGATATTTGGAAGCCCATAGAGGGCTATGGTGAAAAAGGAAATATCTTCCGTTCAAAACTGGAAAGAAGCTTTCTGAGAAACTGCTCTGTGTTCTGTTAATTCATCTCACAGAGTTACATCTTTCCCTTCAAGAAGACTTTCGCTAAGGCTGTTCTTGTGGAATTGGCAAAGGGATATTTGGAAGCCCATAGAGGGCTATGGTGACGAAGGAAATATCTTCCGTTCAAAACTGGAAAGAAGCTTTCTGAGAAACTGCTCTGTGTTCTGTTAATTCATCTCACAGAGTTACATCTTTCCCTTCAAGAAGCCTTTCGCTAAGGCTGTTCTTGTGGAATTGGCAAAGGGATATTTGGAAGACCATAGAGGGCTATGGTGAAAAAGGGAATATCTTCCGTTCAAAACTGGAAAGAAGCTTTCTGAGAAACTGCTCTGTGTTCTGTTAATTCATCTCACAGAGTTACATCTTTCCCTTCAGGAAGCCTTTCGCTAAGGCTGTTCTTGTGGAATTGGCAAAGGGATATTTGGAAGCCCATAGAGGGCTATGGTGAAAAAGGGAATATCTTCCGTTCAAAACTGGTAAGAAGCTTTCTGAGAAACTGCTCTGTGTTCTGTTAATTCATCTCACAGAGTTACATCTTTCCCTTCAAGAAGACTTTCGCTAAGGCTGTTCTTGTGGAATTGGCAAAGGGATATTTGGAAGCCCATAGAGGGCTATGGTGAAAATGGAAATATCTTCCGTTCAAAACTGGAAAGAAGCTTTCTGAGAAACTGCTCTGTGTTCTGTTAATTCATCTCACAGAGATACATCTTTCCCTTCAAGAAGCCTTTCGCTAAGGCTGTTTTTGTGGAATTGGCAAAGGGATATTTGGAAGCCCATAGAGGGCTATGGTGAAAAAGGAAATATCTTCCGTTCAAAACTGGAAAGAAGCTTTCTGAGAAACTGCTCTGTGTTCTGTTAATTCATCTCACAGAGTTACATCTTTCCCTTCAAGAAGCCTTTCGCTAAGGCTGTTCTTGTGGATTTGGCAAAGGGATATTTGGAAGCCCATAGAGGGCTATGGTGAAAAAGGGAATATCTTCCGTTCAAAACTGGAAAGAAGCTTTCTGAGAAACTGCTCTGTGTTCTGTTAATTCATCTCACAGAGTTATATCTTTCCCTTCAAGAAGCCTTTCGCTAAGGCTGTTCTTGTGGAATTGGCAAAGGGATATTTGGAAGCCCATAGAGGGCTATGGTGAAAAAGGAAATATCTTCCGTTCAAAACTGGAAAGAAGCTTTCTGAGAAACTGCTCTGTGTTCTCTTAATTCATCTCACAGAGTTACATCTTTCCCTTCAAGAAGCCTTTCGCTAAGGCTGTTCTTGTGGAATTGGCAAAGGGATATTTGGAAGCCCATAGAGGGCTATGGTGAAAAAGGGAATATCTTCCGTTCAAAACTGGAAAGAAGCTTTCTGAGAAACTGCTCTGTGTTCTGTTAATTCATCTCACAGAGTTACATCTTTCCCTTCAAGAAGCCTTTCGCTAAGGCTGTTCTTGTGGAATTGGCAAAGGGATATTTGGAAGCCCATAGAGTGCTATGGTGAAAAAGGAAATATCTTCCGTTCAAAACTGGAAAGAAGCTTTCTGAGAAACTGCTCTGTGTTCTGTTAATTCATCTCACAGAGTTACATCTTTCCCTTCAAGAAGCCTTTCGCTAAGGCTGTTCTTGTGGAATTGGCAAAGGGATATTTGGAAGCCCATAGAGGGCTATGGTGAAAAAGGGAATATCTTCCGTTCAAAACTGGAAAGAAGCTTTCTCAGAAACTGCTCTGTGTTCTGTTAATTCATCTCACAGAGTTACATCTTTCCCTTCAAGAAGCCTTTCGCTAAGGCTGTTCTTGTGGAATTGGCAAAGGGATATTTGGAAGCCCATAGAGGGCTATGGTGAAAAAGGAAATATCTTCCGTTCAAAACTGGAAAGAAGCTTTCTGAGAAACTGCTCTGTGTTCTGTTAATTCATCTCACAGAGTTACATCTTTCCCTTCAAGAAGCCTTTCGCTAAGGCTGTTCTTGTGGAATTGGCAAAGGGATATTTGGAAGCCCATAGAGGGCTATGGTGAAAAAGGAAATATCTTCCGTTCAAAACTGGAAAGAAGCTTTCTGAGAAACTGCTCTGTGTTCTGTTAATTCATCTCACAGAGTTACATCTTTCCCTTCAAGAAGCCTTTCGCTAAGGCTGTTCTTGTGGAATTGGCAAAGGGATATTTGGAAGCCCATAGAGGGCTATGGTGAAAAAGGGAATATCTTCCTTTCAAAACTGGAAAGAAGCTTTATGAGAAACTGCTCTGTGTTCTGTTAATTCATCTCACAGAGTTACATCTTTCCCTTCAAGAAGCCTTTCGCTAAGGCTGTTCTTGTGGAATTGGCAAAGGGATATTTGGAAGCCCATAGAGGGCTATGATGAAAAAGGAAATATCTTCCGTTCAAAACTGGAAAGAAGCTTTCTGAGAAACTGCTCTGTGTTCTGTTAATTCATCTCACAGAGTTACATCTTTCCCTTCAAGAAGCCTTTCGCTAAGGCTGTTCTTGTGGAATTGGCAAAGGGATATTTGGAAGCCCATAGAGGGCTATGGTGAAAAGGAAATATCTTCCGTTCAAAACTGGAAAGAAACTTTCTGAGAAACTGCTCTGTGTTCTGTTAATTCATCTCACAGAGTTACATATTTCCCTTCAAGAAGCCTTTCGCTAAGGCTCTTCTTGTGGAATTGGCAAAGGGATATTTGGAAGCCCATAGAGGGCTATGGTGAAAAAGGAAATATCTTCCGTTCAAAACTGGAAAGAAGCTTTCTGAGAAACTGCTCTGTGTTCTGTTAATTCATCTCACAGAGTTACATCTTTCCTTTCAAGAAGCCTTTCGCTAAGGCTGTTCTTGTGGAATTGTCAAAGGGATAT
Source organism: Chlorocebus sabaeus (assembly GCF_047675955.1). Classification (NCBI taxonomy): domain Eukaryota; kingdom Metazoa; phylum Chordata; class Mammalia; order Primates; family Cercopithecidae; genus Chlorocebus; species Chlorocebus sabaeus. The sequence goes on from NW_027327601.1 coordinate 239,547, forward strand.
TTGGAAGCCCATAGAGGGGTATGGGGAAAAAGGAAATATCTTCCGTTCAAAACTGGAAAGAAGCTTTCTGAGAAACTGCTCTGTGTTCTGTTAATTCATCTCACAGAGTTACATCTTTCCCTTCAAGAAGCCTTTCGTTAAGGCTGTTCTTGTGGAATTGGCAAAGGGATATTTGGAAGCCCATAGAGGGCTATGGTGAAAAAGGGAATATCTTCCGTTCAAAACTGGAAAGAAGCTTTCTGAGAAACTGCTCTGTGTTCTGTTAATTCATCTCACAGAGTTACATCTTTCCCTTCAAGAAGCCTTTCGCTAAGGCTGTTCTTGTGGAATTGGCAAAGGGATATTTGGAAGCCCATAGAGGGCTATGGTGAAAAAGGAAATATCTTCCGTTCAAAACTGGAAAGAAGCTTTCTGAGAAACTGCTCTGTGTTCTGTTAATTCATCTCACAGAGTTACATCTTTCCCTTCAAGAAGCCTTTCGCTAAGGCTGTTCTTGTGGAATTGGCAAAGGGATATTTGGAAGCCCATAGAGGGCTATGGTGAAAAAGGAAATATCTTCCGTTCAAAACTGGAAAGAAGCTTTCTGAGAAACTGCTCTGTGTTCTGTTAATTCATCTCACAGAGTTACATCTTTCCCTTCAAGTAGCCTTTCGCTAAGGCTGTTCTTGTGGAATTGGCAAAGGGATATTTGGAAGCCCATAGAGGGCTATGGTGAAAAAGGGAATATCTTCCTTTCAAAACTGGAAAGAAGCTTTATGAGAAACTGCTCTGTGTTCTGTTAATTCATCTCACAGAGTTACATCTTTACCTTCAAGAAGCCTTTCGCTAAGGCTGTTCTTGTGGAATTGGCAAAGGGATATTTGGAAGCCCATAGAGGGCTATGGTGAAAAAGATAATATCTTCCTTTAAAAACTGGAAAGAAGCTTTCTGAGAAACTGCTCTGTGTTCTGTTAATTCATCTCACAGAGTTACATCTTTCCCTTCAAGAAGCCTTTCGCTAAGGCTGTTCTTGTGGAATTGGCAAAGGGATATTTGGAAGCCCATAGAGGGCTATGGTGAAAAAGGGAATATCTTCCGTTCAAAACTGGAAAGAAGCTTTCTGAGAAACTGCTCTGTGTTCTGTTAATTCATCTCACAGAGTTACATCTTTCCCTTCAAGAAGCCTTTCGCTAAGGCTGTTCTTGTGGAATTGGCAAAGGGATATTTGGAAGCCCATAGAGGGCTATGGTGAAAAAGGGAATATCTTCCGTTCAAAACTGGAAAGAAGCTTTCTGAGAAACTGCTCTGTGTTCTGTTAATTCATCTCACAGAGTTACATCTTTCCCTTCAAGAAGACTTTCGCTAAGGCTGTTCTTGTGGAATTGGCAAAGGGATATTTGGAAGCCCATAGAGGGCTATGGTGAAAAAGGAAATATCTTCCGTTCAAAACTGGAAAGAAGCTTTCTGAGAAACTGCTCTGTGTTCTGTTAATTCATCTCACAGAGTTACATCTTTCCCTTCAAGAAGCCTTTCGCTAAGGCTGTTCTTGTGGAATTGGCAAAGGGATATTTGGAAGCCCATAGAGGGCTATGGTGACGAAGGAAATATCTTCCGTTCAAAACTGGAAAGAAGCTTTCTGAGAAACTGCTCTGTGTTCTGTTAATTCATCTCACAGAGTTACATCTTTCCCTTCAAGAAGCCTTTCGCTAAGGCTGTTCTTGTGGAATTGGCAAAGGGATATTTGGAAGCCCATAGAGGGCTATGGTGAAAAAGGGAATATCTTCCGTTCAAATCTTGAAAGAAGCTTTCTGAGAAACTGCTCTGTGTTCTGTTAATTCATCTCACATAGTTACATCTTTCCCTTCAGGAAGCCTTTCGCTAAGGCTGTTCTTGTGGAATTGGCAAAGGGATATTTGGAAGCCCATAGAGGGCTATGGTGAAAAAGGGAATATCTTCCGTTCAAAACTGGTAAGAAGCTTTCTGAGAAACTGCTCTGTGTTCTGTTAATTCATCTCACAGAGTTACATCTTTCCCTTCAAGAAGCCTTTCGCTAAGGCTGTTCTTGTGGAATTGGCAAAGGGATATTTGGAAGCCCATAGAGGGCTATGGTGAAAATGGAAATATCTTCCGTTCAAAACTGGAAAGAAGCTTTCTGAGAAACTGCTCTGTGTTCTGTTAATTCATCTCACAGAGTTACATCTTTCCCTTCAAGAAGCCTTTCGCTAAGGCTGTTCTTGTGGAATTGGCAAAGGGATATTTGGAAGCCCATAGAGGGCTATGGTGAAAAAGGAAATATCTTCCGTTCAAAACTGGAAAGAAGCTTTCTGAGAAACTGCTCTGTGTTCTGTTAATTCATCTCACAGAGTTACATCTTTCCCTTCAAGAAGCCTTTCGCTAAGGCTGTTCTTGTGGAATTGGCAAAGGGATATTTTGAAGCCCATAGAGGGCTATGGTGAAAAAGGGAATATCTTCCGTTCAAAACTGGAAAGAAGCTTTCTGAGAAACTGCTCTGTGTTCTGTTAATTCATCTCACAGAGTTACATCTTTCCCTTCAAGAAGCCTTTCGCTAAGGCTGTTCTTGTGGAATTGGCAAAGGGATATTTGGAAGCCCATAGAGGGCTATGGTGAAGAAGGGAATATCTTCCGTTCAAAACTGGAAAGAAGCTTTCTGAGAAACTGCTCTGTGTTCTTTTAATTCATCTCACAGAGTTACATCTTTCCATTCAAGAAGCCTTTCGCTAAGGCTGTCCTTGTGGAATTGGCAAAGGGATATTTGGAAGCCCTTAGAGGGCTATGGTGAAAAAGGAAATATTTTGCGTTCAAAACTGGAAAGAAGCTGTCTGAGAAACTGCTCTGTGTTCTGTTAATTCATCTCACAGAGTTACATCTTTCCCTTCAAGAAGCCTTTCGCTAAGGCTGTTCTTGTGGAATTGGCAAAGGGATATTTGGAAGCCCATAGAGGGCTATGATGAAAAAGGAAATATCTTCCGTTCAAAACTGGAAAGAAGCTTTCTGAGAAACTGCTCTGTGTTCTGTTAATTCATCTCACAGAGTTACATCTTTCCCTTCAAGAAGCCTTTCGCTAAGGCTGTTCTTGTGGAATTGGCAAAGGGATATTTGGAAGCCCATAGAGGGCTATGGTGAAAAGGAAATATCTTCCGTTCAAAACTGGAAAGAAGCTTTCTGAGAAACTGCTCTGTGTTCTGTTAATTCATCTCACAGAGTTACATATTTCCCTTCAAGAAGCCTTTCGCTAAGGCTCTTCTTGTGGAATTGGCAAAGGGATATTTGGAAGCCCATAGAGGGCTATGGTGAAAAAGGAAATATCTTCCGTTCAAAACTGGAAAGAAGCTTTCTGAGAAACTGCTCTGTGTTCTGTTAATTCATCTCACAGAGTTACATCTTTCCTTTCAAGAAGCCTTTCGCTAAGGCTGTTCTTGTGGAATTGTCAAAGGGATATTTGGAAGCCCATAGAGGGTTATGGGGAAAAAGGAAATATCTTCCGTTCAAAACTGGAAAGAAGCTTTCTGAGAAACTGCTCTGTGTTCTGTTAATTCATCTCACAGAGTTACATCTTTCCCTTCAAGAAGCCTTTCGTTAAGGCTGTTCTTGTGGAATTGGCAAAGGGATATTTGGAAGCCCATAGAGGGCTATGGTGAAAAAGGGAATATCTTCCGTTCAAAACTGGAAAGAAGCTTTCTGAGAAACTGCTCTGTGTTCTGTTAATTCATCTCACAGAGTTACATCTTTCCCTTCAAGAAGCCTTTCGCTAAGGCTGTTCTTGTGGAATTGGCAAAGGGATATTTGGAAGCCCATAGAGGGCTATGGTGAAAAAGGAAATATCTTCCGTTCAAAACTGGAAAGAAGCTTTCTGAGAAACTGCTCTGTGTTCTGTTAATTCATCTCACAGAGTTACATCTTTCCCTTCAAGAAGCCTTTCGCTAAGGCTGTTCTTGTGGAATTGGCAAAGGGATATTTGGAAGCCCATAGAGGGCTATGGTGAAAAAGGGAATATCTTCCTTTCAAAACTGGAAAGAAGCTTTATGAGAAACTGCTCTGTGTTCTGTTAATTCATCTCACAGAGTTACATCTTTCCCTTCAAGAAGCCTTTCGCTAAGGCTGTTCTTGTGGAATTGTCAAAGGGATATTTGGAAGCCCATAGAGGGCTATGGTGAAAAAGGAAATATCTTCCTTTCAAAACTGGAAAGAAGCTTTCTGAGAAACTGCTCTGTGTTCTGTTAATTCATCTCACAGAGTTACATCTTTCCCTTCAAGAAGCCTTTCGCTAAGGCTGTTCTTGTGGAATTGGCAAAGGGATATTTGGAAGCCCATAGAGGGCTATGGTGAAAAAGGGAATATCTTCCGTTCAAAACTGGAAAGAAGCTTTCTGAGAAACTGCTCTCTGTTCTGTTAATTCATCTCACAGAGTTACATCTTTCCCTTCAAGAAGCCTTTCGCTAAGGCTGTTCTTGTGGAATTGGCAAAGGGATATTTGGAAGCCCATAGAGGGCTATGGTGAAAAAGGGAATATCTTCCGTTCAAAACTGGAAAGAAGCTTTCTGAGAAACTGCTCTGTGTTCTGTTAATTCATCTCACAGAGTTACATCTTTCCCTTCAAGAAGCCTTTCGCTAAGGCTGTTCTTGTGGAATTGGCAAAGGGATATTTGGAAGCCCATAGAGGGCTATGGTGAAAAAGGAAATATCTTCCGTTCAAAACTGGTAAGAAGCTTTCTGGGAAACTGCTCTGTGTTCTGATAATTCATCTCACAGAGTGACATCTTTCCCTTCAAGAAGCCTTTCGCTAAGGCTGTTCTTGTGGAATTGGCAAAGGGATATTTGGAAGCCCATAGAGGGCTATGGTGAAAAAGGGAATATCTTCCGTTCAAAACTGGAAAGAAGCTTTGTGAGAAACTGCTCTGTGTTCTGTAAATTCATCTCACAGAGTTACATCTTTCCCTTCAAGAAGCCTTTCGCTAAGGCTGTTCTTGTGGAATTGGCAAAGGGATATTTGGAAGCCCATAGAGGGCTATGGTGAAAAAGGGAATATCTTCCGTTCAAAACTGGAAAGAAGCTTTCTGAGAAACTGCTCTGTGTTCTGTTAATTCATCTCACAGAGTTACATCTTTCCCTTCAAGAAGCCTTTCGCTAAGGCTGTTCTTGTGGAATTGGCAAAGGGATATTTGGAAGCCCATAGAGGGCTACGGTGAAAAAGGAAATATCTTCCGTTCAAAACTGGTAAGAAGCTTTCTGAGAAACTGCTCTGTGTTCTCTTAATTCATCTCACAGAGTAACATCTTTCCCTTCAAGAAGCCTTTCGCTAACTCTGTTCTTGTGGAATTGGCAAAGGGATATTTGGAAGCCCATAGAGGGCTATGGTGAAAAAGGGAATATCTTCCGTTCAAAAGTGGAAGAAGCTTTCTGAGAAACTGCTCTGTGTTCTGTTAATTCATCTCACAGAGTTACATCTTTCCCTTCAAGAAGCCTTTCGCTAAGGCTGTTCTTGTGGAATTGGCAAAGGGATATTTGGAAGCCCATAGAGGGCTACGGTGAAAAAGGGAATATCTTCCGTTCAAAACTGGTAAGAAGCTTTCTGAGAAACTGCTCTGTGTTCTGTTAATTCATCTCACAGAGTTACATCTTTCCCTTCAAGAAGCCTTTCGCTAAGGCTGTTCTTGTGGAATTGGCAAAGGGATATTTGGAAGCCCATAGAGGGCTATGGTGAAAATGGAAATATCTTCCGTTCAAAACTGGAAAGAAGCTTTCTGAGAAACTGCTCTGTGTTCTGTTAATTCATCTCACAGAGTTACATCTTTCCCTTCAAGAAGCCTTTCGCTAAGGCTGTTCTTGTGGAATTCGCAAAGGGATATTTGGAAGCCCATAGAGGGCTATGGTGAAAAAGGAAATATCTTCCGTTCAAAACTGGAAAGAAGCTTTCTGAGAAACTGCTCTGTGTTCTGTTAATTCATCTCACAGAGTTACGTCTTTCCCTTCAAGAAGCCTTTCGCTAAGGCTGTTGTTGTGGAATTGGCAAAGGGATATTTGGAAGCCCATAGAGGGCTATGGTGAAAAAGGGAATATCTTCCGTTCAAAACTGGAAAGAAGCTTTCTGAGAAACTGCTCTGTGTTCTGTTAATTCATCTCACAGAGTTACATCTTTCCCTTCAAGAAGCTTTTCGCTAAGGCTGTCCTTGTGGAATTGGCAAAGGGATATTTGGAAGCCCATAGAGGGCTATGGTGAAAAAGGAAATATCTTCCGTTCAAAACTGGAAAGAAGCTTTCTGAGAAACTGCTCTGTGTTCTGTTAATTCATCTCACAGAGTTACATCTTTCCCTTCAAGAAGCCTTTCGCTAAAGCTGTTCTTGTGCAATGGGCAAAGGGATATTTGGAAGCCCATAGAGGGCTATGGTGAAAAAGGGAATATCTTCCTTTCAAAACTGGAAAGAAGCTTTCTGAGAAACTGCTCTGTGTTCTGTTAATTCATCTCACAGAGTTACATCTTTCCCTTCAAGAAGCCTTTCGCTAAGGCTGTTCTTGTGGAATTGGCAAAGGGATATTTGGAAGCCCATAGAGGGCTATGGTGAAAAAGGAAATATCTTCCGTTCAAAACTGGAAAGAAGCTTTCTGAGAAACTGCTCTGTGTTCTGTTAATTCATCTCACAGAGTTACATCTTTCCCTTCAAGAAGCCTTTCGCTAAGGCTGTTCTTGTGGAATTGGCAAAGGGATATTTGGAAGCCCATAGAGGGCTATGGTGAAAAAGGAAATATCTTCCGTTCAAAACTGGAAAGAAGCTTTCTGAGAAACTGCTCTGTGTTCTGTTAATTCATCTCACAGAGTTACATCTTTCCCTTCAAGAAGCCTTTCGCTAAGGCTGTTCTTGTGGAATTGGCAAAGGGATATTTGGAAGCCCATAGAGGGCTATGGTGACGAAGGAAATATCTTCCGTTCAAAACTGGAAAGAAGCTTTCTGAGAAACTGCTCTGTGTTCTGTTAATTCATCTCACAGAGTTACATCTTTCCCTTCAAGAAGCCTTTCGCTAAGGCTGTTCTTGTGGAATTGGCAAAGGGATATTTGGAAGACCATAGAGGGCTATGGTGAAAAAAGGAATATCTTCCGTTCAAAACTTGAAAGAAGCTTTCTGAGAAACTGCTCTGTGTTCTGTTAATTCATCTCACAGAGTTACATCTTTCCCTTCAGGAAGCCTTTCGCTAAGGCTGTTCTTGTGGAATTGGCAAAGGGATATTTGGAAGCCCATAGAGGGCTATGGTGAAAAAGGGAATATCTTCCGTTCAAAACTGGTAAGAAGCTTTCTGAGAAACTGCTCTGTGTTCTGTTAATTCATCTCACAGAGTTACATCTTTCCCTTCAAGAAGACTTTCGCTAAGGCTGTTCTTGTGGAATTGGCAAAGGGATATTTGGAAGCCCATAGAGGGCTATGGTGAAAATGGAAATATCTTCCGTTCAAAACTGGAAAGAAGCTTTCTGAGAAACTGCTCTGTGTTCTGTTAATTCATCTCACAGAGTTACATCTTTCCCTTCAAGAAGCCTTTCGCTAAGGCTGTTCTTGTGGAATTGGCAAAGGGATATTTGGAAGCCCATAGAGGGCTATGGTGAAAAAGGAAATATCTTCCGTTCAAAACTGGAAAGAAGCTTTCTGAGAAACTGCTCTGTGTTCTGTTAATTCATCTCACAGAGTTACATCTTTCCCTTCAAGAAGCCTTTCGCTAAGGCTGTTCTTGTGGAATTGGCAAAGGGATATTTGGAAGCCCATAGAGGGCTATGGTGAAAAAGGGAATATCTTCCGTTCAAAACTGGAAAGAAGCTTTCTGAGAAACTGCTCTGTGTTCTGTTAATTCATCTCACAGAGTTACATCTTTCCCTTCAAGAAGCCTTTCGCTAAGGCTGTTCTTGTGGAATTGGCAAAGGGATATTTGGAAGCCCATAGAGGGCTATGGTGAAAAAGGAAATAACTTCCGTTCAAAACTGGAAAGAAGCTTTCTGAGAAACTGCTCTGTGTTCTGTTAATTCATCTCACAGAGTTACATCTTTCCCTTCAAGAAGCCTTTCGCTAAGGCTGTTCTTGTGGAATTGGCAAAGGGATATTTGGAAGCCCATAGAGGGCTATGGTGAAAAAGGGAATATCTTCCGTTCAAAACTGGAAAGAAGCTTTCTGAGAAACTGCTCTGTGTTCTGTTAATTCATCTCACAGAGTTACATCTTTCCCTTCAAGAAGCCTTTCGCTAAGGCTGTTCTTGTGGAATTGGCAAAGGGATATTTGGAAGCCCATAGAGGGCTATGGTGAAAAAGGAAATATCTTCCGTTCAAACCTGGAAAGAAGCTTTCTGAGAAACTGCTCTGTGTTCTGTTAATTCATCTCACAGAGTTACATCTTTCCCTTCAAGAAGCCTTTCGCTAAGGCTGTTCTTGTGGAATTGGCAAAGGGATATTTGGAAGCCCATAGAGGGCTATGGTGAAAAAGGAAATATCTTCCGTTCAAAACTGGAAAGAAGCTTTCTGAGAAACTGCTCTGTGTTCTGTTAATTCATCTCACAGAGTTACATCTTTCCCTTCAAGAAGCCTTTCGCTAAGGCTGTTCTTGTGGAATTGGCAAAGGGATATTTGGAAGCCCATAGAGGGCTATGGTGAAGAAGGGAATATCTTCCGTTCAAAACTGGAAAGAAGCTTTCTGAGAAACTGCTCTGTGTTCTGTTAATTCATCTCACAGAGTTACATCTTTCCCTTCAAGAAGCCTTTCGCTAAGGCTGTTCTTGTGGAATTGGCAAAGGGATATTTGGAAGCCCATAGAGGGCTATGGTGAAAAAGGGAATATCTTCCGTTCAAAACTGGAAAGAAGCTTTCTGAGAAACTGCTCTGTGTTCTGTTAATTCAACTCACAGAGTTACATCTTTCCCTTCAAGAAGCCTTTCGCTAAGGCTGTTCTTGTGGAATTGGCAAAGGGATATTTGGAAGCCCATAGAGGGCTATGGTGAAAAAGGAAATATCTTCCGTTCAAAACTGGAAAGAAGCTTTCTGAGAAACTGCTCTGTGTTCTGTTAATTCAGCTCACAGAGTTACGTCTTTCCCTTCAAGAAGCCTTTCGCTAAGGCTGTTCTTGTGGAATTGGCAAAGGGATATTTGGAAGCCCATAGAGGGCTATGGTGAAAAAGGGAATATCTTCCGTTCAAAACTGGAAAGAAGCTTTCTGAGAAACTGCTCTGTGTTCTGTTAATTCATCTCACAGAGTTACATCTTTCCCTTCAAGAAGCTTTTCGCTAAGGCTGTCCTTGTGGAATTGGCAAAGGGATATTTGGAAGCCCATAGAGGGCTATGGTGAAAAAGGAAATATCTTCCGTTCAAAACTGGAAAGAAGCTTTCTGAGAAACTGCTCTGTGTTCTGTTAATTCATCTCACAGAGTTACATCTTTCCCTTCCAGAAGCCTTTCGCTAAAGCTGTTCTTGTGCAATGGGCAAAGGGATATTTGGAAGCCCATAGAGGGCTATGGTGAAAAAGGGAATATCTTCCTTTCAAAACTGGAAAGAAGCTTTCTGAGAAACTGCTCTGTGTTCTGTTAATTCATCTCACAGAGTTACATCTTTCCCTTCAAGAAGCCTTTCGCTAAGGCTGTTCTTGTGGAATTGGCAAAGGGATATTTGGAAGCCCATAGAGGGCTATGGTGAAAAAGGGAATATCTTCCGTTCAAAACTTGAAAGAAGCTTTCTGAAAAACTGCTCTGTGTTCTGTTAATTCATCTCACAGAGTTACATCTTTCCCTTCAGGAAGCCTTTCGCTAAGGCTGTTCTTGTGGAATTGGCAAAGGGATATTTGGAAGCCCATAGAGGGCTATGGTGAAAAAGGGAATATCTTCCGTTCAAAACTGGTAAGAAGCTTTCTGAGAAACTGCTCTGTGTTCTGTTAATTCATCTCACAGAGTTACATCTTTCCCTTCAAGAAGACTTTCGCTAAGGCTGTTCTTGTGGAATTGGCAAAGGGATATTTGGAAGCCCATAGAGGGCTATGGTGAAAATGGAAATATCTTCCGTTCAAAACTGGAAAGAAGCTTTCTGAGAAACTGCTCTGTGTTCTGTTAATTCATCTCACAGAGATACATCTTTCCCTTCAAGAAGCCTTTCGCTAAGGCTGTTCTTGTGGAATTGGCAAAGGGATATTTGGAAGCCCATAGAGGGCTATGGTGAAAAAGGAAATATCTTCCGTTCAAAACTGGAAAGAAGCTTTCTGAGAAACTGCTCTGTGTTCTGTTAATTCATCTCACAGAGTTACATCTTTCCCTTCAAGAAGCCTTTCGCTAAGGCTGTTCTTGTGGAATTGGCAAAGGGATATTTGGAAGCCCATAGAGGGCTATGGTGAAAAAGGGAATATCTTCCGTTCAAAACTGGAAAGAAGCTTTCTGAGAAACTGCTCTGTGTTCTGTTAATTCATCTCACAGAGTTATATCTTTCCCTTCAAGAAGCCTTTCGCTAAGGCTGTTCTTGTGGAATTGGCAAAGGGATATTTGGAAGCCCATAGAGGGCTATGGTGAAAAAGGAAATATCTTCCGTTCAAAACTGGAAAGAAGCTTTCTGAGAAACTGCTCTGTGTTCTGTTAATTCATCTCACAGAGTTACATCTTTCCCTTCAAGAAGCCTTTCGCTAAGGCTGTTCTTGTGGAATTGGCAAAGGGATATTTGGAAGCCCATAGAGGGCTATGGTGAAAAAGGGAATATCTTCCGTTCAAAACTGGAAAGAAGCTTTCTGAGAAACTGCTCTGTGTTCTGTTAATTCATCTCACAGAGTTACATCTTTCCCTTCAAGAAGCCTTTCGCTAAGGCTGTTCTTGTGGAATTGGCAAAGGGATATTTGGAAGCCCATAGAGTGCTATGGTGAAAAAGGAAATATCTTCCGTTCAAAACTGGAAAGAAGCTTTCTGAGAAACTGCTCTGTGTTCTGTTAATTCATCTCACAGAGTTACATCTTTCCCTTCAAGAAGCCTTTCGCTAAGGCTGTTCTTGTGGAATTGGCAAAGGGATATTTGGAAGCCCATAGAGGGCTATGGTGAAAAAGGAAATATCTTCCGTTCAAAACTGGAAAGAAGCTTTCTGAGAAACTGCTCTGTGTTCTGTTAATTCATCTCACAGAGTTACATCTTTCCCTTCAAGAAGCCTTTCGCTAAGGCTGTTCTTGTGGAATTGGCAAAGGGATATTTGGAAGCCCATAGAGGGCTATGGTGAAGAAGGGAATATCTTCCGTTCAAAACTGGAAAGAAGCTTTCTGAGAAACTGCTCTGTGTTCTGTTAATTCATCTCACAGAGTTACATCTTTCCCTTCAAGAAGCCTTTCGCTAAGGCTGTTCTTGTGGAATTCGCAAAGGGATATTTGGAAGCCCATAGAGGGCTATGGTGAAAAAGGAAATATCTTCCGTTCAAAACTGGAAAGAAGCTTTCTGAGAAACTGCTCTGTGTTCTGTTAATTCATCTCACAGAGTTACGTCTTTCCCTTCAAGAAGCCTTTCGCTAAGGCTGTTGTTGTGGAATTGGCAAAGGGATATTTGGAAGCCCATAGAGGGCTATGGTGAAAAAGGGAATATCTTCCGTTCAAAACTGGAAAGAAGCTTTCTGAGAAACTGCTCTGTGTTCTGTTAATTCATCTCACAGAGTTACATCTTTCCCTTCAAGAAGCTTTTCGCTAAGGCTGTCCTTGTGGAATTGGCAAAGGGATATTTGGAAGCCCATAGAGGGCTATGGTGAAAAAGGAAATATCTTCCGTTCAAAACTGGAAAGAAGCTTTCTGAGAAACTGCTCTGTGTTCTGTTAATTCATCTCACAGAGTTACATCTTTCCCTTCAAGAAGCCTTTCGCTAAAGCTGTTCTTGTGCAATGGGCAAAGGGATATTTGGAAGCCCATAGAGGGCTATGGTGAAAAAGGGAATATCTTCCTTTCAAAACTGGAAAGAAGCTTTCTGAGAAACTGCTCTGTGTTCTGTTAATTCATCTCACAGAGTTACATCTTTCCCTTCAAGAAGCCTTTCGCTAAGGCTGTTCTTGTGGAATTGGCAAAGGGATATTTGGAAGCCCATAGAGGGCTATGGTGAAAAAGGAAATATCTTCCGTTCAAAACTGGAAAGAAGCTTTCTGAGAAACTGCTCTGTGTTCTGTTAATTCATCTCACAGAGTTACATCTTTCCCTTCAAGAAGCCTTTCGCTAAGGCTGTTCTTGTGGAATTGGCAAAGGGATATTTGGAAGCCCATAGAGGGCTATGGTGAAAAAGGAAATATCTTCCGTTCAAAACTGGAAAGAAGCTTTCTGAGAAACTGCTCTGTGTTCTGTTAATTCATCTCACAGAGTTACATCTTTCCCTTCAAGAAGCCTTTCGCTAAGGCTGTTCTTGTGGAATTGGCAAAGGGATATTTGGAAGCCCATAGAGGGCTATGGTGACGAAGGAAATATCTTCCGTTCAAAACTGGAAAGAAGCTTTCTGAGAAACTGCTCTGTGTTCTGTTAATTCATCTCACAGAGTTACATCTTTCCCTTCAAGAAGCCTTTCGCTAAGGCTGTTCTTGTGGAATTGGCAAAGGGATATTTGGAAGACCATAGAGGGCTATGGTGAAAAAAGGAATATCTTCCGTTCAAAACTTGAAAGAAGCTTTCTGAGAAACTGCTCTGTGTTCTGTTAATTCATCTCACAGAGTTACATCTTTCCCTTCAGGAAGCCTTTCGCTAAGGCTGTTCTTGTGGAATTGGCAAAGGGATATTTGGAAGCCCATAGAGGGCTATGGTGAAAAAGGGAATATCTTCCGTTCAAAACTGGTAAGAAGCTTTCTGAGAAACTGCTCTGTGTTCTGTTAATTCATCTCACAGAGTTACATCTTTCCCTTCAAGAAGACTTTCGCTAAGGCTGTTCTTGTGGAATTGGCAAAGGGATATTTGGAAGCCCATAGAGGGCTATGGTGAAAATGGAAATATCTTCCGTTCAAAACTGGAAAGAAGCTTTCTGAGAAACTGCTCTGTGTTCTGTTAATTCATCTCACAGAGTTACATCTTTCCCTTCAAGAAGCCTTTCGCTAAGGCTGTTCTTGTGGAATTGGCAAAGGGATATTTGGAAGCCCATAGAGGGCTATGGTGAAAAAGGAAATATCTTCCGTTCAAAACTGGAAAGAAGCTTTCTGAGAAACTGCTCTGTGTTCTGTTAATTCATCTCACAGAGTTACATCTTTCCCTTCAAGAAGCCTTTCGCTAAGGCTGTTCTTGTGGAATTGGCAAAGGGATATTTGGAAGCCCATAGAGGGCTATGGTGAAAAAGGGAATATCTTCCGTTCAAAACTGGAAAGAAGCTTTCTGAGAAACTGCTCTGTGTTCTGTTAATTCATCTCACAGAGTTACATCTTTCCCTTCAAGAAGCCTTTCGCTAAGGCTGTTCTTGTGGAATTGGCAAAGGGATATTTGGAAGCCCATAGAGGGCTATGGTGAAAAAGGAAATAACTTCCGTTCAAAACTGGAAAGAAGCTTTCTGAGAAACTGCTCTGTGTTCTGTTAATTCATCTCACAGAGTTACATCTTTCCCTTCAAGAAGCCTTTCGCTAAGGCTGTTCTTGTGGAATTGGCAAAGGGATATTTGGAAGCCCATAGAGGGCTATGGTGAAAAAGGGAATATCTTCCGTTCAAAACTGGAAAGAAGCTTTCTGAGAAACTGCTCTGTGTTCTGTTAATTCATCTCACAGAGTTACATCTTTCCCTTCAAGAAGCCTTTCGCTAAGGCTGTTCTTGTGGAATTGGCAAAGGGATATTTGGAAGCCCATAGAGGGCTATGGTGAAAAAGGAAATATCTTCCGTTCAAACCTGGAAAGAAGCTTTCTGAGAAACTGCTCTGTGTTCTGTTAATTCATCTCACAGAGTTACATCTTTCCCTTCAAGAAGCCTTTCGCTAAGGCTGTTCTTGTGGAATTGGCAAAGGGATATTTGGAAGCCCATAGAGGGCTATGGTGAAAAAGGAAATATCTTCCGTTCAAAACTGGAAAGAAGCTTTCTGAGAAACTGCTCTGTGTTCTGTTAATTCATCTCACAGAGTTACATCTTTCCCTTCAAGAAGCCTTTCGCTAAGGCTGTTCTTGTGGAATTGGCAAAGGGATATTTGGAAGCCCATAGAGGGCTATGGTGAAGAAGGGAATATCTTCCGTTCAAAACTGGAAAGAAGCTTTCTGAGAAACTGCTCTGTGTTCTGTTAATTCATCTCACAGAGTTACATCTTTCCCTTCAAGAAGCCTTTCGCTAAGGCTGTTCTTGTGGAATTGGCAAAGGGATATTTGGAAGCCCATAGAGGGCTATGGTGAAAAAGGGAATATCTTCCGTTCAAAACTGGAAAGAAGCTTTCTGAGAAACTGCTCTGTGTTCTGTTAATTCAACTCACAGAGTTACATCTTTCCCTTCAAGAAGCCTTTCGCTAAGGCTGTTCTTGTGGAATTGGCAAAGGGATATTTGGAAGCCCATAGAGGGCTATGGTGAAAAAGGAAATATCTTCCGTTCAAAACTGGAAAGAAGCTTTCTGAGAAACTGCTCTGTGTTCTGTTAATTCAGCTCACAGAGTTACGTCTTTCCCTTCAAGAAGCCTTTCGCTAAGGCTGTTCTTGTGGAATTGGCAAAGGGATATTTGGAAGCCCATAGAGGGCTATGGTGAAAAAGGGAATATCTTCCGTTCAAAACTGGAAAGAAGCTTTCTGAGAAACTGCTCTGTGTTCTGTTAATTCATCTCACAGAGTTACATCTTTCCCTTCAAGAAGCTTTTCGCTAAGGCTGTCCTTGTGGAATTGGCAAAGGGATATTTGGAAGCCCATAGAGGGCTATGGTGAAAAAGGAAATATCTTCCGTTCAAAACTGGAAAGAAGCTTTCTGAGAAACTGCTCTGTGTTCTGTTAATTCATCTCACAGAGTTACATCTTTCCCTTCCAGAAGCCTTTCGCTAAAGCTGTTCTTGTGCAATGGGCAAAGGGATATTTGGAAGCCCATAGAGGGCTATGGTGAAAAAGGGAATATCTTCCTTTCAAAACTGGAAAGAAGCTTTCTGAGAAACTGCTCTGTGTTCTGTTAATTCATCTCACAGAGTTACATCTTTCCCTTCAAGAAGCCTTTCGCTAAGGCTGTTCTTGTGGAATTGGCAAAGGGATATTTGGAAGCCCATAGAGGGCTATGGTGAAAAAGGGAATATCTTCCGTTCAAAACTTGAAAGAAGCTTTCTGAAAAACTGCTCTGTGTTCTGTTAATTCATCTCACAGAGTTACATCTTTCCCTTCAGGAAGCCTTTCGCTAAGGCTGTTCTTGTGGAATTGGCAAAGGGATATTTGGAAGCCCATAGAGGGCTATGGTGAAAAAGGGAATATCTTCCGTTCAAAACTGGTAAGAAGCTTTCTGAGAAACTGCTCTGTGTTCTGTTAATTCATCTCACAGAGTTACATCTTTCCCTTCAAGAAGACTTTCGCTAAGGCTGTTCTTGTGGAATTGGCAAAGGGATATTTGGAAGCCCATAGAGGGCTATGGTGAAAATGGAAATATCTTCCGTTCAAAACTGGAAAGAAGCTTTCTGAGAAACTGCTCTGTGTTCTGTTAATTCATCTCACAGAGATACATCTTTCCCTTCAAGAAGCCTTTCGCTAAGGCTGTTCTTGTGGAATTGGCAAAGGGATATTTGGAAGCCCATAGAGGGCTATGGTGAAAAAGGAAATATCTTCCGTTCAAAACTGGAAAGAAGCTTTCTGAGAAACTGCTCTGTGTTCTGTTAATTCATCTCACAGAGTTACATCTTTCCCTTCAAGAAGCCTTTCGCTAAGGCTGTTCTTGTGGAATTGGCAAAGGGATATTTGGAAGCCCATAGAGGGCTATGGTGAAAAAGGGAATATCTTCCGTTCAAAACTGGAAAGAAGCTTTCTGAGAAACTGCTCTGTGTTCTGTTAATTCATCTCACAGAGTTATATCTTTCCCTTCAAGAAGCCTTTCGCTAAGGCTGTTCTTGTGGAATTGGCAAAGGGATATTTGGAAGCCCATAGAGGGCTATGGTGAAAAAGGAAATATCTTCCGTTCAAAACTGGAAAGAAGCTTTCTGAGAAACTGCTCTGTGTTCTGTTAATTCATCTCACAGAGTTACATCTTTCCCTTCAAGAAGCCTTTCGCTAAGGCTGTTCTTGTGGAATTGGCAAAGGGATATTTGGAAGCCCATAGAGGGCTATGGTGAAAAAGGGAATATCTTCCGTTCAAAACTGGAAAGAAGCTTTCTGAGAAACTGCTCTGTGTTCTGTTAATTCATCTCACAGAGTTACATCTTTCCCTTCAAGAAGCCTTTCGCTAAGGCTGTTCTTGTGGAATTGGCAAAGGGATATTTGGAAGCCCATAGAGTGCTATGGTGAAAAAGGAAATATCTTCCGTTCAAAACTGGAAAGAAGCTTTCTGAGAAACTGCTCTGTGTTCTGTTAATTCATCTCACAGAGTTACATCTTTCCCTTCAAGAAGCCTTTCGCTAAGGCTGTTCTTGTGGAATTGGCAAAGGGATATTTGGAAGCCCATAGAGGGCTATGGTGAAAAAGGAAATATCTTCCGTTCAAAACTGGAAAGAAGCTTTCTGAGAAACTGCTCTGTGTTCTGTTAATTCATCTCACAGAGTTACATCTTTCCCTTCAAGAAGCCTTTCGCTAAGGCTGTTCTTGTGGAATTGGCAAAGGGATATTTGGAAGCCCATAGAGGGCTATGGTGAAGAAGGGAATATCTTCCGTTCAAAACTGGAAAGAAGCTTTCTGAGAAACTGCTCTGTGTTCTGTTAATTCATCTCACAGAGTTACATCTTTCCCTTCAAGAAGCCTTTCGCTAAGGCTGTTCTTGTGGAATTGGCAAAGGGATATTTGGAAGCCCATAGAGGGCTATGGTGAAAAAGGGAATATCTTCCGTTCAAAACTGGAAAGAAGCTTTCTGAGAAACTGCTCTGTGTTCTGTTAATTCAACTCACAGAGTTACATCTTTCCCTTCAAGAAGCCTTTCGCTAAGGCTGTTCTTGTGGAATTGGCAAAGGGATATTTGGAAGCCCATAGAGCGCTATGGTGAAAAAGGGAATATCTTCCGTTCAAAACTGGAAAGAAGCTTTCTGAGAAACTGCTCTGTGTTCTGTTAATTCATCTCACAGAGTTACATCTTTCCCTTCAAGAAGACTTTCGCTAAGGCTGTTCTTGTGCAATTGGCAAAGGGATATTTGGAAGCCCATAGAGGTCTATGGTGAAAAAGGAAATATCTTCCGTTCAAAACTGGCAAGAACTTTTCTGAGAAACTGCTCTGTGTTCTGTTAATTCATCTCACAGAGTTACATCTTTCCCTTCAAGAAGCCTTTCGCTAAGGCTGTTCTTGTGGAATTGGCAAAGGGATATTTGGAAGCCCATAGAGGGCTATGGTGAAAAAGGGAATATCTTCCGTTCAAAACTGGAAAGAAGCTTTCTGAGAAACTGCTCTGTGTTCTGTTAATTCATCTCACAGAGTTACATCTTTCCCTTCAAGAAGCCTTTCGCTAAGGCTGTTCTTGTGGAATTGGCAAAGGGATATTTGGAAGCCCATAGAGGGCTATGGTGAAAAAGGAAATATCTTCCGTTCAAAACTGGAAAGAAGCTTTCTGAGAAACTGCTCTGTGTTTTGTTAATTCATCTCACAGAGTTACATCTTTCCCTTCCAGAAGCCTTTCGCTAAAGCTGTTCTTGTGCAATGGGCAAAGGGATATTTGGAAGCCCATAGAGGGCTATGGTGAAAAAGGGAATATCTTCCTTTCAAAACTGGAAAGAAGCTTTCTGAGAAACTGCTCTGTGTTCTGTTAATTCATCTCACAGAGTTACATCTTTCCCTTCAAGAAGCCTTTCGCTAAGGCTGTTCTTGTGGAATTGGCAAAGGGATATTTGGAAGCCCATAGAGGGCTATGGTGAAAAAGGAAATATCTTCCGTTCAAAACTGGAAAGAAGCTTTCTGAGAAACTGCTCTGTGTTCTGTTAATTCATCTCACAGAGTTACATCTTTCCCTTCAAGAAGCCTTTCGCTAAGGCTGTTCTTGTGGAATTGGCAAAGGGATATTTGGAAGCCCATAGAGGGCTATGGTGAAAAAGGGAATATCTTCCGTTCAAAACTGGAAAGAAGCTTTCTGAGAAACTGCTCTGTGTTCTGTTAATTCATCTCACAGAGTTACATCTTTCCCTTCAAGAAGCCTTTCGCTAAGGCTGTTCTTGTGGAATTGGCAAAGGGATATTTGGAAGCCCATAGAGGGCTATGGTGAAAAAGGAAATATCTTCCGTTCAAAACTGGAAAGAAGCTTTCTGAGAAACTGCTCTGTGTTCTGTTAATTCATCTCACAGAGTTACATCTTTCCCTTCAAGAAGCCTTTCGCTAAGGCTGTTCTTGTGGAATTGGCAAAGGGATATTTGGAAGCCCATAGAGGGCTATGGTGAAAAAGGAAATATCTTCCGTTCAAAACTGGAAAGAAGCTTTCTGAGAAACTGCTCTGTGTTCTGTTAATTCATCTCACAGAGTTACATCTTTCCCTTCAAGAAGCCTTTCGCTAAGGCTGTTCTTGTGGAATTGGCAAAGGGATATTTGGAAGCCCATAGAGGGCTATGGTGAAGAAGGGAATATCTTCCGTTCAAAACTGGAAAGAAGCTTTCTGAGAAACTGCTCTGTGTTCTGTTAATTCATCTCACAGAGTTACATCTTTCCCTTCAAGAAGCCTTTCGCTAAGGCTGTTCTTGTGGAATTGGCAAAGGGATATTTGGAAGCCCATAGAGGGCTATGGTGAAAAAGGGAATATCTTCCGTTCAAAACTGGAAAGAAGCTTTCTGAGAAACTGCTCTGTGTTCTGTTAATTCAACTCACAGAGTTACATCTTTCCCTTCAAGAAGCCTTTCGCTAAGGCTGTTCTTGTGGAATTGGCAAAGGGATATTTGGAAGCCCATAGAGCGCTATGGTGAAAAAGGAAATATCTTCCTTTCAAAACTGGAAAGAAGCTTTCTGAGAAACTGCTCTGTGTTCTGTTAATTCATCTCACAGAGTTACATCTTTCCCTTCAAGAAGCCTTTCGCTAAGGCTGTTCTTGTGGAATTGGCAAAGGGATATTTGGAAGCCCATAGAGGGCTATGGTGAAAAAGGGAATATCTTAAGTTCAAAACTGGAAAGAAGCTTTCTGAGAAACTGCTCTGTGTTCTGTTAATTCATCTCACAGAGTTACATCTTTCCCTTCAAGAAGCCTTTCGCTAAGGCTGTTCTTGTGGAATTGGCAAAGGGATATTTGGAAGCCCATAGAGGGCTATGGTGAAAAAGGGAATATCTTCCGTTCAAAACTGGAAAGAAGCTTTCTGAGAAACTGCTCTGTGTTCTGTTAATTCATCTCACAGAGTTACATCTTTCCCTTCAAGAAGACTTTCGCTAAGGCTGTTCTTGTGCAATTGGCAAAGGGATATTTGGAAGCCCATAGAGGTCTATGGTGAAAAAGGAAATATCTTCCGTTCAAAACTGGCAAGAACTTTTCTGAGAAACTGCTCTGTGTTCTGTTAATTCATCTCACAGAGTTACATCTTTCCCTTCAAGAAGCCTTTCGCTAAGGCTGTTCTTGTGGAATTGGCAAAGGGATATTTGGAAGCCCATAGAGGGCTATGGTGAAAAAGGGAATATCTTCCGTTCAAAACTGGAAAGAAGCTTTCTGAGAAACTGCTCTGTGTTCTGTTAATTCATCTCACAGAGTTACATCTTTCCCTTCAAGAAGCCTTTCGCTAAGGCTGTTCTTGTGGAATTGGCAAAGGGATATTTGGAAGCCCATAGAGGGCTATGGTGAAAAAGGAAATATCTTCCGTTCAAAACTGGAAAGAAGCTTTCTGAGAAACTGCTCTGTGTTTTGTTAATTCATCTCACAGAGTTACATCTTTCCCTTCCAGAAGCCTTTCGCTAAAGCTGTTCTTGTGCAATGGGCAAAGGGATATTTGGAAGCCCATAGAGGGCTATGGTGAAAAAGGGAATATCTTCCTTTCAAAACTGGAAAGAAGCTTTCTGAGAAACTGCTCTGTGTTCTGTTAATTCATCTCACAGAGTTACATCTTTCCCTTCAAGAAGCCTTTCGCTAAGGCTGTTCTTGTGGAATTGGCAAAGGGATATTTGGAAGCCCATAGAGGGCTATGGTGAAAAAGGAAATATCTTCCGTTCAAAACTGGAAAGAAGCTTTCTGAGAAACTGCTCTGTGTTCTGTTAATTCATCTCACAGAGTTACATCTTTCCCTTCAAGAAGCCTTTCGCTAAGGCTGTTCTTGTGGAATTGGCAAAGGGATATTTGGAAGCCCATAGAGGGCTATGGTGAAAAAGGAAATATCTTCCGTTCAAAACTGGAAAGAAGCTTTCTGAGAAACTGCTCTGTGTTCTGTTAATTCATCTCACAGAGTTACATCTTTCCCTTCAAGAAGCCTTTCGCTAAGGCTGTTCTTGTGGAATTGGCAAAGGGATATTTGGAAGCCCATAGAGGGCTATGGTGACGAAGGAAATATCTTCCGTTCAAAACTGGAAAGAAGCTTTCTGAGAAACTGCTCTGTGTTCTGTTAATTCATCTCACAGAGTTACATCTTTCCCTTCAAGAAGCCTTTCGCCAAGGCTGTTCTTGTGGAATTGGCAAAGGGATATTTGGAAGACCATAGAGGGCTATGGTGAAAAAGGGAATATCTTCCGTTCAAAACTGGAAAGAAGCTTTCTGAGAAACTGCTCTGTGTTCTGTTAATTCATCTCACAGAGGTACATCTTTCCCTTCAGGAAGCCTTTCGCTAAGGCTGTTCTTGTGGAATTGGCAAAGGGATATTTGGAAGCCCATAGAGGGCTATGGTGAAAAAGGGAATATCTTCCGTTCAAAACTGGTAAGAAGCTTTCTGAGAAACTGCTCTGTGTTCTGTTAATTCATCTCACAGAGTTACATCTTTCCCTTCAAGAAGACTTTCGCTAAGGCTGTTCTTGTGGAATTGGCAAAGGGATATTTGGAAGCCCATAGAGGGCTATGGTGAAAATGGAAATATCTTCCGTTCAAAACTGGAAAGAAGCTTTCTGAGAAACTGCTCTGTGTTCTGTTAATTCATCTCACAGAGTTACATCTTTCCCTTCAAGAAGCCTTTCGCTAAGGCTGTTCTTGTGGAATTGGCAAAGGGATATTTGGAAGCCCATAGAGGGCTATGGTGAAAAAGGAAATATCTTCCGTTCAAAACTGGAAAGAAGCTTTCTGAGAAACTGCTCTGTGTTCTGTTAATTCATCTCACAGAGTTACATCTTTCCCTTCAAGAAGCCTTTCGCTAAGGCTGTTCTTGTGGAATTGGCAAAGGGATATTTGGAAGCCCATAGAGGGCTATGGTGAAAAAGGGAATATCTTCCGTTCAAAACTGGAAAGAAGCTTTCTGAGAAACTGCTCTGTGTTCTGTTAATTCATCTCACAGAGTTACATCTTTCCCTTCAAGAAGCCTTTCGCTAAGGCTGTTCTTGTGGAATTGGCAAAGGGATATTTGGAAGCCCATAGAGGGCTATGGTGAAAAAGGGAATATCTTCCGTTCAAAACTGGAAAGAAGCTTTCTGAGAAACTGCTCTGTGTTCTGTTAATTCAACTCACAGAGTTACATCTTTCCCTTCAAGAAGCCTTTCGCTAAGGCTGTTCTTGTGGAATTGGCAAAGGGATATTTGGAAGCCCATAGAGCGCTATGGTGAAAAAGGAAATATCTTCCTTTCAAAACTGGAAAGAAGCTTTCTGAGAAACTGCTCTGTGTTCTGTTAATTCATCTCACAGAGTTACATCTTTCCCTTCAAGAAGCCTTTCGCTAAGGCTGTTCTTGTGGAATTGGCAAAGGGATATTTGGAAGCCCATAGAGGGCTATGGTGAAAAAGGGAATATCTTAAGTTCAAAACTGGAAAGAAGCTTTCTGAGAAACTGCTCTGTGTTCTGTTAATTCATCTCACAGAGTTACATCTTTCCCTTCAAGAAGCCTTTCGCTAAGGCTGTTCTTGTGGAATTGGCAAAGGGATATTTGGAAGCCCATAGAGGGCTATGGTGAAAAAGGGAATATCTTCCGTTCAAAACTGGAAAGAAGCTTTCTGAGAAACTGCTCTGTGTTCTGTTAATTCATCTCACAGAGTTACATCTTTCCCTTCAAGAAGACTTTCGCTAAGGCTGTTCTTGTGCAATTGGCAAAGGGATATTTGGAAGCCCATAGAGGTCTATGGTGAAAAAGGAAATATCTTCCGTTCAAAACTGGCAAGAACTTTTCTGAGAAACTGCTCTGTGTTCTGTTAATTCATCTCACAGAGTTACATCTTTCCCTTCAAGAAGCCTTTCGCTAAGGCTGTTCTTGTGGAATTGGCAAAGGGATATTTGGAAGCCCATAGAGGGCTATGGTGAAAAAGGGAATATCTTCCGTTCAAAACTGGAAAGAAGCTTTCTGAGAAACTGCTCTGTGTTCTGTTAATTCATCTCACAGAGTTACATCTTTCCCTTCAAGAAGCCTTTCGCTAAGGCTGTTCTTGTGGAATTGGCAAAGGGATATTTGGAAGCCCATAGAGGGCTATGGTGAAAAAGGAAATATCTTCCGTTCAAAACTGGAAAGAAGCTTTCTGAGAAACTGCTCTGTGTTTTGTTAATTCATCTCACAGAGTTACATCTTTCCCTTCCAGAAGCCTTTCGCTAAAGCTGTTCTTGTGCAATGGGCAAAGGGATATTTGGAAGCCCATAGAGGGCTATGGTGAAAAAGGGAATATCTTCCTTTCAAAACTGGAAAGAAGCTTTCTGAGAAACTGCTCTGTGTTCTGTTAATTCATCTCACAGAGTTACATCTTTCCCTTCAAGAAGCCTTTCGCTAAGGCTGTTCTTGTGGAATTGGCAAAGGGATATTTGGAAGCCCATAGAGGGCTATGGTGAAAAAGGAAATATCTTCCGTTCAAAACTGGAAAGAAGCTTTCTGAGAAACTGCTCTGTGTTCTGTTAATTCATCTCACAGAGTTACATCTTTCCCTTCAAGAAGCCTTTCGCTAAGGCTGTTCTTGTGGAATTGGCAAAGGGATATTTGGAAGCCCATAGAGGGCTATGTTGAAAAAGGAAATATCTTCCGTTCAAAACTGGAAAGAAGCTTTCTGAGAAACTGCTCTGTGTTCTGTTAATTCATCTCACAGAGTTACATCTTTCCCTTCAAGAAGCCTTTCGCTAAGGCTGTTCTTGTGGAATTGGCAAAGGGATATTTGGAAGCCCATAGAGGGCTATGGTGACGAAGGAAATATCTTCCGTTCAAAACTGGAAAGAAGCTTTCTGAGAAACTGCTCTGTGTTCTGTTAATTCATCTCACAGAGTTACATCTTTCCCTTCAAGAAGCCTTTCGCCAAGGCTGTTCTTGTGGAATTGGCAAAGGGATATTTGGAAGACCATAGAGGGCTATGGTGAAAAAGGGAATATCTTCCGTTCAAAACTGGAAAGAAGCTTTCTGAGAAACTGCTCTGTGTTCTGTTAATTCATCTCACAGAGGTACATCTTTCCCTTCAGGAAGCCTTTCGCTAAGGCTGTTCTTGTGGAATTGGCAAAGGGATATTTGGAAGCCCATAGAGGGCTATGGTGAAAAAGGGAATATCTTCCGTTCAAAACTGGTAAGAAGCTTTCTGAGAAACTGCTCTGTGTTCTGTTAATTCATCTCACAGAGTTACATCTTTCCCTTCAAGAAGACTTTCGCTAAGGCTGTTCTTGTGGAATTGGCAAAGGGATATTTGGAAGCCCATAGAGGGCTATGGTGAAAATGGAAATATCTTCCGTTCAAAACTGGAAAGAAGCTTTCTGAGAAACTGCTCTGTGTTCTGTTAATTCATCTCACAGAGTTACATCTTTCCCTTCAAGAAGCCTTTCGCTAAGGCTGTTCTTGTGGAATTGGCAAAGGGATATTTGGAAGCCCATAGAGGGCTATGGTGAAAAAGGAAATATCTTCCGTTCAAAACTGGAAAGAAGCTTTCTGAGAAACTGCTCTGTGTTCTGTTAATTCATCTCACAGAGTTACATCTTTCCCTTCAAGAAGCCTTTCGCTAAGGCTGTTCTTGTGGAATTGGCAAAGGGATATTTGGAAGCCCATAGAGGGCTATGGTGAAAAAGGGAATATCTTCCGTTCAAAACTGGAAAGAAGCTTTCTGAGAAACTGCTCTGTGTTCTGTTAATTCATCTCACAGAGTTACATCTTTCCCTTCAAGAAGCCTTTCGCTAAGGCTGTTCTTGTGGAATTGGCAAAGGGATATTTGGAAGCCCATAGAGGGCTATGGTGAAAAAGGAAATATCTTCCGTTCAAAACTGGAAAGAAGCTTTCTGAGAAACTGCTCTGTGTTCTGTTAATTCATCTCACAGAGTTACATCTTTCCCTTCAAGAAGCCTTTCGCTAAGGCTGTTCTTGTGGAATTGGCAAAGGGATATTTGGAAGCCCATAGAGGGCTATGGTGAAAAAGGGAATATCTTCCGTTCAAAACTGGAAAGAAGCTTTCTGAGAAACTGCTCTGTGTTCTGTTAATTCATCTCACAGAGTTACATCTTTCCCTTCAAGAAGCCTTTCGCTAAGGCTGTTCTTGTGGAATTGGCAAAGGGATATTTGGAAGCCCATAGAGGGCTATGGTGAAAAAGGAAATATCTTCCGTTCAAACCTGGAAAGAAGCTTTGTGAGAAACTGCTCTGTGTTCTGTTAATTCATCTCACAGAGTTACATCTTTCCCTTCAAGAAGCCTTTCGCTAAGGCTGTTCTTGTGGAATTGGCAAAGGGATATTTGGAAGCCCATAGAGGGCTATGGTGAAAAAGGAAATATCTTCCGTTCAAAACTGGAAAGAAGCTTTCTGAGAAACTGCTCTGTGTTCTGTTAATTCATCTCACAGAGTTACATCTTTCCCTTCAAGAAGCCTTTCGCTAAGGCTGTTCTTGTGGAATTGGCAAAGGGATATTTGGAAGCCCATAGAGGGCTATGGTGAAGAAGGGAATATCTTCCGTTCAAAACTGGAAAGAAGCTTTCTGAGAAACTGCTCTGTGTTCTGTTAATTCATCTCACAGAGTTACATCTTTCCCTTCAAGAAGCCTTTCGCTAAGGCTGTTCTTGTGGAATTGGCAAAGGGATATTTGGAAGCCCATAGAGGGCTATGGTGAAAAAGGGAATATCTTCCGTTCAAAACTGGAAAGAAGCTTTCTGAGAAACTGCTCTGTGTTCTGTTAATTCAACTCACAGAGTTACATCTTTCCCTTCAAGAAGCCTTTCGCTAAGGCTGTTCTTGTGGAATTGGCAAAGGGATATTTGGAAGCCCATAGAGGGCTATGGTGAAAAAGGAAATATCTTCCTTTCAAAACTGGAAAGAAGCTTTCTGAGAAACTGCTCTGTGTTCTGTTAATTCATCTCACAGAGTTACATCTTTCCCTTCAAGAAGCCTTTCGCTAAGGCTGTTCTTGTGGAATTGGCAAAGGGATATTTGGAAGCCCATAGAGGGCTATGGTGAAAAAGGGAATATCTTAAGTTCAAAACTGGAAAGAAGCTTTCTGAGAAACTGCTCTGTGTTCTGTTAATTCATCTCACAGAGTTACATCTTTCCCTTCAAGAAGCCTTTCGCTAAGGCTGTTCTTGTGGAATTGGCAAAGGGATATTTGGAAGCCCATAGAGGGCTATGGTGAAGAAGGGAATATCTTCCGTTCAAAACTGGAAAGAAGCTTTCTGAGAAACTGCTCTGTGTTCTGTTAATTCATCTCACAGAGTTACATCTTTCCCTTCAAGAAGACTTTCGCTAAGGCTGTTCTTGTGGAATTGGCAAAGGGATATTTGGAAGCCCATAGAGGGCTATGGTGAAAATGGAAATATCTTCCGTTCAAAACTGGAAAGAAGCTTTCTGAGAAACTGCTCTGTGTTCTGTTAATTCATCTCACAGAGTTACATCTTTCCCTTCAAGAAGCCTTTCGCTAAGGCTGTTCTTGTGGAATTGGCAAAGGGATATTTGGAAGCCCATAGTGGGCTATGGTGAAAAAGGAAATATCTTCCGTTCAAAACTGGAAAGAAGCTTTCTGAGAAACTGCTCTGTGTTCTGTTAATTCAGCTCACAGAGTTACGTCTTTCCCTTCAAGAAGCCTTTCGCTAAGGCTGTTCTTGTGGAATTGGCAAAGGGATATTTGGAAGCCCATAGAGGGCTATGGTGAAAAAGGGAATATCTTCCGTTCAAAACTGGAAAGAAGCTTTCTGAGAAACTGCTCTGTGTTCTGTTAATTCATCTCACAGAGTTACATCTTTCCCTTCAAGAAGCTTTTCGCTAAGGCTGTCTTTGTGGAATTGGCAAAGGGATATTTGGAAGCCCATAGAGGGCTATGGTGAAAAAGGAAATATCTTCCGTTCAAAACTGGAAAGAAGCTTTCTGAGAAACTGCTCTGTGTTCTGTTAATTCATCTCACAGAGTTACATCTTTCCCTTCCAGAAGCCTTTCGCTAAAGCTGTTCTTGTGCAATGGGCAAAGGGATATTTGGAAGCCCATAGAGGGCTATGGTGAAAAAGGGAATATCTTCCTTTCAAAACTGGAAAGAAGCTTTCTGAGAAACTGCTCTGTGTTCTGTTAATTCATCTCACAGAGTTACATCTTTCCCTTCAAGAAGCCTTTCGCTAAGGCTGTTCTTGTGGAATTGGCAAAGGGATATTTGGAAGCCCATAGAGGGCTATGGTGAAAAAGGAAATATCTTCCGTTCAAAACTGGAAAGAAGCTTTCTGAGAAACTGCTCTGTGTTCTGTTAATTCATCTCACAGAGTTACATCTTTCCCTTCAAGAAGCCTTTCGCTAAGGCTGTTCTTGTGGAATTGGCAAAGGGATATTTGGAAGCCCATAGAGGGCTACGGTGAAAAAGGAAATATCTTCCGTTCAAAACTGGAAAGAAGCTTTCTGAGAAACTGCTCTGTGTTCTGTTAATTCATCTCACAGAGTTACATCTTTCCCTTCAGGAAGCCTTTCGCTAAGGCTGTTCTTGTGGAATTGGCAAAGGGATATTTGGAAGCCCATAGAGGGCTATGGTGAAAATGGAAATATCTTCCGTTCAAAACTGGAAAGAAGCTTTCTGAGAAACTGCTCTGTGTTCTGTTAATTCATCTCACAGAGTTACATCTTTCCCTTCAAGAAGCCTTTCGCTAAGGCTGTTCTTGTGGAATTGGCAAAGGGATATTTGGAAGCCCATAGAGGGCTATGGTGAAAAAGGAAATATCTTCCGTTCAAAACTGGAAAGAAGCTTTCTGAGAAACTGCTCTGTGTTCTGTTAATTCATCTCACAGAGTTACGTCTTTCCCTTCAAGAAGCCTTTCGCTAAGGCTGTTCTTGTGGAATTGGCAAAGGGATATTTGGAAGCCCATAGAGGGCTATGGTGAAAAAGGGAATATCTTCCGTTCAAAACTGGAAAGAAGCTTTCTGAGAAACTGCTCTGTGTTCTGTTAATTCATCTCACAGAGTTACATCTTTCCCTTCAAGAAGCCTTTCGCTAAGGCTGTTCTTGTGGAATTGGCAAAGGGATATTTGGAAGCCCATAGAGGGCTATGGTGAAAAAGGAAATATCTTCCGTTCAAAACTGGAAAGAAGCTTTCTGAGAAACTGCTCTGTGTTCTGTTAATTCATCTCACAGAGTTACATCTTTCCCTTCAAGAAGCCTTTCGCTAAGGCTGTTCTTGTGGAATTGGCAAAGGGATATTTGGAAGCCCATAGAGGGCTATGGTGAAAAAGGAAATATCTTCCGTTCAAACCTGGAAAGAAGCTTTGTGAGAAACTGCTCTGTGTTCTGTTAATTCATCTCACAGAGTTACATCTTTCCCTTCAAGAAGCCTTTCGCTAAGGCTGTTCTTGTGGAATTGGCAAAGGGATATTTGGAAGCCCATAGAGGGCTATGGTGAAAAAGGAAATATCTTCCGTTCAAAACTGGAAAGAAGCTTTCTGAGAAACTGCTCTGTGTTCTGTTAATTCATCTCACAGAGTTACATCTTTCCCTTCAAGAAGCCTTTCGCTAAGGCTGTTCTTGTGGAATTGGCAAAGGGATATTTGGAAGCCCATAGAGGGCTATGGTGAAGAAGGGAATATCTTCCGTTCAAAACTGGAAAGAAGCTTTCTGAGAAACTGCTCTGTGTTCTGTTAATTCATCTCACAGAGTTACATCTTTCCCTTCAAGAAGCCTTTCGCTAAGGCTGTTCTTGTGGAATTGGCAAAGGGATATTTGGAAGCCCATAGAGGGCTATGGTGAAAAAGGGAATATCTTCCGTTCAAAACTGGAAAGAAGCTTTCTGAGAAACTGCTCTGTGTTCTGTTAATTCAACTCACAGAGTTACATCTTTCCCTTCAAGAAGCCTTTCGCTAAGGCTGTTCTTGTGGAATTGGCAAAGGGATATTTGGAAGCCCATAGAGGGCTATGGTGAAAAAGGAAATATCTTCCTTTCAAAACTGGAAAGAAGCTTTCTGAGAAACTGCTCTGTGTTCTGTTAATTCATCTCACAGAGTTACATCTTTCCCTTCAAGAAGCCTTTCGCTAAGGCTGTTCTTGTGGAATTGGCAAAGGGATATTTGGAAGCCCATAGAGGGCTATGGTGAAAAAGGGAATATCTTAAGTTCAAAACTGGAAAGAAGCTTTCTGAGAAACTGCTCTGTGTTCTGTTAATTCATCTCACAGAGTTACATCTTTCCCTTCAAGAAGCCTTTCGCTAAGGCTGTTCTTGTGGAATTGGCAAAGGGATATTTGGAAGCCCATAGAGGGCTATGGTGAAGAAGGGAATATCTTCCGTTCAAAACTGGAAAGAAGCTTTATGAGAAACTGCTCTGTGTTCTGTTAATTCATCTCACAGAGTTACATCTTTCCCTTCAAGAAGACTTTCGCTAAGGCTGTTCTTGTGGAATTGGCAAAGGGATATTTGGAAGCCCATAGAGGGCTATGGTGAAAATGGAAATATCTTCCGTTCAAAACTGGAAAGAAGCTTTCTGAGAAACTGCTCTGTGTTCTGTTAATTCATCTCACAGAGTTACATCTTTCCCTTCAAGAAGCCTTTCGCTAAGGCTGTTCTTGTGGAATTGGCAAAGGGATATTTGGAAGCCCATAGAGGGCTATGGTGAAAAAGGAAATATCTTCCGTTCAAAACTGGAAAGAAGCTTTCTGAGAAACTGCTCTGTGTTCTGTTAATCCAGCTCACAGAGTTACGTCTTTCCCTTCAAGAAGCCTTTCGCTAAGGCTGTTCTTGTGGAATTGGCAAAGGGATATTTGGAAGCCCATAGAGGGCTATGGTGAAAAAGGGAATATCTTCCGTTCAAAACTGGAAAGAAGCTTTCTGAGAAACTGCTCTGTGTTCTGTTAATTCATCTCACAGAGTTACATCTTTCCCTTCAAGAAGCTTTTCGCTAAGGCTGTCCTTGTGGAATTGGCAAAGGGATATTTGGAAGCCCATAGAGGGCTATGGTGAAAAAGGAAATATCTTCCGTTCAAAACTGGAAAGAAGCTTTCTGAGAAACTGCTCTGTGTTCTGTTAATTCATCTCACAGAGTTACATCTTTCCCTTCCAGAAGCCTTTCGCTAAAGCTGTTCTTGTGCAATGGGCAAAGGGATATTTGGAAGCCCATAGAGGGCTATGGTGAAAAAGGGAATATCTTCCTTTCAAAACTGGAAAGAAGCTTTCTGAGAAACTGCTCTGTGTTCTGTTAATTCATCTCACAGAGTTACATCTTTCCCTTCAAGAAGCCTTTCGCTAAGGCTGTTCTTGTGGAATTGGCAAAGGGATATTTGGAAGCCCATAGAGGGCTATGGTGAAAAAGGAAATATCTTCCGTTCAAAACTGGAAAGAAGCTTTCTGAGAAACTGCTCTGTGTTCTGTTAATTCATCTCACAGAGTTACATCTTTCCCTTCAGGAAGCCTTTCGCTAAGGCTGTTCTTGTGGAATTGGCAAAGGGATATTTGGAAGCCCATAGAGGGCTATGGTGAAAATGGAAATATCTTCCGTTCAAAACTGGAAAGAAGCTTTCTGAGAAACTGCTCTGTGTTCTGTTAATTCATCTCACAGAGTTACATCTTTCCCTTCAAGAAGCCTTTCGCTAAGGCTGTTCTTGTGGAATTGGCAAAGGGATATTTGGAAGCCCATAGAGGGCTATGGTGAAAAAGGAAATATCTTCCGTTCAAAACTGGAAAGAAGCTTTCTGAGAAACTGCTCTGTGTTCTGTTAATTCATCTCACAGAGTTACGTCTTTCCCTTCAAGAAGCCTTTCGCTAAGGCTGTTCTTGTGGAATTGGCAAAGGGATATTTGGAAGCCCATAGAGGGCTATGGTGAAAAAGGGAATATCTTCCGTTCAAAACTGGAAAGAAGCTTTCTGAGAAACTGCTCTGTGTTCTGTTAATTCATCTCACAGAGTTACATCTTTCCCTTCAAGAAGCCTTTCGCTAAGGCTGTTCTTGTGGAATTGGCAAAGGGATATTTGGAAGCCCATAGAGGGCTATGGTGAAAAAGGAAATATCTTCCGTTCAAAACTGGAAAGAAGCTTTCTGAGAAACTGCTCTGTGTTCTGTTAATTCATCTCACAGAGTTACATCTTTCCCTTCAAGAAGCCTTTCGCTAAGGCTGTTCTTGTGGAATTGGCAAAGGGATATTTGGAAGCCCATAGAGGGCTATGGTGAAAAAGGGAATATCTTCCGTTCAAAACTGGAAAGAAGCTTTCTGAGAAACTGCTCTGTGTTCTGTTAATTCATCTCACAGAGTTACATCTTTCCCTTCAAGAAGCCTTTCGCTAAGGCTGTTCTTGTGGAATTGGCAAAGGGATATTTGGAAGCCCATAGAGGGCTATGGTGAAAAAGGAAATATCTTCCGTTCAAAACTGGAAAGAAGCTTTCTGAGAAACTGCTCTGTGTTCTGTTAATTCATCTCACAGAGTTACATCTTTCCCTTCAAGAAGCCTTTCGCTAAGGCTGTTCTTGTGGAATTGGCAAAGGGATATTTGGAAGCCCATAGAGGGCTATGGTGAAAAAGGGAATATCTTCCGTTCAAAACTGGAAAGAAGCTTTCTGAGAAACTGCTCTGTGTTCTGTTAATTCATCTCACAGAGTTACATCTTTCCCTTCAAGAAGCCTTTCGCTAAGGCTGTTCTTGTGGAATTGGCAAAGGGATATTTGGAAGCCCATAGAGGGCTATGGTGAAAAAGGAAATATCTTCCGTTCAAAACTGGAAAGAAGCTTTCTGAGAAACTGCTCTGTGTTCTGTTAATTCATCTCACAGAGTTACATCTTTCCCTTCAAGAAGCCTTTCGCTAAGGCTGTTCTTGTGGAATTGGCAAAGGGATATTTTGAAGCCCATAGAGGGCTATGGTGAAAAAGGAAATATCTTCCGTTCAAAACTGGAAAGAAGCTTTCTGAGAAACTGCTCTGTGTTCTGTTAATTCATCTCACAGAGTTACATCTTTCCCTTCAAGAAGCCTTTCGCTAAGGCTGTTCTTGTGGAATTGGCAAAGGGATATTTGGAAGCCCATAGAGGGCTAAGGTGAAGAAGGGAATATCTTCCGTTCAAAACTGGAAAGAAGCTTTCTGAGAAACTGCTCTGTGTTCTGTTAATTCATCTCACAGAGTTACATCTTTCCCTTCAAGAAGCCTTTCGCTAAGGCTGTTCTTGTGGAATTGGCAAAGGGATATTTGGAAGCCCATAGAGGGCTATGGTGAAAAAGGGAATATTTTCCGTTCAAAACTGGAAAGAAGCTTTCTGAGAAACTGCTCTGTGTTCTGTTAATTCATCTCACAGAGTTACATCTTTCCCTTCAAGAAGCCTTTCGCTAAGGCTGTTCTTGTGGAATTGGCAAAGGGATATTTGGAAGCCCATAGAGGGCTATGGTGAAAAAGGAAATATCTTCCTTTCAAAACTGGAAAGAAGCTTTCTGAGAAACTGCTCTGTGTTCTGTTAATTCATCTCACAGAGTTACATCTTTCCCTTCAAGAAGCCTTTCGCTAAGGCTGTTCTTGTGGAATTCGCAAAGGGATATTTGGAAGCCCATAGAGGGCTATGGTGAAAAAGGGAATATCTTAAGTAAAAAACTGCAAAGAAGCTTTCTGAGAAACTGCTCTGTGTTCTGTTAATTCATCTCACAGAGTTACATCTTTCCCTTCAAGAAGCCTTTCGCTAAGGCTGTTCTTGTGGAATTGGCAAAGGGATATTTGGAAGCCCATAGAGGGCTATGGTGAAAAAGGGAATATCTTCCGTTCAAAACTGGAAAGAAGCTTTCTGAGAAACTGCTCTGTTGTCTGTTAATTCATCTCACAGAGTTACATCTTTCCCTTCAGGAAGTCTTTCGCTAAGGCTGTTCTTGTGGAATTGGCAAAGGGATATTTGGAAGCCCATAGAGGGCTATGGTGAAAAAGGAAATATCTTCCGTTCAAAACTGGAAAGAAGCTTTCTGAGAAACTGCTCTGTGTTCTGTTAATTCATCTCACAGAGTTACATCTTTCCCTTCAAGAAGACTTTCGCTAAGGCTGTTCTTGTGGAATTGGCAAAGGGATATTTGGAAGCCCATAGAGGTCTATGGTGAAAAAGGAAATATCTTCCGTTCAAAACTGGCAAGAAGCTTTCTGAGAAACTGCTCTGTGTTCTGTTAATTCATCTCACAGAGTTACATCTTTCCCTTCAAGAAGCCTTTCGCTAAGGCTGTTCTTGTGGAATTGGCAAAGGGATATTTGGAAGCCCATAGAGGGCTATGGTGAAAAAGGAAATATCTTCCGTTCAAAACTGGAAAGAAGCTTTCTGAGAAACTGCTCTGTGTTCTGTTAATTCATCTCACAGAGTTACATCTTTCCCTTCAAGAAGCCTTTCGCTAAGGCTGTTCTTGTGGAATTGGCAAAGGGATATTTGGAAGCCCATAGAGGGCTATGGTGAAAAAGGAAATATCTTCCGTTCAAAACTGGAAAGAAGCTTTCTGAGAAACTGCTCTGTGTTCTGTTAATTCATCTCACAGAGTTACATCTTTCCCTTCAGGAAGACTTTCGCTAAGGCTGTTCTTGTGGAATTGGCAAAGGGATATTTGGAAGCCCATAGAGGTCTATGGTGAAGAAGGAAATATCTTCCGTTTAAAACTGGCAAGAAGCTTTCTGAGAAACTGCTCTGTGTTCTGTTAATTCATCTCACAGAGTTACATCTTTCCCTTCAAGAAGCCTTTCGCTAAGGCTGTTCTTGTGGAATTGGCAAAGGGATATTTGGAAGCCCATAGAGGGCTATGGTGAAAAAGGAAATATCTTCCGTTCAAAACTGGAAAGAAGCTTTCTGAGAAACTGCTCTGTGTTCTGTTAATTCATCTCACAGAGTTACATCTTTCCCTTCAAGAAGCCTTTCGCTAAGGCTGTTCTTGTGGAATTGGCAAAGGGATATTTGGAAGCCCATAGAGGGCTATGGTGAAGAAGGGAATATCTTCCGTTCAAAACTGGAAAGAAGCTTTCTGAGAAACTGCTCTGTGTTCTGTTAATTCATCTCACAGAGTTACATCTTTCCCTTCAAGAAGCCTTTCGCTAAGGCTGTTCTTGTGGAATTGGCAGAGGGATATTTGGAAGCCCATAGAGGGCTATGGTGAAAAAGGGAATATCTTCCGTTCAAAACTGGAAAGAAGCTTTCTGAGAAACTGCTCTGTGTTCTGTTAATTCATCTCACAGAGTTACATCTTTCCCTTCAAGAAGCCTTTCGCTAAGGCTGTTCTTGTGGAATTGGCAAAGGGATATTTGGAAGCCCATAGAGGGCTATGGTGAAAAAGGAAATATCTTCCTTTCAAAACTGGAAAGAAGCTTTCTGAGAAACTGCTCTGTGTTCTGTTAATTCATCTCACAGAGTTACATCTTTCCCTTCAAGAAGCCTTTCGCTAAGGCTGTTCTTGTGGAATTGGCAAAGGGATATTTGGAAGCCCATAGAGGGCTATGGTGAAAAAGGGAATATCTTAAGTTCAAAACTGGAAAGAAGCTTTCTGAGAAACTGCTCTGTGTTCTGTTAATTCATCTCACAGAGTTACATCTTTCCCTTCAAGAAGCCTTTCGCTAAGGCTGTTCTTGTGGAATTGGCAAAGGGATATTTGGAAGCCCATAGAGGGCTATGGTGAAAAAGGGAATATCTTCCGTTCAAAACTGGAAAGAAGCTTTCTGAGAAACTGCTCTGTGTTCTGTTAATTCATCTCACAGAGTTACATCTTTCCCTTCAGGAAGCCTTTCGCTAAGGCTGTTCTTGTGGAATTGGCAAAGGGATATTTGAAAGCCCATAGAGGGCTATGGTGAAAAAGGAAATATCTTCCGTTCAAAACTGGAAAGAAGCTTTCAGAGAAACTGCTCTGTGTTCTGTTAATTCATCTCACAGAGTTACATCTTTCCCTTCAAGAAGACTTTCGCTAAGGCTGTTCTTGTGGAATTGGCAAAGGGATATTTGGAAGCCCATAGAGGGCTATGGTGAAAATGGAAATATCTTCCGTTCAAAACTGGAAAGAAGCTTTCTGAGAAACTGCTCTGTGTTCTGTTAATTCATCTCACAGAGATACATCTTTCCCTTCAAGAAGCCTTTCGCTAAGGCTGTTCTTGTGGAATTGGCAAAGGGATATTTGGAAGCCCATAGAGGGCTATGGTGAAAAAGGAAATATCTTCCGTTCAAAACTGGAAAGAAGCTTTCTGAGAAACTGCTCTGTGTTCTGTTAATTCATCTCACAGAGTTACATCTTTCCCTTCAAGAAGCCTTTCGCTAAGGCTGTTCTTGTGGAATTGGCAAAGGGATATTTGGAAGCCCATAGAGGGCTATGGTGAAAAAGGGAATATCTTCCGTTCAAAACTGGAAAGAAGCTTTCTGAGAAACTGCTCTGTGTTCTGTTAATTCATCTCACAGAGTTATATCTTTCCCTTCAAGAAGCCTTTCGCTAAGGCTGTTCTTGTGGAATTGGCAAAGGGATATTTGGAAGCCCATAGAGGGCTATGGTGAAAAAGGAAATATCTTCCGTTCAAAACTGGAAAGAAGCTTTCTGAGAAACTGCTCTGTGTTCTGTTAATTCATCTCACAGAGTTACATCTTTCCCTTCAAGAAGCCTTTCGCTAAGGCTGTTCTTGTGGAATTGGCAAAGGGATATTTGGAAGCCCATAGAGGGCTATGGTGAAAAAGGGAATATCTTCCGTTCAAAACTGGAAAGAAGCTTTCTGAGAAACTGCTCTGTGTTCTGTTAATTCATCTCACAGAGTTACATCTTTACCTTCAAGAAGCCTTTCGCTAAGGCTGTTCTTGTGGAATTGGCAAAGGGATATTTGGAAGCCCATAGAGGGCTATGGTGAAAAAGGAAATATCTTCCGTTCAAAACTGGAAAGAAGCTTTCTGAGAAACTGCTCTGTGTTCTGTTAATTCATCTCACAGAGTTACATCTTTCCCTTCAAGAAGCCTTTCGCTAAGGCTGTTGTTGTGGAATTGGCAAAGGGATATTTGGAAGCCCATAGAGGGCTATGGTGAAAAAGGAAATATCTTCCGTTCAAAACTGGAAAGAAGCTTTCTGAGAAACTGCTCTGTGTTCTGTTAATTCATCTCACAGAGTTACATCTTTCCCTTCAAGAAGCCTTTCGCTAAGGCTGTTCTTGTGGAATTGGCAAAGGGATATTTGGAAGCCCATAGAGGGCTATGGTGAAGAAGGGAATATCTTCCGTTCAAAACTGGAAAGAAGCTTTCTGAGAAACTGCTCTGTGTTCTGTTAATTCATCTCACAGAGTTACATCTTTCCCTTCAAGAAGCCTTTCGCTAAGGCTGTTCTTGTGGAATTGGCAAAGGGATATTTGGAAGCCCATAGAGGGCTATGGTGAAAAAGGGAATATCTTCCGTTCAAAACTGGAAAGAAGCTTTCTGAGAAACTGCTCTGTGTTCTGTTAATTCAACTCACAGAGTTACATCTTTCCCTTCAAGAAGCCTTTCGCTAAGGCTGTTCTTGTGGAATTGGCAAAGGGATATTTGGAAGCCCATAGAGCGCTATGGTGAAAAAGGAAATATCTTCCTTTCAAAACTGGAAAGAAGCTTTCTGAGAAACTGCTCTGTGTTCTGTTATTTCATCTCACAGAGTTACATCTTTCCATTCAAGAAGCCTTTCGCTAAGGCTGTTCTTGTGGAATTGGCAAAGGGATATTTGGAAGCCCATAGAGGGCTATGGTGAAAAAGGGAATATCTTAAGTTCAAAACTGGAAAGAAGCTTTCTGAGAAACTGCTCTGTGTTCTGTTAATTCATCTCACAGAGTTACATCTTTCCCTTCAAGAAGCCTTTCGCTAAGGCTGTTCTTGTGGAATTGGCAAAGGGATATTTTGAAGCCCATAGAGGGCTATGGTGAAAAAGGAAATATCTTCCGTTCAAAACTGGAAAGAAGCTTTCTGAGAAACTGCTCTGTGTTCTGTTAATTCATCTCACAGAGTTACATCTTTCCCTTCAAGAAGCCTTTCGCTAAGGCTGTTCTTGTGGAATTGGCAAAGGGATATTTGGAAGCCCATAGAGGGCTATGGTGAAGAAGGGAATATCTTCCGTTCAAAACTGGAAAGAAGCTTTCTGAGAAACTGCTCTGTGTTCTGTTAATTCATCTCACAGAGTTACATCTTTCCCTTCAAGAAGCCTTTCGCTAAAGCTGTTCTTGTGGAATTGGCAAAGGGATATTTGGAAGCCCATAGAGGGCTATGGTGAAAAAGGAAATATCTTCCGTTCAAAACTGGAAAGAAGCTTTCTGAGAAACTGCTCTGTGTTCTGTTAATTCATCTCACAGAGTTACATCTTTCCCTTCAAGAAGCCTTTCGCTAAGGCTGTTCTTGTGGAATTGGCAAAGGGATATTTGGAAGCCCATAGAGGGCTATGGTGAAAAAGGGAATATCTTCCGTTCAAAACTGGAAAGAAGCTTTCTGAGAAACTGCTCTGTGTTCTGTTAATTCATCTCACAGAGTTACATCTTTCCCTTCAAGAAGCCTTTCGCTAAGGCTGTTCTTGTGGAATTGGCAAAGGGATATTTGGAAGCCCATAGAGGGCTATGGTGAAAAAGGAAATATCTTCCGTTCAAAACTGGAAAGAAGCTTTCTGAGAAACTGCTCTGTGTTCTGTTAATTCATCTCACAGAGTTACATCTTTCCCTTCAAGAAGCCTTTCGCTAAGGCTGTTCTTGTGGAATTGGCAAAGGGATATTTGGAAGCCCATAGAGGGCTATGGTGAAAAAGGGAATATCTTCCGTTCAAAACTGGAAAGAAGCTTTCTGAGAAACTGCTCTGTGTTCTGTTAATTCAACTCACAGAGTTACATCTTTCCCTTCAAGAAGCCTTTCGCTAAGGCTGTTCTTGTGGAATTGGCAAAGGGATATTTGGAAGCCCATAGAGGGCTATGGTGAAAAAGGAAATATCTTCCTTTCAAAACTGGAAAGAAGCTTTCTGAGAAACTGCTCTGTGTTCTGTTAATTCATCTCACAGAGTTACATCTTTCCCTTCAAGAAGCCTTTCGCTAAGGCTGTTCTTGTGGAATTGGCAAAGGGATATTTGGAAGCCCATAGAGGGCTATGGTGAAAAAGGGAATATCTTAAGTTCAAAACTGGAAAGAAGCTTTCTGAGAAACTGCTCTGTGTTCTGTTAATTCATCTCACAGAGTTACATCTTTCCCTTCAAGAAGCCTTTCGCTAAGGCTGTTCTTGTGGAATTGGCAAAGGGATATTTGGAAGCCCATAGAGGGCTATGGTGAAGAAGGGAATATCTTCCGTTCAAAACTGGAAAGAAGCTTTCTGAGAAACTGCTCTGTGTTCTGTTAATTCATCTCACAGAGTTACATCTTTCCCTTCAAGAAGACTTTCGCTAAGGCTGTTCTTGTGGAATTGGCAAAGGGATATTTGGAAGCCCATAGAGGGCTATGGTGAAAATGGAAATATCTTCCGTTCAAAACTGGAAAGAAGCTTTCTGAGAAACTGCTCTGTGTTCTGTTAATTCATCTCACAGAGTTACATCTTTCCCTTCAAGAAGCCTTTCGCTAAGGCTGTTCTTGTGGAATTGGCAAAGGGATATTTGGAAGCCCATAGAGGGCTATGGTGAAAAAGGAAATATCTTCCGTTCAAAACTGGAAAGAAGCTTTCTGAGAAACTGCTCTGTGTTCTGTTAATTCAGCTCACAGAGTTACGTCTTTCCCTTCAAGAAGCCTTTCGCTAAGGCTGTTCTTGTGGAATTGGCAAAGGGATATTTGGAAGCCCATAGAGGGCTATGGTGAAAAAGGGAATATCTTCCGTTCAAAACTGGAAAGAAGCTTTCTGAGAAACTGCTCTGTGTTCTGTTAATTCATCTCACAGAGTTACATCTTTCCCTTCAAGAAGCTTTTCGCTAAGGCTGTCCTTGTGGAATTGGCAAAGGGATATTTGGAAGCCCATAGAGGGCTATGGTGAAAAAGGAAATATCTTCCGTTCAAAACTGGAAAGAAGCTTTCTGAGAAACTGCTCTGTGTTCTGTTAATTCATCTCACAGAGTTACATCTTTCCCTTCAAGAAGCCTTTCGCTAAAGCTGTTCTTGTGCAATGGGCAAAGGGATATTTGGAAGCCCATAGAGGGCTATGGTGAAAAAGGGAATATCTTCCTTTCAAAACTGGAAAGAAGCTTTCTGAGAAACTGCTCTGTGTTCTGTTAATTCATCTCACAGAGTTACATCTTTCCCTTCAAGAAGCCTTTCGCTAAGGCTGTTCTTGTGGAATTGGCAAAGGGATATTTGGAAGCCCATAGAGGGCTATGGTGAAAAAGGAAATATCTTCCGTTCAAAACTGGAAAGAAGCTTTCTGAGAAACTGCTCTGTGTTCTGTTAATTCATCTCACAGAGTTACATCTTTCCCTTCAGGAAGCCTTTCGCTAAGGCTGTTCTTGTGGAATTGGCAAAGGGATATTTGGAAGCCCATAGAGGGCTATGGTGAAAATGGAAATATCTTCCGTTCAAAACTGGAAAGAAGCTTTCTGAAAAACTGCTCTGTGTTCTGTTAATTCATCTCACAGAGTTACATCTTTCCCTTCAAGAAGCCTTTCGCTAAGGCTGTTCTTGTGGAATTGGCAAAGGGATATTTGGAAGCCCATAGAGGGCTATGGTGAAAAAGGAAATATCTTCCGTTCAAAACTGGAAAGAAGCTTTCTGAGAAACTGCTCTGTGTTCTGTTAATTCATCTCACAGAGTTACGTCTTTCCCTTCAAGAAGCCTTTCGCTAAGGCTGTTCTTGTGGAATTGGCAAAGGGATATTTGGAAGCCCATAGAGGGCTATGGTGAAAAAGGGAATATCTTCCGTTCAAAACTGGAAAGAAGCTTTCTGAGAAACTGCTCTGTGTTCTGTTAATTCATCTCACAGAGTTACATCTTTCCCTTCAAGAAGCCTTTCGCTAAGGCTGTTCTTGTGGAATTGGCAAAGGGATATTTGGAAGCCCATAGAGGGCTATGGTGAAAAAGGAAATATCTTCCGTTCAAAACTGGAAAGAAGCTTTCTGAGAAACTGCTCTGTGTTCTGTTAATTCATCTCACAGAGTTACATCTTTCCCTTCAAGAAGCCTTTCGCTAAGGCTGTTCTTGTGGAATTGGCAAAGGGATATTTGGAAGCCCATAGAGGGCTATGGTGAAAAAGGGAATATCTTCCGTTCAAAACTGGAAAGAAGCTTTCTGAGAAACTGCTCTGTGTTCTGTTAATTCATCTCACAGAGTTACATCTTTCCCTTCAAGAAGCCTTTCGCTAAGGCTGTTCTTGTGGAATTGGCAAAGGGATATTTGGAAGCCCATAGAGGGCTATGGTGAAAAAGGAAATATCTTCCGTTCAAAACTGGAAAGAAGCTTTCTGAGAAACTGCTCTGTGTTCTGTTAATTCATCTCACAGAGTTACATCTTTCCCTTCAAGAAGCCTTTCGCTAAGGCTGTTCTTGTGGAATTGGCAAAGGGATATTTGGAAGCCCATAGAGGGCTATGGTGAAAAAGGGAATATCTTCCGTTCAAAACTGGAAAGAAGCTTCCTGAGAAACTGCTCTGTGTTCTGTTAATTCATCTCACAGAGTTACATCTTTCCCTTCAAGAAGCCTTTCGCTAAGGCTGTTCTTGTGGAATTGGCAAAGGGATATTTGGAAGCCCATAGAGGGCTATGGTGAAAAAGGAAATATCTTCCGTTCAAAACTGGAAAGAAGCTTTCTGAGAAACTGCTCTGTGTTCTGTTAATTCATCTCACAGAGTTACATCTTTCCCTTCAAGAAGCCTTTCGCTAAGGCTGTTCTTGTGGAATTGGCAAAGGGATATTTTGAAGCCCATAGAGGGCTATGGTGAAAAAGGAAATATCTTCCGTTCAAAACTGGAAAGAAGCTTTCTGAGAAACTGCTCTGTGTTCTGTTAATTCATCTCACAGAGTTACATCTTTCCCTTCAAGAAGCCTTTCGCTAAGGCTGTTCTTGTGGAATTGGCAAAGGGATATTTGGAAGCCCATAGAGGGCTATGGTGAAGAAGGGAATATCTTCCGTTCAAAACTGGAAAGAAGCTTTCTGAGAAACTGCTCTGTGTTCTGTTAATTCATCTCACAGAGTTACATCTTTCCCTTCAAGAAGCCTTTCGCTAAGGCTGTTCTTGTGGAATTGGCAAAGGGATATTTGGAAGCCCATAGAGGGCTATGGTGAAAAAGGGAATATCTTCCGTTCAAAACTGGAAAGAAGCTTTCTGAGAAACTGCTCTGTGTTCTGTTAATTCATCTCACAGAGTTACATCTTTCCCTTCAAGAAGCCTTTCGCTAAGGCTGTTCTTGTGGAATTGGCAAAGGGATATTTGGAAGCCCATAGAGGGCTATGGTGAAAAAGGAAATATCTTCCTTTCAAAACTGGAAAGAAGCTTTCTGAGAAACTGCTCTGTGTTCTGTTAATTCATCTCACAGAGTTACATCTTTCCCTTCAAGAAGCCTTTCGCTAAGGCTGTTCTTGTGGAATTCGCAAAGGGATATTTGGAAGCCCATAGAGGGCTATGGTGAAAAAGGGAATATCTTAAGTAAAAAACTGCAAAGAAGCTTTCTGAGAAACTGCTCTGTGTTCTGTTAATTCATCTCACAGAGTTACATCTTTCCCTTCAAGAAGCCTTTCGCTAAGGCTGTTCTTGTGGAATTGGCAAAGGGATATTTGGAAGCCCATAGAGGGCTATGGTGAAAAAGGGAATATCTTCCGTTCAAAACTGGAAAGAAGCTTTCTGAGAAACTGCTCTGTTGTCTGTTAATTCATCTCACAGAGTTACATCTTTCCCTTCAGGAAGTCTTTCGCTAAGGCTGTTCTTGTGGAATTGGCAAAGGGATATTTGGAAGCCCATAGAGGGCTATGGTGAAAAAGGAAATATCTTCCGTTCAAAACTGGAAAGAAGCTTTCTGAGAAACTGCTCTGTGTTCTGTTAATTCATCTCACAGAGTTACATCTTTCCCTTCAAGAAGACTTTCGCTAAGGCTGTTCTTGTGGAATTGGCAAAGGGATATTTGGAAGCCCATAGAGGTCTATGGTGAAAAAGGAAATATCTTCCGTTCAAAACTGGCAAGAAGCTTTCTGAGAAACTGCTCTGTGTTCTGTTAATTCATCTCACAGAGTTACATCTTTCCCTTCAAGAAGCCTTTCGCTAAGGCTGTTCTTTTGGAATTGGCAAAGGGATATTTGGAAGCCCATAGAGGGCTATGGTGAAAAAGGAAATATCTTCCGTTCAAAACTGGAAAGAAGCTTTCTGAGAAACTGCTCTGTGTTCTGTTAATTCATCTCACAGAGTTACATCTTTCCCTTCAAGAAGCCTTTCGCTAAGGCTGTTCTTGTGGAATTGGCAAAGGGATATTTGGAAGCCCATAGAGGGCTATGGTGAAAATGGAAATATCTTCCGTTCAAAACTGGAAAGAAGCTTTCTGAAAAACTGCTCTGTGTTCTGTTAATTCATCTCACAGAGTTACATCTTTCCCTTCAAGAAGCCTTTCGCTAAGGCTGTTCTTGTGGAATTGGCAAAGGGATATTTGGAAGCCCATAGAGGGCTATGGTGAAAAAGGAAATATCTTCCGTTCAAAACTGGAAAGAAGCTTTCTGAGAAACTGCTCTGTGTTCTGTTAATTCATCTCACAGAGTTACGTCTTTCCCTTCAAGAAGCCTTTCGCTAAGGCTGTTCTTGTGGAATTGGCAAAGGGATATTTGGAAGCCCATAGAGGGCTATGGTGAAAAAGGGAATATCTTCCGTTCAAAACTGGAAAGAAGCTTTCTGAGAAACTGCTCTGTGTTCTGTTAATTCATCTCACAGAGTTACATCTTTCCCTTCAAGAAGCCTTTCGCTAAGGCTGTTCTTGTGGAATTGGCAAAGGGATATTTGGAAGCCCATAGAGGGCTATGGTGAAAAAGGAAATATCTTCCGTTCAAAACTGGAAAGAAGCTTTCTGAGAAACTGCTCTGTGTTCTGTTAATTCATCTCACAGAGTTACATCTTTCCCTTCAAGAAGCCTTTCGCTAAGGCTGTTCTTGTGGAATTGGCAAAGGGATATTTGGAAGCCCATAGAGGGCTATGGTGAAAAAGGGAATATCTTCCGTTCAAAACTGGAAAGAAGCTTTCTGAGAAACTGCTCTGTGTTCTGTTAATTCATCTCACAGAGTTACATCTTTCCCTTCAAGAAGCCTTTCGCTAAGGCTGTTCTTGTGGAATTGGCAAAGGGATATTTGGAAGCCCATAGAGGGCTATGGTGAAAAAGGAAATATCTTCCGTTCAAAACTGGAAAGAAGCTTTCTGAGAAACTGCTCTGTGTTCTGTTAATTCATCTCACAGAGTTACATCTTTCCCTTCAAGAAGCCTTTCGCTAAGGCTGTTCTTGTGGAATTGGCAAAGGGATATTTGGAAGCCCATAGAGGGCTATGGTGAAAAAGGGAATATCTTCCGTTCAAAACTGGAAAGAAGCTTCCTGAGAAACTGCTCTGTGTTCTGTTAATTCATCTCACAGAGTTACATCTTTCCCTTCAAGAAGCCTTTCGCTAAGGCTGTTCTTGTGGAATTGGCAAAGGGATATTTGGAAGCCCATAGAGGGCTATGGTGAAAAAGGAAATATCTTCCGTTCAAAACTGGAAAGAAGCTTTCTGAGAAACTGCTCTGTGTTCTGTTAATTCATCTCACAGAGTTACATCTTTCCCTTCAAGAAGCCTTTCGCTAAGGCTGTTCTTGTGGAATTGGCAAAGGGATATTTTGAAGCCCATAGAGGGCTATGGTGAAAAAGGAAATATCTTCCGTTCAAAACTGGAAAGAAGCTTTCTGAGAAACTGCTCTGTGTTCTGTTAATTCATCTCACAGAGTTACATCTTTCCCTTCAAGAAGCCTTTCGCTAAGGCTGTTCTTGTGGAATTGGCAAAGGGATATTTGGAAGCCCATAGAGGGCTATGGTGAAGAAGGGAATATCTTCCGTTCAAAACTGGAAAGAAGCTTTCTGAGAAACTGCTCTGTGTTCTGTTAATTCATCTCACAGAGTTACATCTTTCCCTTCAAGAAGCCTTTCGCTAAGGCTGTTCTTGTGGAATTGGCAAAGGGATATTTGGAAGCCCATAGAGGGCTATGGTGAAAAAGGGAATATCTTCCGTTCAAAACTGGAAAGAAGCTTTCTGAGAAACTGCTCTGTGTTCTGTTAATTCATCTCACAGAGTTACATCTTTCCCTTCAAGAAGCCTTTCGCTAAGGCTGTTCTTGTGGAATTGGCAAAGGGATATTTGGAAGCCCATAGAGGGCTATGGTGAAAAAGGAAATATCTTCCTTTCAAAACTGGAAAGAAGCTTTCTGAGAAACTGCTCTGTGTTCTGTTAATTCATCTCACAGAGTTACATCTTTCCCTTCAAGAAGCCTTTCGCTAAGGCTGTTCTTGTGGAATTCGCAAAGGGATATTTGGAAGCCCATAGAGGGCTATGGTGAAAAAGGGAATATCTTAAGTAAAAAACTGCAAAGAAGCTTTCTGAGAAACTGCTCTGTGTTCTGTTAATTCATCTCACAGAGTTACATCTTTCCCTTCAAGAAGCCTTTCGCTAAGGCTGTTCTTGTGGAATTGGCAAAGGGATATTTGGAAGCCCATAGAGGGCTATGGTGAAAAAGGGAATATCTTCCGTTCAAAACTGGAAAGAAGCTTTCTGAGAAACTGCTCTGTTGTCTGTTAATTCATCTCACAGAGTTACATCTTTCCCTTCAGGAACTCTTTCGCTAAGGCTGTTCTTGTGGAATTGGCAAAGGGATATTTGGAAGCCCATAGAGGGCTATGGTGAAAAAGGAAATATCTTCCGTTCAAAACTGGAAAGAAGCTTTCTGAGAAACTGCTCTGTGTTCTGTTAATTCATCTCACAGAGTTACATCTTTCCCTTCAAGAAGACTTTCGCTAAGGCTGTTCTTGTGGAATTGGCAAAGGGATATTTGGAAGCCCATAGAGGTCTATGGTGAAAAAGGAAATATCTTCCGTTCAAAACTGGCAAGAAGCTTTCTGAGAAACTGCTCTGTGTTCTGTTAATTCATCTCACAGAGTTACATCTTTCCCTTCAAGAAGCCTTTCGCTAAGGCTGTTCTTGTGGAATTGGCAAAGGGATATTTGGAAGCCCATAGAGGGCTATGGTGAAAAAGGAAATATCTTCCGTTCAAAACTGGAAAGAAGCTTTCTGAGAAACTGCTCTGTGTTCTGTTAATTCATCTCACAGAGTTACATCTTTCCCTTCAAGAAGCCTTTCGCTAAGGCTGTTCTTGTGGAATTGGCAAAG
Organism: Chlorocebus sabaeus; assembly: GCF_047675955.1. Classification (NCBI taxonomy): domain Eukaryota; kingdom Metazoa; phylum Chordata; class Mammalia; order Primates; family Cercopithecidae; genus Chlorocebus; species Chlorocebus sabaeus. Next base: position 284,259 of record NW_027327601.1, read on the forward strand.
GGATATTTGGAAGCCCATAGAGGGCTATGGTGAAAAAGGAAATATCTTCCGTTCAAAACTGGAAAGAAGCTTTCTGAGAAACTGCTCTGTGTTCTGTTAATTCATCTCACAGAGTTACATCTTTCCCTTCAAGAAGACTTTCGCTAAGGCTGTTCTTGTGGAATTGGCAAAGGGATATTTGGAAGCCCATAGAGGTCTATGGTGAAAAAGGAAATATCTTCCGTTTAAAACTGGCAAGAAGCTTTCTGAGAAACTGCTCTGTGTTCTGTTAATTCATCTCACAGAGTTACATCTTTCCCTTCAAGAAGCCTTTCGCTAAGGCTGTTCTTGTGGAATTGGCAAAGGGATATTTGGAAGCCCATAGAGGGCTATGGTGAAAAAGGAAATATCTTCCGTTCAAAACTGGAAAGAAGCTTTCTGAGAAACTGCTCTGTGTTCTGTTAATTCATCTCACAGAGTTACATCTTTCCCTTCAAGAAGCCTTTCGCTAAGGCTGTTCTTGTGGAATTGGCAAAGGGATATTTGGAAGCCCATAGAGGGCTATGGTGAAGAAGGGAATATCTTCCGTTCAAAACTGGAAAGAAGCTTTCTGAGAAACTGCTCTGTGTTCTGTTAATTCATCTCACAGAGTTACATCTTTCCCTTCAAGAAGCCTTTCGCTAAGGCTGTTCTTGTGGAATTGGCAAAGGGATATTTGGAAGCCCATAGAGGGCTATGGTGAAAAAGGGAATATCTTCCGTTCAAAACTGGAAAGAAGCTTTCTGAGAAACTGCTCTGTGTTCTGTTAATTCATCTCACAGAGTTACATCTTTCCCTTCAAGAAGCCTTTCGCTAAGGCTGTTCTTGTGGAATTGGCAAAGGGATATTTGGAAGCCCATAGAGGGCTATGGTGAAAAAGGAAATATCTTCCTTTCAAAACTGGAAAGAAGCTTTCTGAGAAACTGCTCTGTGTTCTGTTAATTCATCTCAGAGAGTTACATCTTTCCCTTCAAGAAGCCTTTCGCTAAGGCTGTTCTTGTGGAATTGGCAAAGGGATATTTGGAAGCCCATAGAGGGCTATGGTGAAAAAGGGAATATCTTAAGTTCAAAACTGGAAAGAAGCTTTCTGAGAAACTGCTCTGTGTTCTGTTAATTCATCTCACAGAGTTACATCTTTCCCTTCAAGAAGCCTTTCGCTAAGGCTGTTCTTGTGGAATTGGCAAAGGGATATTTGGAAGCCCATAGAGGGCTATGGTGAAAAAGGGAATATCTTCCGTTCAAAACTGGAAAGAAGCTTTCTGAGAAACTGCTCTGTGTTCTGTTAATTCATCTCACAGAGTTACATCTTTCCCTTCAGGAAGCCTTTCGCTAAGGCTGTTCTTGTGGAATTGGCAAAGGGATATTTGGAAGCCCATAGAGGGCTATGGTGAAAAAGGAAATATCTTCCGTTCAAAACTGGAAAGAAGCTTTCTGAGAAACTGCTCTGTGTTCTGTTAATTCATCTCACAGAGTTACATCTTTCCCTTCAAGAAGACTTTCGCTAAGGCTGTTCTTGTGGAATTGGCCAAGGGATATTTGGAAGCCCATAGAGGGCTATGGTGAAAATGGAAATATCTTCCGTTCAAAACTGGAAAGAAGCTTTCTGAGAAACTGCTCTGTGTTCTGTTAATTCATCTCACAGAGATACATCTTTCCCTTCAAGAAGCCTTTCGCTAAGGCTGTTCTTGTGGAATTGGCAAAGGGATATTTGGAAGCCCATAGAGGGCTATGGTGAAAAAGGAAATATCTTCCGTTCAAAACTGGAAAGAAGCTTTCTGAGAAACTGCTCTGTGTTCTGTTAATTCATCTCACAGAGTTACATCTTTCCCTTCAAGAAGCCTTTCGCTAAGGCTGTTCTTGTGGAATTGGCAAAGGGATATTTGGAAGCCCATAGAGGGCTATGGTGAAAAAGGGAATATCTTCCGTTCAAAACTGGAAAGAAGCTTTCTGAGAAACTGCTCTGTGTTCTGTTAATTCATCTCACAGAGTTACATCTTTCCCTTCAAGAAGCCTTTCGCTAAGGCTGTTCTTGTGGAATTGGCAAAGGGATATTTGGAAGCCCATAGAGGGCTATGGTGAAAAAGGGAATATCTTCCGTTCAAAACTGGAAAGAAGCTTTCTGAGAAACTGCTCTGTGTTCTGTTAATTCATCTCACAGAGTTACATCTTTACCTTCAAGAAGCCTTTCGCTAAGGCTGTTCTTGTGGAATTGGCAAAGGGATATTTGGAAGCCCATAGAGGGCTATGGTGAAAAAGGAAATATCTTCCGTTCAAAACTGGAAAGAAGCTTTCTGAGAAACTGCTCTGTGTTCTGTTAATTCATCTCACAGAGTTACATCTTTCCCTTCAAGAAGCCTTTCGCTAAGGCTGTTGTTGTGGAATTGGCAAAGGGATATTTGGAAGCCCATAGAGGGCTATGGTGAAAAAGGAAATATCTTCCGTTCAAAACTGGAAAGAAGCTTTCTGAGAAACTGCTCTGTGTTCTGTTAATTCATCTCACAGAGTTACATCTTTCCCTTCAAGAAGCCTTTCGCTAAGGCTGTTCTTGTGGAATTGGCAAAGGGATATTTGGAAGCCCATAGAGGGCTATGGTGAAGAAGGGAATATCTTCCGTTCAAAACTGGAAAGAAGCTTTCTGAGAAACTGCTCTGTGTTCTGTTAATTCATCTCACAGAGTTACATCTTTCCCTTCAAGAAGCCTTTCGCTAAGGCTGTTCTTGTGGAATTGGCAAAGGGATATTTGGAAGCCCATAGAGGGCTATGGTGAAAAAGGGAATATCTTCCGTTCAAAACTGGAAAGAAGCTTTCTGAGAAACTGCTCTGTGTTCTGTTAATTCAACTCACAGAGTTACATCTTTCCCTTCAAGAAGCCTTTCGCTAAGCCTGTTCTTGTGGAATTGGCAAAGGGATATTTGGAAGCCCATAGAGCGCTATGGTGAAAAAGGAAATATCTTCCTTTCAAAACTGGAAAGAAGCTTTCTGAGAAACTGCTCTGTGTTCTGTTAATTCATCTCACAGAGTTACATCTTTCCCTTCAAGAAGCCTTTCGCTAAGGCTGTTCTTGTGGAATTGGCAAAGGGATATTTGGAAGCCCATAGAGGGCTATGGTGAAAAAGGGAATATCTTAAGTTCAAAACTGGAAAGAAGCTTTCTGAGAAACTGCTCTGTGTTCTGTTAATTCATCTCACAGAGTTACATCTTTCCCTTCAAGAAGCCTTTCGCTAAGGCTGTTCTTGTGGAATTGGCAAAGGGATATTTGGAAGCCCATAGAGGGCTATGGTGAAAAAGGGAATATCTTCCGTTCAAAACTGGAAAGAAGCTTTCTGAGAAACTGCTCTGTGTTCTGTTAATTCATCTCACAGAGTTACATCTTTCCCTTCAAGAAGCCTTTCGCTAAGGCTGTTCTTGTGGAATTGGCAAAGGGATATTTGGAAGCCCATAGAGGGCTATGGTGAAAAAGGAAATATCTTCCGTTCAAAACTGGAAAGAAGCTTTCTGAGAAACTGCTCTGTGTTCTGTTAATTCATCTCACAGAGTTACATCTTTCCCTTCAGGAAGCCTTTCGCTAAGGCTGTTCTTGTGGAATTGGCAAAGGGATATTAGGAAGCCCATAGAGGGCTATGGTGAAAATGGAAATATCTTCCGTTCAAAACTGGAAAGAAGCTTTCTGAAAAACTGCTCTGTGTTCTGTTAATTCATCTCACAGAGTTACATCTTTCCCTTCAAGAAGCCTTTCGCTAAGGCTGTTCTTGTGGAATTGGCAAAGGGATATTTGGAAGCCCATAGAGGGCTATGGTGAAAAAGGGAATATCTTCCGTTCAAAACTGGAAAGAAGCTTTCTGAGAAACTGCTCTGTGTTCTGTTAATTCATCTCACAGAGTTACATCTTTCCCTTCAAGAAGCCTTTCGCTAAGGCTGTTCTTGTGGAATTGGGAAAGGGATATTTGGAAGCCCATAGAGGGCTATGGTGAAAAAGGAAATATCTTCCGTTCAAAACTGGAAAGAAGCTTTCTGAGAAACTGCTCTGTGTTCTGTTAATTCATCTCACAGAGTTACATCTTTCCCTTCAAGAAGCCTTTCGCTAAGGCTGTTCTTGTGGAATTGGCAAAGGGATATTTGGAAGCCCATAGAGGGCTATGGTGAAAAAGGGAATATCTTCCGTTCAAAACTGGAAAGAAGCTTTCTGAGAAACTGCTCTGTGTTCTGTTAATTCATCTCACAGAGTTACATCTTTCCCTTCAAGAAGCCTTTCGCTAAGGCTGTTCTTGTGGAATTGGCAAAGGGATATTTGGAAGCCCATAGAGGGCTATGGTGAAAAAGGAAATATCTTCCGTTCAAAACTGGAAAGAAGCTTTCTGAGAAACTGCTCTGTGTTCTGTTAATTCATCTCACAGAGTTACATCTTTCCCTTCAAGAAGCCTTTCGCTAAGGCTGTTCTTGTGGAATTGGCAAAGGGATATTTGGAAGCCCATAGAGGGCTATGGTGAAAAAGGGAATATCTTCCGTTCAAAACTGGAAAGAAGCTTTCTGAGAAACTGCTCTGTGTTCTGTTAATTCATCTCACAGAGTTACATCTTTCCCTTCAAGAAGCCTTTCGCTAAGGCTGTTCTTGTGGAATTGGCAAAGGGATATTTGGAAGCCCATAGAGGGCTATGGTGAAAAAGGAAATATCTTCCGTTCAAAACTGGAAAGAAGCTTTCTGAGAAACTGCTCTGTGTTCTGTTAATTCATCTCACAGAGTTACATCTTTCCCTTCAAGAAGCCTTTCGCTAAGGCTGTTCTTGTGGAATTGGCAAAGGGATATTTTGAAGCCCATAGAGGGCTATGGTGAAAAAGGAAATATCTTCCGTTCAAAACTGGAAAGAAGCTTTCTGAGAAACTGCTCTGTGTTCTGTTAATTCATCTCACAGAGTTACATCTTTCCCTTCAAGAAGCCTTTCGCTAAGGCTGTTCTTGTGGAATTGGCAAAGGGATATTTGGAAGCCCATAGAGGGCTATGGTGAAGAAGGGAATATCTTCCGTTCAAAACTGGAAAGAAGCTTTCTGAGAAACTGCTCTGTGTTCTGTTAATACATCTCACAGAGTTACATCTTTCCCTTCAAGAAGCCTTTCGCTAAGGCTGTTCTTGTGGAATTGGCAAAGGGATATTTGGAAGCCCATAGAGGGCTATGGTGAAAAAGGGAATATCTTCCGTTCAAAACTGGAAAGAAGCTTTCTGAGAAACTGCTCTGTGTTCTGTTAATTCATCTCACAGAGTTACATCTTTCCCTTCAAGAAGCCTTTCGCTAAGGCTGTTCTTGTGGAATTGGCAAAGGGATATTTGGAAGCCCATAGAGGGCTATGGTGAAAAAGGAAATATCTTCCGTTCAAAACTGGAAAGAAGCTTTCTGAGAAACTGCTCTGTGTTCTGTTAATTCATCTCACAGAGTTACATCTTTCCCTTCAAGAAGCCTTTCGCTAAGGCTGTTCTTGTGGAATTGGCAAAGGGATATTTGGAAGCCCATAGAGGGCTATGGTGAAAAAGGGAATATCTTCCGTTCAAAACTGGAAAGAAGCTTTCTGAGAAACTGCTCTGTGTTCTGTTAATTCATCTCACAGAGTTACATCTTTCCCTTCAAGAAGCCTTTCGCTAAGGCTGTTCTTGTGGAATTGGCAAAGGGATATTTGGAAGCCCATAGAGGGCTATGGTGAAAAAGGAAATATCTTCCGTTCAAACCTGGAAAGAAGCTTTCTGAGAAACTGCTCTGTGTTCTGTTAATTCATCTCACAGAGTTACATCTTTCCCTTCAAGAAGCCTTTCGCTAAGGCTGTTCTTGTGGAATTTGCAAAGGGATATTTGGAAGCCCATAGAGGGCTATGGTGAAAAAGGAAATATCTTCCGTTCAAAACTGGAAAGAAGCTTTCTGAGAAACTGCTCTGTGTTCTGTTAATTCATCTCACAGAGTTACATCTTTCCCTTCAAGAAGCCTTTCGCTAAGGCTGTTCTTGTGGAATTGGCAAAGGGATATTTGGAAGCCCATAGAGGGCTATGGTGAAGAAGGGAATATCTTCCGTTCAAAACTGGAAAGAAGCTTTCTGAGAAACTGCTCTGTGTTCTGTTAATTCATCTCACAGAGTTACATCTTTCCCTTCAAGAAGCCTTTCGCTAAGGCTGTTCTTGTGGAATTGGCAAAGGGATATTTGGAAGACCATAGAGGGCTATGGTGAAAAAGGGAATATCTTCCGTTCAAAACTGGAAAGAAGCTTTCTGAGAAACTGCTCTGTGTTCTGTTAATTCAACTCACAGAGTTACATCTTTCCCTTCAAGAAGCCTTTCGCTAAGGCTGTTCTTGTGGAATTGGCAAAGGGATATTTGGAAGCCCATAGAGGGCTATGGTGAAAAAGGAAATATCTTCCGTTCAAAACTGGAAAGAAGCTTTCTGAGAAACTGCTCTGTGTTCTGTTAATTCATCTCACAGAGTTACATCTTTCCCTTCAAGAAGCCTTTCGCTAAGGCTGTTCTTGTGGAATTGGCAAAGGGATATTTGGAAGCCCATAGAGGGCTATGGTGAAAAAGGGAATATCTTCCGTTCAAAACTGGAAAGAAGCTTTCTGAGAAACTGCTCTGTGTTCTGTTAATTCATCTCACAGAGTTACATCTTTCCCTTCAAGAAGCTTTTCGCTAAGGCTGTCCTTGTGGAATTGGCAAAGGGATATTTGGAAGCCCATAGAGGGCTATGGTGAAAAAGGAAATATCTTCCGTTCAAAACTGGAAAGAAGCTTTCTGAGAAACTGCTCTGTGTTCTGTTAATTCATCTCACAGAGTTACATCTTTCCCTTCCAGAAGCCTTTCGCTAAAGCTGTTCTTGTGCAATGGGCAAAGGGATATTTGGAAGCCCATAGAGGGCTATGGTGAAAAAGGGAATATCTTCCTTTCAAAACTGGAAAGAAGCTTTCTGAGAAACTGCTCTGTGTTCTGTTAATTCATCTCACAGAGTTACATCTTTCCCTTCAAGAAGCCTTTCGCTAAGGCTGTTCTTGTGGAATTGGCAAAGGGATATTTGGAAGCCCATAGAGGGCTATGGTGAAAAAGGAAATATCTTCCGTTCAAAACTGGAAAGAAGCTTTCTGAGAAACTGCTCTGTGTTCTGTTAATTCATCTCACAGAGTTACATCTTTCCCTTCAAGAAGCCTTTCGCTAAGGCTGTTCTTGTGGAATTGGCAAAGGGATATTTGGAAGCCCATAGAGGGCTATGGTGAAAAAGGAAATATCTTCCGTTCAAAACTGGAAAGAAGCTTTCTGAGAAACTGCTCTGTGTTCTGTTAATTCATCTCACAGAGTTACATCTTTCCCTTCAGGAAGCCTTTCGCTAAGGCTGTTCTTGTGGAATTGGCAAAGGGATATTTGGAAGCCCATAGAGGGCTATGGTGAAAAAGTAAATATCTTCCGTTCAAAACTGGAAAGAAGCTTTCTGAAAAACTGCTCTGTGTTCTGTTAATTCATCTCACAGAGTTACATCTTTCCCTTCAAGAAGCCTTTCGCTAAGGCTGTTCTTGTGGAATTGGCAAAGGGATATTTGGAAGCCCATAGAGGGCTATGGTGAAAAAGGGAATATCTTCCGTTCAAAACTGGAAAGAAGCTTTCTGAGAAACTGCTCTGTTTTCTGTTAATTCATCTCACAGAGTTACATCTTTCCCTTCAAGAAGCCTTTCGCTAAGGCTGTTCTTGTGGAATTGGCAAAGGGATATTTGGAAGCCCATAGAGGGCTATGGTGAAAAAGGAAATATCTTCCGTTCAAAACTGGAAAGAAGCTTTCTGAGAAACTGCTCTGTGTTCTGTTAATTCATCTCACAGAGTTACATCTTTCCCTTCAAGAAGCCTTTCGCTAAGGCTGTTCTTGTGGAATTGGCAAAGGGATATTTGGAAGCCCATAGAGGGCTATGGTGAAAAAGGGAATATCTTCCGTTCAAAACTGGAAAGAAGCTTTCTGAGAAACTGCTCTGTGTTCTGTTAATTCATCTCACAGAGTTACATCTTTCCCTTCAAGAAGCCTTTCGCTAAGGCTGTTCTTGTGGAATTGGCAAAGGGATATTTGGAAGCCCATAGAGGGCTATGGTGAAAAAGGAAATATCTTCCGTTCAAAACTGGAAAGAAGCTTTCTGAGAAACTGCTCTGTGTTCTGTTAATTCATCTCACAGAGTTACATCTTTCCCTTCAAGAAGCCTTTCGCTAAGGCTGTTCTTGTGGAATTGGCCAAGGGATATTTGGAAGCCCATAGAGGGCTATGGTGAAAAAGGGAATATCTTCCGTTCAAAACTGGAAAGAAGCTTTCTGAGAAACTGCTCTGTGTTCTGTTAATTCATCTCACAGAGTTACATCTTTCCCTTCAAGAAGCCTTTCGCTAAGGCTGTTCTTGTGGAATTGGCAAAGGGATATTTGGAAGCCCATAGAGGGCTATGGTGAAAAAGGAAATATCTTCCGTTCAAAACTGGAAAGAAGCTTTCTGAGAAACTGCTCTGTGTTCTGTTAATTCATCTCACAGAGTTACATCTTTCCCTTCAAGAAGCCTTTCGCTAAGGCTGTTCTTGTGGAATTGGCAAAGGGATATTTTGAAGCCCATAGAGGGCTATGGTGAAAAAGGAAATATCTTCCGTTCAAAACTGGAAAGAAGCTTTCTGAGAAACTGCTCTGTGTTCTGTTAATTCATCTCACAGAGTTACATCTTTCCCTTCAAGAAGCCTTTCGCTAAGGCTGTTCTTGTGGAATTGGCAAAGGGATATTTGGAAGCCCATAGAGGGCTATGGTGAAGAAGGGAATATCTTCCGTTCAAAACTGGAAAGAAGCTTTCTGAGAAACTGCTCTGTGTTCTGTTAATTCATCTCACAGAGTTACATCTTTCCCTTCAAGAAGCCTTTCGCTAAGGCTGTTCTTGTGGAATTGGCAAAGGGATATTTGGAAGCCCATAGAGGGCTATGGTGAAAAAGGGAATATCTTCCGTTCAAAACTGGAAAGAAGCTTTCTGAGAAACTGCTCTGTGTTCTGTTAATTCATCTCACAGAGTTACATCTTTCCCTTCAAGAAGCCTTTCGCTAAGGCTGTTCTTGTGGAATTGGCAAAGGGATATTTGGAAGCCCATAGAGGGCTATGGTGAAAAAGGAAATATCTTCCTTTCAAAACTGGAAAGAAGCTTTCTGAGAAACTGCTCTGTGTTCTGTTAATTCATCTCACAGAGTTACATCTTTCCCTTCAAGAAGCCTTTCGCTAAGGCTGTTCTTGTGGAATTCGCAAAGGGATATTTGGAAGCCCATAGAGGGCTATGGTGAAAAAGGGAATATCTTAAGTAAAAAACTGCAAAGAAGCTTTCTGAGAAACTGCTCTGTGTTCTGTTAATTCATCTCACAGAGTTACATCTTTCCCTTCAAGAAGCCTTTCGCTAAGGCTGTTCTTGTGGAATTGGCAAAGGGATATTTGGAAGCCCATAGAGGGCTATGGTGAAAAGGGGAATATCTTCCGTTCAAAACTGGAAAGAAGCTTTCTGAGAAACTGCTCTGTTGTCTGTTAATTCATCTCACAGAGTTACATCTTTCCCTTCAGGAAGTCTTTCGCTAAGGCTGTTCTTGTGGAATTGGCAAAGGGATATTTGGAAGCCCATAGAGGGCTATGGTGAAAAAGGAAATATCTTCCGTTCAAAACTGGAAAGAAGCTTTCTGAGAAACTGCTCTGTGTTCTGTTAATTCATCTCACAGAGTTACATCTTTCCCTTCAAGAAGACTTTCGCTAAGGCTGTTCTTGTGGAATTGGCAAAGGGATATTTGGAAGCCCATAGAGGTCTATGGTGAAAAAGGAAATATCTTCCGTTCAAAACTGGCAAGAAGCTTTCTGAGAAACTGCTCTGTGTTCTGTTAATTCATCTCACAGAGTTACATCTTTCCCTTCAAGAAGCCTTTCGCTAAGGCTGTTCTTGTGGAATTGGCAAAGGGATATTTGGAAGCCCATAGAGGGCTATGGTGAAAAAGGAAATATCTTCCGTTCAAAACTGGAAAGAAGCTTTCTGAGAAACTGCTCTGTGTTCTGTTAATTCATCTCACAGAGTTACATCTTTCCCTTCAAGAAGCCTTTCGCTAAGGCTGTTCTTGTGGAATTGGCAAAGGGATATTTGGAAGCCCATAGAGGGCTATGGTGAAAAAGGAAATATCTTCCGTTCAAAACTGGAAAGAAGCTTTCTGAGAAACTGCTCTGTGTTCTGTTAATTCATCTCACAGAGTTACATCTTTCCCTTCAAGAAGACTTTCGCTAAGGCTGTTCTTGTGGAATTGGCAAAGGGATATTTGGAAGCCCATAGAGGTCTATGGTGAAAAAGGAAATATCTTCCGTTTAAAACTGGCAAGAAGCTTTCTGAGAAACTGCTCTGTGTTCTGTTAATTCATCTCACAGAGTTACATCTTTCCCTTCAAGAAGCCTTTCGCTAAGGCTGTTCTTGTGGAATTGGCAAAGGGATATTTGGAAGCCCATAGAGGGCTATGGTGAAAAAGGAAATATCTTCCGTTCAAAACTGGAAAGAAGCTTTCTGAGAAACTGCTCTGTGTTCTGTTAATTCATCTCACAGAGTTACATCTTTCCCTTCAAGAAGCCTTTCGCTAAGGCTGTTCTTGTGGAATTGGCAAAGGGATATTTGGAAGCCCATAGAGGGCTATGGTGAAGAAGGGAATATCTTCCGTTCAAAACTGGAAAGAAGCTTTCTGAGAAACTGCTCTGTGTTCTGTTAATTCATCTCACAGAGTTACATCTTTCCCTTCAAGAAGCCTTTCGCTAAGGCTGTTCTTGTGGAATTGGCAAAGGGATATTTGGAAGCCCATAGAGGGCTATGGTGAAAAAGGGAATATCTTCCGTTCAAAACTGGAAAGAAGCTTTCTGAGAAACTGCTCTGTGTTCTGTTAATTCATCTCACAGAGTTACATCTTTCCCTTCAAGAAGCCTTTCGCTAAGGCTGTTCTTGTGGAATTGGCAAAGGGATATTTGGAAGCCCATAGAGGGCTATGGTGAAAAAGGAAATATCTTCCTTTCAAAACTGGAAAGAAGCTTTCTGAGAAACTGCTCTGTGTTCTGTTAATTCATCTCACAGAGTTACATCTTTCCCTTCAAGAAGCCTTTCGCTAAGGCTGTTCTTGTGGAATTGGCAAAGGGATATTTGGAAGCCCATAGAGGGCTATGGTGAAAAAGGGAATATCTTAAGTTCAAAACTGGAAAGAAGCTTTCTGAGAAACTGCTCTGTGTTCTGTTAATTCATCTCACAGAGTTACATCTTTCCCTTCAAGAAGCCTTTCGCTAAGGCTGTTCTTGTGGAATTGGCAAAGGGATATTTGGAAGCCCATAGAGGGCTATGGTGAAAAAGGGAATATCTTCCGTTCAAAACTGGAAAGAAGCTTTCTGAGAAACTGCTCTGTGTTCTGTTAATTCATCTCACAGAGTTACATCTTTCCCTTCAGGAAGCCTTTCGCTAAGGCTGTTCTTGTGGAATTGGCAAAGGGATATTTGGAAGCCCATAGAGGGCTATGGTGAAAAAGGAAATATCTTCCGTTCAAAACTGGAAAGAAGCTTTCTGAGAAACTGCTCTGTGTTCTGTTAATTCATCTCACAGAGTTACATCTTTCCCTTCAAGAAGCCTTTCGCTAAGGCTGTTCTTGTGGAATTGGCAAAGGGATATTTGGAAGCCCATAGAGGGCTATGGTGAAAATGGAAATATCTTCCGTTCAAAACTGGAAAGAAGCTTTCTGAGAAACTGCTCTGTGTTCTGTTAATTCATCTCACAGAGATACATCTTTCCCTTCAAGAAGCCTTTCGCTAAGGCTGTTCTTGTGGAATTGGCAAAGGGATATTTGGAAGCCCATAGAGGGCTATGGTGAAAAAGGAAATATCTTCCGTTCAAAACTGGAAAGAAGCTTTCTGAGAAACTGCTCTGTGTTCTGTTAATTCATCTCACAGAGTTACATCTTTCCCTTCAAGAAGCCTTTCGCTAAGGCTGTTCTTGTGGAATTGGCAAAGGGATATTTGGAAGCCCATAGAGGGCTATGGTGAAAAAGGGAATATCTTCCGTTCAAAACTGGAAAGAAGCTTTCTGAGAAACTGCTCTGTGTTCTGTTAATTCATCTCACAGAGTTACATCTTTCCCTTCAAGAAGCCTTTCGCTAAGGCTGTTCTTGTGGAATTGGCAAAGGGATATTTGGAAGCCCATAGAGGGCTATGGTGAAAAAGGAAATATCTTCCGTTCAAAACTGGAAAGAAGCTTTCTGAGAAACTGCTCTGTGTTCTGTTAATTCATCTCACAGAGTTACATCTTTCCCTTCAAGAAGCCTTTCGCTAAGGCTGTTCTTGTGGAATTGGCAAAGGGATATTTGGAAGCCCATAGAGGGCTATGGTGAAAAAGGAAATATCTTCCGTTCAAAACTGGAAAGAAGCTTTCTGAGAAACTGCTCTGTGTTCTGTTAATTCATCTCACAGAGTTACATCTTTCCCTTCAAGAAGCCTTTCGCTAAGGCTGTTCTTGTGGAATTGGCAAAGGGATATTTGGAAGCCCATAGAGGGCTATGGTGAAGAAGGGAATATCTTCCGTTCAAAACTGGAAAGAAGCTTTCTGAGAAACTGCTCTGTGTTCTGTTAATTCATCTCACAGAGTTACATCTTTCCCTTCAAGAAGCCTTTCGCTAAGGCTGTTCTTGTGGAATTGGCAAAGGGATATTTGGAAGCCCATAGAGGGCTATGGTGAAAAAGGGAATATCTTCCGTTCAAAACTGGAAAGAAGCTTTCTGAGAAACTGCTCTGTGTTCTGTTAATTCATCTCACAGAGTTACATCTTTCCCTTCAAGAAGCCTTTCGCTAAGGCTGTTCTTGTGGAATTGGCAAAGGGATATTTGGAAGCCCATAGAGGGCTATGGTGAAAAAGGAAATATCTTCCTTTCAAAACTGGAAAGAAGCTTTCTGAGAAACTGCTCTGTGTTCTGTTAATTCATCTCACAGAGTTACATCTTTCCCTTCAAGAAGCCTTTCGCTAAGGCTGTTCTTGTGGAATTGGCAAAGGGATATTTGGAAGCCCATAGAGGGCTATGGTGAAAAAGGAATTATCTTCCGTTCAAAACTGGAAAGAAGCTTTCTGAGAAACTGCTCTGTGTTCTGTTAATTCATCTCACAGAGTTACATCTTTCCCTTCAAGAAGCCTTTCGCTAAGGCTGTTCTTGTGGAATTGGCAAAGGGATATTTGGAAGCCCATAGAGGGCTATGGTGAAAAAGGAAATATCTTCCGTTCAAAACTGGAAAGAAGCTTTCTGAGAAACTGCTCTGTGTTCTGTTAATTCATCTCACAGAGTTACATCTTTCCCTTCAAGAAGCCTTTCGCTAAGGCTGTTCTTGTGGAATTGGCAAAGGGATATTTGGAAGCCCATAGAGGGCTATGGTGAAGAAGGGAATATCTTCCGTTCAAAACTGGAAAGAAGCTTTCTGAGAAACTGCTCTGTGTTCTGTTAATTCATCTCACAGAGTTACATCTTTCCCTTCAAGAAGCCTTTCGCTAAGGCTGTTCTTGTGGAATTGGCAAAGGGATATTTGGAAGCCCATAGAGGGCTATGGTGAAAATGGAAATATCTTCCGTTCAAAACTGGAAAGAAGCTTTCTGAGAAACTGCTCTGTGTTCTGTTAATTCATCTCACAGAGTTACATCTTTCCCTTCAAGAAGCCTTTCGCTAAGGCTGTTCTTGTGGAATTGGCAAAGGGATATTTGGAAGCCCATAGAGGGCTATGGTGAAAAAGGAAATATCTTCCGTTCAAAACTGGAGAGAAGCTTTCTGAGAAACTGCTCTGTGTTCTGTTAATTCATCTCACAGAGTTACGTCTTTCCCTTCAAGAAGCCTTTCGCTAAGGCTGTTCTTGTGGAATTGGCAAAGGGATATTTGGAAGCCCATAGAGGGCTATGGTGAAAAAGGGAATATCTTCCGTTCAAAACTGGAAAGAAGCTTTCTGAGAAACTGCTCTGTGTTCTGTTAATTCATCTCACAGAGTTACATCTTTCCCTTCAAGAAGCCTTTCGCTAAGGCTGTTCTTGTGGAATTGGCAAAGGGATATTTGGAAGCCCATAGAGGGCTATGGTGAAAAAGGAAATATCTTCCGTTCAAAACTGGAAAGAAGCTTTCTGAGAAACTGCTCTGTGTTCTGTTAATTCATCTCACAGAGTTACATCTTTCCCTTCAAGAAGCCTTTCGCTAAGGCTGTTCTTGTGGAATTGGCAAAGGGATATTTGGAAGCCCATAGAGGGCTATGGTGAAAAAGGGAATATCTTCCGTTCAAAACTGGAAAGAAGCTTTCTGAGAAACTGCTCTGTGTTCTGTTAATTCATCTCACAGAGTTACATCTTTCCCTTCAAGAAGCCTTTCGCTAAGGCTGTTCTTGTGGAATTGGCAAAGGGATATTTGGAAGCCCATAGAGGGCTATGGTGAAAAAGGAAATATCTTCCGTTCAAAACTGGAAAGAAGCTTTCTGAGAAACTGCTCTGTGTTCTGTTAATTCATCTCACAGAGTTACATCTTTCCTTTCAAGAAGCCTTTCGCTAAGGCTGTTCTTGTGGAATTGGCAAAGGGATATTTGGAAGCCCATAGAGGGCTATGGTGAAGAAGGGAATATCTTCCGTTCAAAACTGGAAAGAAGCTTTCTGAGAAACTGCTCTGTGTTCTGTTAATTCATCTCACAGAGTTACATCTTTCCCTTCAAGAAGCCTTTCGCTAAGGCTGTTCTTGTGGAATTGGCAAAGGGATATTTTGAAGCCCATAGAGGGCTATGGTGAAAAAGGAAATATCTTCCGTTCAAAACTGGAAAGAAGCTTTCTGAGAAACTGCTCTGTGTTCTGTTAATTCATCTCACAGAGTTACATCTTTCCCTTCAAGAAGCCTTTCGCTAAGGCTGTTCTTGTGGAATTGGCAAAGGGATATTTGGAAGCCCATAGAGGGCTATGGTGAAAAAGGAAATATCTTCCGTTCAAAACTGGAAAGAAGCTTTCTGAGAAACTGCTCTGTGTTCTGTTAATTCATCTCACAGAGTTACATCTTTCCCTTCAAGAAGCCTTTCGCTAAGGCTGTTCTTTTGGAATTGGCAAAGGAATATTTGGAAGCCCATAGAGGGCTATGGTGAAAAAGGAAATATCTTCCGTTCAAAACTGGAAAGAAGCTTTCTGAGAAACTGCTCTGTGTTCTGTTAATTCATCTCACAGAGTTACATCTTTCCCTTCAAGAAGCCTTTCGCTAAGGCTGTTCTTGTGGAATTGGCAAAGGGATATTTGGAAGCCCATAGAGGGCTATGGTGAAAAAGGGAATATCTTCCGTTCAAAACTGGAAAGAAGCTTTCTGAGAAACTGCTCTGTGTTCTGTTATTTCATCTCACAAAGTTACATCTTTCCCTTCAAGAAGCCTTTCGCTAAGGCTGTTCTTGTGGCATTGGCAAAGGGATATTTGGAAACCCATAGAGGTCTATGGTGAAAAAGGAAATATCTTCCGTTCAAAACTGGAAAGAAGCTTTCTGAGAAACTGCTCTGTGTTCTGTTAATTCATCTCACAGAGTTACATCTTTCCCTTCAAGAAGCCTTTCGCTAAGGCTGTTCTTGTGGAATTGGCAAAGGGATATTTGGAAGCCCATAGAGGGCTATGGTGAAAAAGGAATTATCTTCCGTTCAAAACTGGAAAGAAGCTTTCTGAGAAACTGCTCTGTGTTCTGTTAATTCATCTCACAGAGTTACATCTTTCCCTTCAAGAAGCCTTTCGCTAAGGCTGTTCTTGTGGAATTGGCAAAGGTATATTTTGAAGCCCATAGAGGGCTATGGTGAAAAAGGAAATATCTTCCGTTCAAAACTGGAAAGAAGCTTTCTGAGAAACTGCTCTGTGTTCTGTTAATTCATCTCACAGAGTTACATCTTTCCCTTCAAGAAGCCTTTCGCTAAGGCTGTTCTTGTGGAATTGGCAAAGGGATATTTGGAAGCCCATAGAGGGCTATGGTGAAAAAGGAAATATCTTCCGTTCAAAACTGGAAAGAAGCTTTCTGAGAAACTGCTCTGTGTTCTGTTAATTCATCTCACAGAGTTACATCTTTCCCTTCAAGAAGCCTTTCGCTAAGGCTGTTCTTGTGGAATTGGCAAAGGGATATTTGGAAGCCCATAGAGGGCTATGGTGAAGAAGGGAATATCTTCCGTTCAAAACTGGAAAGAAGCTTTCTGAGAAACTGCTCTGTGTTCTGTTAATTCATCTCACAGAGTTACATCTTTCCCTTCAAGAAGCCTTTCGCTAAGGCTGTTCTTGTGGAATTGGCAAAGGGATATTTGGAAGCCCATAGAGGGCTATGGTGAAAAAGGGAATATCTTCCGTTCAAAACTGGAAAGAAGCTTTCTGAGAAACTGCTCTGTGTTCTGTTAATTCATCTCACAGAGTTACATCTTTCCCTGCAAGAAGCCTTTCGCTAAGGCTGTTCTTGTGGAATTGGCAAAGGGATATTTGGAAGCCCATAGAGGGCTATGGTGAAAAAGGGAATATCTTCCGTTCAAAACTGGAAAGAAGCTTTCTGAGAAACTGCTCTGTGTTCTGTTAATTCATCTCACAGAGTTACATCTTTCCCTTCAAGAAGCCTTTCGCTAAGGCTGTTCTTGTGGCATTGGCAAAGGGATATTTGGAAACCCATAGAGGTCTATGGTGAAAAAGGAAATATCTTCCGTTCAAAACTGGAAAGAAGCTTTCTGAGAAACTGCTCTGTGTTCTGTTAATTCATCTCACAGAGTTACATCTTTCCCTTCAAGAAGCCTTTCGCTAAGGCTGTT
This sequence comes from Chlorocebus sabaeus, assembly GCF_047675955.1. NCBI lineage: Eukaryota > Metazoa > Chordata > Mammalia > Primates > Cercopithecidae > Chlorocebus > Chlorocebus sabaeus. The sequence goes on from NW_027327601.1 coordinate 301,097, forward strand.
CTTGTGGAATTGGCAAAGGGATATTTGGAAGCCCATAGAGGGCTATGGTGAAAAAGGAAATATCTTCCATTCAAAACTGGAAAGAAGCTTTCTGAGAAACTGCTCTGTGTTCTGTTAATTCATCTCACAGAGTTACATCTTTCCCTTCAAGAAGCCTTTCGCTAAGGCTGTTCTTGTGGAATTGTCAAAGGGATATTTGGAAGCCCATAGAGGGCTACGGTGAAAAAGGAAATATCTTCCGTTCAAAACTGGAAAGAAGCTTTCTGAGAAACTGCTCTGTGTTCTGTTAATTCATCTCACAGAGTTACATCTTTCCCTTCAAGAAGCCTTTCGCTAAGGCTGTTCTTGTGGAATTGGCAAAGGGATATTTGGAAGCCCATAGAGGGCTATGGTGAAAATGGAAATATCTTCCGTTCAAAACTGGAAAGAAGCTTTCTGAGAAACTGCTCTGTGTTCTGTTAATTCATCTCACAGAGTTACATCTTTCCCTTCAAGAAGCCTTTCGCTAAGGCTGTTCTTGTGGAATTGGCAAAGGGATATTTGGAAGCCCATAGAGGGCTCTGGTGAAAAAGGAAATATCTTCCGTTCAAAACTGGAGAGAAGCTTTCTGAGAAACTGCTCTGTGTTCTGTTAATTCATCTCACAGAGTTACGTCTTTCCCTTCAAGAAGCCTTTCGCTAAGGCTGTTCTTGTGGAATTGGCAAAGGGATATTTGGAAGCCCATAGAGGGCTATGGTGAAAAAGGGAACATCTTCCGTTCAAAACTGGAAAGAAGCTTTCTGAGAAACTGCTCTGTGTTCTGTTAATTCATCTCACAGAGTTACATCTTTCCCTTCAAGAAGCCTTTCGCTAAGGCTGTTCTTGTGGAATTGGCAAAGGGATATTTGGAAGCCCATAGAGGGCTATGGTGAAAAAGGAAATATCTTCCGTTCAAAACTGGAAAGAAGCTTTCTGAGAAACTGCTCTGTGTTCTGTTAATTCATCTCACAGAGTTACATCTTTCCCTTCAAGAAGCCTTTCGCTAAGGCTGTTCTTGTGCAATTGGCAAAGGGATATTTGGAAGCCCATAGAGGGCTATGGTGAAAAAGGGAATATCTTCCGTTCAAAACTGGAAAGAAGCTTTCTGAGAAACTGCTCTGTGTTCTGTTAATTCATCTCACAGAGTTACATCTTTCCCTTCAAGAAGCCTTTCGCTAAGGCTGTTCTTGTGGAATTGGCAAAGGGATATTTGGAAGCCCATAGAGGGCTATGGTGAAAAAGGAAATATCTTCCGTTCAAAACTGGAAAGAAGCTTTCTGAGAAACTGTTCTGTGTTCTGTTAATTCATCTCACAGAGTTACATCTTTCCCTTCAAGAAGCCTTTCGCTAAGGCTGTTCTTGTGGAATTGGCAAAGGGATATTTGGAAGCCCATAGAGGGCTATGGTGAAAAAGGAAATATCTTCCGTTCAAAACTGGAAAGAAGCTTTCTGAGAAACTGCTCTGTGTTCTGTTAATTCATCTCACAGAGTTACATCTTTCCTTTCAAGAAGCCTTTCGCTAAGGCTGTTCTTGTGGAATTGGCAAAGGGATATTTGGAAGCCCATAGAGGGCTATGGTGAAGAAGGGAATATCTTCCGTTCAAAACTGGAAAGAAGCTTTCTGAGAAACTGCTCTGTGTTCTGTTAATTCATCTCACAGAGTTACATCTTTCCCTTCAAGAAGCCTTTCGCTAAGGCTGTTCTTGTGGAATTGGCAAAGGGATATTTGGAAGCCCATAGAGGGCTATGGTGAAAAAGGGAATATCTTCCGTTCAAAACTGGAAAGAAGCTTTCTGAGAAACTGCTCTGTGTTCTGTTAATTCATCTCACAGAGTTACATCTTTCCCTTCAAGAAGCCTTTCGCTAAGGCTGTTCTTGTGGAATTGGCAAAGGGATATTTGGAAGCCCATAGAGGGCTATGGTGAAAAAGGAAATATCTTCCGTTCAAAACTGGAAAGAAGCTTTCTGAGAAACTGCTCTGTGTTCTGTTAATTCATCTCACAGAGTTACATCTTTCCCTTCAAGAAGCCTTTCGCTAAGGCTGTTCTTGTGGAATTGGCAAAGGGATATTTGGAAGCCCATAGAGGGCTATGGTGAAAAAGGGAATATCTTCCGTTCAAAACTGGAAAGAAGCTTTCTGAGAAACTGCTCTGTGTTCTGTTAATTCATCTCACAGAGTTACATCTTTCCTTTCAAGAAGCCTTTCGCTAAGGCTGTTCTTGTGGAATTGGCAAAGGGATATTTGGAAGCCAATAGAGGGCTATGGTGAAGAAGGGAATATCTTCCATTCAAAACTGGAAAGAAGCTTTCTGAGAAACTGCTCTGTGTTCTGTTAATTCATCTCACAGAGTTACATCTTTCCCTTCAAGAAGCCTTTCGCTAAGGCTGTTCTTGTGGAATTGGCAAAGGGATATTTGGAAGCCCATAGAGGGCTATGGTGAAAAAGGGAATATCTTCCGTTCAAAACTGGAAAGAAGCTTTCTGAGAAACTGCTCTGTGTTCTGTTAATTCATCTCACAGAGTTACATCTTTCCCTTCAAGAAGCCTTTCGCTAAGGCTGTTCTTGTGGAATTGGCAAAGGGATATTTGGAAGCCCATAGAGGGCTATGGTGAAAAAGGAAATATCTTCCGTTCAAAACTGGAAAGAAGCTTTCTGAGAAACTGCTCTGTGTTCTGTTAATTCATCTCACAGAGTTACATCTTTCCCTTCAAGAAGCCTTTCGCTAAGGCTGTTCTTGTGGAATTGGCAAAGGGATATTTGGAAGCCCATAGAGGGCTATGGTGAAAAAGGGAATATCTTCCGTTCAAAACTGGAAAGAAGCTTTCTGAGAAACTGCTCTGTGTTCTGTTATTTCATCTCACAGAGTTACATCTTTCCCTTCAAGAAGCCTTTCGCTAAGGCTGTTCTTGTGGCATTGGCAAAGGGATATTTGGAAACCCATAGAGGTCTATGGTGAAAAAGGAAATATCTTCCGTTCAAAACTGGAAAGAAGCTTTCTGAGAAACTGCTCTGTATTCTGTTAATTCATCTCACAGAGTTACATCTTTCCCTTCAAGAAGCCTTTCGCTAAGGCTGTTCTTGTGGAATTGGCAAAGGGATATTTGGAAGCCCATAGAGGGCTATGGTGAAAAAGGAATTATCTTCCGTTCAAAACTGGAAAGAAGCTTTCTGAGAAACTGCTCTGTGTTCTGTTAATTCATCTCACAGAGTTACATCTTTCCCTTCAAGAAGCCTTTCGCTAAGGCTGTTCTTGTGGAATTGGCAAAGGGATATTTTGAAGCCCATAGAGGGCTATGGTGAAAAAGGAAATATCTTCCGTTCAAAACTGGAAAGAAGCTTTCTGAGAAACTGCTCTGTGTTCTGTTAATTCATCTCACAGAGTTACATCTTTCCCTTCAAGAAGCCTTTCGCTAAGGCTGTTCTTGTGGAATTGGCAAAGGGATATTTGGAAGCCCATAGAGGGCTATGGTGAAAAAGGAAATATCTTCCGTTCAAAACTGGAAAGAAGCTTTCTGAGAAACTGCTCTGTGTTCTGTTAATTCATCTCACAGAGTTACATCTTTCCCTTCAAGAAGCCTTTCGCTAAGGCTGTTCTTGTGGAATTGGCAAAGGGATATTTGGAAGCCCATAGAGGGCTATGGTGAAGAAGGGAATATCTTCCGTTCAAAACTGGAAAGAAGCTTTCTGAGAAACTGCTCTGTGTTCTGTTAATTCATCTCACAGAGTTACATCTTTCCCTTCAAGAAGCCTTTCGCTAAGGCTGTTCTTGTGGAATTGGCAAAGGGATATTTGGAAGCCCATAGAGGGCTATGGTGAAAAAGGGAATATCTTCCGTTCAAAACTGGAAAGAAGCTTTCTGAGAAACTGCTCTGTGTTCTGTTAATTCATCTCACAGAGTTACATCTTTCCCTTCAAGAAGCCTTTCGCTAAGGCTGTTCTTGTGGAATTGGCAAAGGGATATTTGGAAGCCCATAGAGGGCTATGGTGAAAAAGGAAATATCTTCCGTTCAAAACTGGAAAGAAGCTTTCTGAGAAACTGCTCTGTGTTCTGTTAATTCATCTCACAGAGTTACATCTTTCCCTTCAAGAAGCCTTTCGCTAAGGCTGTTCTTGTGGAATTGGCAAAGGGATATTTGGAAGCCCATAGAGGGCTATGGTGAAAAAGGAAATATCTTCCGTTCAAAACTGGAAAGAAGCTTTCTGAGAAACTGTTCTGTGTTCTGTTAATTCATCTCACAGAGTTACATCTTTCCCTTCAAGAAGCCTTTCGCTAAGGCTGTTCTTGTGGAATTGGCAAAGGGATATTTGGAAGCCCATAGAGGGCTATGGTGAAAAAGTAAATATCTTCCGTTCAAAACTGGAAAGAAGCTTTCTGAGAAACTGCTCTGTGTTCTGTTAATTCATCTCACAGAGTTACATCTTTCCTTTCAAGAAGCCTTTCGCTAAGGCTGTTCTTGTGGAATTGGCAAAGGGATATTTGGAAGCCCATAGAGGGCTATGGTGAAGAAGGGAATATCTTCCGTTCAAAACTGGAAAGAAGCTTTCTGAGAAACTGCTCTGTGTTCTGTTAATTCATCTCACAGAGTTACATCTTTCCCTTCAAGAAGCCTTTCGCTAAGGCTGTTCTTGTGGAATTGGCAAAGGGATATTTGGAAGCCCATATAGGGCTATGGTGAAAAAGGGAATATCTTCCGTTCAAAACTGGAAAGAAGCTTTCTGAGAAACTGCTCTGTGTTCTGTTAATTCATCTCACAGAGTTACATCTTTCCTTTCAAGAAGCCTTTCGCTAAGGCTGTTCTTGTGGAATTGGCAAAGGGATATTTGGAAGCCCATAGAGGGCTATGGTGAAAAAGGAAATATCTTCCGTTCAAAACTGGAAAGAAGCTTTCTGAGAAACTGCTCTGTGTTCTGTTAATTCATCTCACAGAGTTACATCTTTCCCTTCAAGAAGCCTTTCGCTAAGGCTGTTCTTGTGGAATTGGCAAAGGGATATTTGGAAGCCCATAGAGGGCTATGGTGAAAAAGGAAATACCTTCCGTTCAAAACTGGAAAGAAGCTTTCTGAGAAACTGCTCTGTGTTCTGTTAATTCATCTCACAGAGTTACATCTTTCCCTTCAAGAAGCCTTTCGCTAAGGCTGTTCTTGTGGAATTGGCAAAGAGATATTTGGAAGCCCATAGAGGGCTATGGTGAAAAAGGGAATATCTTCCGTTCAAAACTGGAAAGAAGCTTTCTGAGAAACTGCTCTGTGTTCTGTTATTTCATCTCACAGAGTTACATCTTTCCCTTCAAGAAGCCTTTCGCTAAGGCTGTTCTTGTGGCATTGGCAAAGGGATATTTGGAAACCCATAGAGGTCTATGGTGAAAAAGGAAATATCTTCCGTTCAAAACTGGAAAGAAGCTTTCTGAGAAACTGCTCTGTGTTCTGTTAATTCATCTCACAGAGTTACATCTTTCCCTTCAAGAAGCCTTTCGCTAAGGCTGTTCTTGTGGAATTGGCAAAGGGATATTTGGAAGCCCATAGAGGGCTATGGTGAAAAAGGAATTATCTTCCGTTCAAAACTGGAAAGAAGCTTTCTGAGAAACTGCTATGTGTTCTGTTAATTCATCTCACAGAGTTACATCTTTCCCTTCAAGAAGCCTTTCGCTAAGGCTGTTCTTGTGGAATTGGCAAAGGGATATTTTGAAGCCCATAGAGGGCTATGGTGAAAAAGGAAATATCTTCCGTTCAAAACTGGAAAGAAGCTTTCTGAGAAACTGCTCTGTGTTCTGTTAATTCATCTCACAGAGTTACATCTTTCCCTTCAAGAAGCCTTTCGCTAAGGCTGTTCTTGTGGAATTGGCAAAGGGATATTTGGAAGCCCATAGAGGGCTATGGTGAAAAAGGAAATATCTTCCGTTCAAAACTGGAAAGAAGCTTTCTGAGAAACTGCTCTGTGTTCTGTTAATTCATCTCACAGAGTTACATCTTTCCCTTCAAGAAGCCTTTCGCTAAGGCTGTTCTTGTGGAATTGGCAAAGGGATATTTGGAAGCCCATAGAGGGCTATGGTGAAGAAGGGAATATCTTCCGTTCAAAACTGGAAAGAAGCTTTCTGAGAAACTGCTCTGTGTTCTGTTAATTCATCTCACAGAGTTACATCTTTCCCTTCAAGAAGCCTTTCGCTAAGGCTGTTCTTGTGGAATTGGCAAAGGGATATTTGGAAGCCCATAGAGGGCTATGGTGAAAAAGGGAATATCTTCCGTTCAAAACTGGAAAGAAGCTTTCTGAGAAACTGCTCTGTGTTCTGTTAATTCATCTCACAGAGTTACATCTTTCCCTTCAAGAAGCCTTTCGCTAAGGCTGTTCTTGTGGAATTGGCAAAGGGATATTTGGAAGCCCATAGAGGGCTATGGTGAAAAAGGAAATATCTTCCGTTCAAAACTGGAAAGAAGCTTTCTGAGAAACTGCTCTGTGTTCTGTTAATTCATCTCACAGAGTTACATCTTTCCCTTCAAGAAGCCTTTCGCTAAGGCTGTTCTTGTGGAATTGGCAAAGGGATATTTGGAAGCCCATAGAGGGCTATGGTGAAAAAGGAAATATCTTCCGTTCAAAACTGGAAAGAAGCTTTCTGAGAAACTGTTCTGTGTTCTGTTAATTCATCTCACAGAGTTACATCTTTCCCTTCAAGAAGCCTTTCGCTAAGGCTGTTCTTGTGGAATTGGCAAAGGGATATTTGGAAGCCCATAGAGGGCTATGGTGAAAAAGGGAATATCTTCCGTTCAAAACTGGAAAGAAGCTTTCTGAGAAACTGCTCTGTGTTCTGTTATTTCATCTCACAGAGTTACATCTTTCCCTTCAAGAAGCCTTTCGCTAAGGCTGTTCTTGTGGCATTGGCAAAGGGATATTTGGAAACCCATAGAGGTCTATGGTGAAAAAGGAAATATCTTCCGTTCAAAACTGGAAAGAAGCTTTCTGAGAAACTGCTCTGTGTTCTGTTAATTCACCTCACAGAGTTACATCTTTCCCTTCAAGAAGCCTTGCGCTAAGGCTGTTCTTGTGGAATTGGCAAAGGGATATTTGGAAGCCCATAGAGGGCTATGGTGAAAAAGGAAATATCTTCCGTTCAAAACTGGAAAGAAGCTTTCTGAGAAACTGCTCTGTGTTCTGTTAATTCATCTCACAGAGTTACATCTTTCCCTTCAAGAAGCCTTTCGCTAAGGCTGTTCTTGTGGAATTGGCAAAGGGATATTTGGAAGCCCATGGAGGGCTACGGTGAAAAAGGAAATATCTTCCGTTCAAAACTGGAAAGAAGCTTTCTGAGAAACTGCTCTGTGTTCTGTTAATTCATCTCACAGAGTTACATCTTTCGCTTCAAGAAGCCTTTCGCTAAGGCTGTTCTTGTGGAATTGGCAAAGGGATATTTGGAAGCCCATAGAGGGCTATGGTGAAAAAGGAAATATCTTCCGTTCAAAACTGGAAAGAAGCTTTCTGAGAAACTGCTCTGTGTTCTGTTAATTCATCTCACAGAGTTACATCTTTCCCTTCAAGAAGCCTTTCGCTAAGGCTGTTCTTGTGGAATTGGCAAAGGGATATTTGGAAGAACATAGAGGGCTATGGTGAAAAAGGGAATATCTTCCGTTCAAAACTGGAAAGAAGCTTTCTGAGAAACTGCTCTGTGTTCTGTTAATTCATCTCACAGAGTTACATCTTTCCCTTCAAGAAGCCTTTCGCTAAGGCTGTTCTTGTGGAATTGGCAAAGGGATATTTGGAAGCCCATAGAGGGCTGTGGTGAAAAAGGGAATATCTTCCGTTCAAAACTGGAAAGAAGCTTTCTGAGAAACTGCTCTCTGTTCTGTTATTTCATCTCACAGAGTTACATCTTTCCCTTCAAGAAGCCTTTCGCTAAGGCTGTTCTTGTGGCATTGGCAAAGGGATATTTCGAAACCCATAGAGGTCTATGGTGAAAAAGGAAATATCTTCCGTTCAAAACTGGAAAGAAGCTTTCTGAGAAACTGCTCTGTGTTCTGTTAATTCATCTCACAGAGTTACATCTTTCCCTTCAAGAAGCCTTTCGCTAAGGCTGCTCTTGTGGAATTGGCAAAGGGATATTTGGAAGCCCATAGAGGGCTACGGTGAAAAAGGAAATATCTTCCGTTCAAAACTGGAAAGAAGCTTTCTGAGAAACTGCTCTGTGTTCTGTTAATTCATCTCACAGAGTTACATCTTTCCCTTCAAGAAGACTTTCGCTAAGGCTGTTCTTGTGGAAATGGCAAAGGGATATTTGGAAGAACATAGAGGGCTATGGTGAAAAAGGGAATATCTTCCGTTCAAAACTGGAAAGAAGCTTTCTGAGAAACTGCTCTGTGTTCTGTTAATTCACCTCACAGAGTTACATCTTTCCCTTCAAGAAGCCTTTCGCTAAGGCTGTTCTTGTGGAATGGGCAAAGGGATATTTGGAAGCCCATAGAGGGCTGTGGTGAAAAAGGGAATATCTTCCGTTCAAAACTGGAAAGAAGCTTTCTGAGAAACTGCTCTCTGTTCTGTTATTTCATCTCACAGAGTTACATCTTTCCCTTCAAGAAGCCTTTCGCTAAGGCTGTTCTTGTGGCATTGGCAAAGGGATATTTGGAAACCCATAGAGGTCTATGGTGAAAAAGGAAATATCTTCCGTTCAAAACTGGAAAGAAGCTTTCTGAGAAACTGCTCTGTGTTCTGTTAATTCATCTCACAGAGTTACATCTTTCCCTTCAAGAAGCCTTTCGCTAAGGCTGTTCTTGTGGAATTGGCAACGGGATATTTGGAAGCCCATAGAGGGCTATGGTGAAAAAGGAATTATCTTCCGTTCAAAACTGGAAAGAAGCTTTCTGAGAAACTGCTCTGTGTTCTGTTAATTCATCTCACAGAGTTACATCTTTCCCTTCAAGAAGCCTTTCGCTAAGGCTGTTCTTGTGGAATTGGCAAAGGTATATTTGGAAGCCCATAGAGGGCTATGGTGAAAAAGGGAATATCTTCCGTTCAAAACTGGAAAGAAGCTTTCTGAGAAACTGCTCTGTGTTCTGTTAATTCATCTCACAGAGTTACATCTTTCCCTTCAAGAAGCCTTTCGCTAAGGCTGTTCTTGTGGAATTGGCAAAGGGATATTTGGAAGCCCATAGAGGGCTATGGTGAAAAAGGGAATATCTTCCGTTCAAAACTGGAAAGAAGCTTTCTGAAAAACTGCTCTGTGTTCTGTTAATTCATCTCACAGAGTTACATCTTTCCCTTCAAGAAGCCTTTCGCTAAGGCTGTTCTTGTGGAATTGGTAAAGGGATATTTGGAAGCGCTTAGAGGGCTATGGTGAAAAAGGGAATATCTTCCGTTCAAAACTGGAAAGAAGCTTTCTGAGAAACTGCTCTGTGTTCTGTTAATTCATCTCACAGAGTTACATCTTTCCCTTCAAGAAGCCTTTCGCTAAGGCTGTTCTTGTGGAATTGGCAAAGGGATATTTGGAAGCCCATAGAGGGCTATGGTGAAAAAGGAAATATCTTCCGTTCAAAACTGGAAAGAAGCTTTCTGAGAAACTGCTCTGTGTTCTGTTAATTCATCTCACAGAGTTACATCTTTCCCTTCAAGAAGCCTTTCGCTAAGGCTGTTCTTGTGGAATTGGCAAAGGGATATTTGGAAGCCCATAGAGGGCTATGGTGAAAAAGGGAATATCTTCCGTTCAAAACTGGAAAGAAGCTTTCTGAGAAACTGCTCTGTGTTCTGTTAATTCATCTCACAGGGTTACATCTTTCCCTTCAAGAAGCCTTTCGCTAAGGCTGTTCTTGTGGAATTGGCAAAGGGATATTGGAAGCCCATAGAGGGCTATGGTGAAAAAGGAAATATCTTCCGTTCAAAACTGGAAAGAAGCTTTCTGAGAAACTGCTCTGTGTTCTGTTAATTCATCTCACAGAGTTACATCTTTCCCTTCAAGAAGCCTTTCGCTAAGGCTGTTCTTGTGGAATTGGCAAAGGGATATTTGGAAGCCCATAGAGGGCTATGGTGAAAAAGGAAATATCTTCCGTTCAAAACTGGAAAGAAGCTTTCTGAGAAACTGCTCTGTGTTCTGTTAATTCATCTCACAGAGTTACATCTTTCCGTTCAAGAAGCCTTTCGCTAAGGCTGTTCTTGTGGAATTGGCAAAGGGATATTTGGAAGCCCATAGAGGGCTATGGTGAAAAAGGGAATATCTTCCGTTCAAAACTGGAAAGAAGCTTTCTGAGAAACTGCTCTGTGTTCTGTTAATTCATCTCACAGAGTTACATCTTTCCCTTCAAGAAGCCTTTCGCTAAGGCTGTTCTTGTGGAATTGGCAAAGGGATATTTGGAAGCCCATAGAGGGCTATGGTGAAAAAGGAAATATATTCCTTTCAAAACTGGAAAGAAGCTTTCTGAGAAACTGCTCTGTGTTCTGTTAATTCATCTCACAGAGTTACATCTTTCCCTTCAAGAAGCCTTTCGCTAAGGCTGTTCTTGTGGAATTGGCAAAGGGATATTTGGAAGCCCATAGAGGGCTATGGTGAAAAAGGGAATATCTTCCGTTCAAAACTGGAAAGAAGCTTTCTGAGAAACTGCTCTGTGTTCTGTTAATTCATCTCACAGAGTTACATCTTTCCCTTCAGGAAGCCTTTCGCTAAGGCTGTTCTTGTGGAATTGGCAAAGGGATATTTGGAAGCCCATAGAGGGCTATGGTGAAAAAGGAAATATCTTCCGTTCAAAACTGGAAAGAAGCTTTCTGAGAAACTGCTCTGTGTTCTGTTAATTCATCTCACAGAGTTACATCTTTCCCTTCAAGAAGACTTTCGCTAAGGCTGTTCTTGTGGCATTGGCAAAGGGATATTTGGAAGCCCATAGAGGGCTATGGTGAAAAAGGAAATATCTTCCGTTCAAAACTGGCAAGAAGCTTTCTGAGAAACTGCTCTGTGTTCTGTTAATTCATCTCACAGAGTTACATCTTTCCCTTCAAGAAGCCTTTCGCTAAGGCTGTTCTTGTGGAATTGGCAAAGGGATATTTGGAAGCCCATAGAGGGCTATGGTGAAAAAGGAAATATCTTCCGTTCAAAACTGGAAAGAAGCTTTCTGAGAAACTGCTCTGTGTTCTGTTAATTCATCTCACAGAGTTACATCTTTCCCTTCAAGAAGCCTTTCGCTAAGGCTGTTCTTGTGGAATTGGCAAAGGGATATTTGGAAGCCCATAGAGGGCTATGGTGAAAAAGGAAATATCTTCCGTTCAAAACTGGAAAGAAGCTTTCTGAGAAACTGCTCTGTGTTCTGTTAATTCATCTCACAGAGTTACATCTTTCCCTTCAAGAAGACTTTCGCTAAGGCTGTTCTTGTGGAATTGGCAAAGGGATATTTGGAAGCCCATAGAGGTCTATGGTGAAAAAGGAAATATCTTCCGTTCAAAACTGGCAAGAAGCTTTCTGAGAAACTGCTCTGTGTTCTGTTAATTCATCTCACAGAGTTACATCTTTCCCTTCAAGAAGCCTTTCGCTAAGGCTGTTCTTGTGGAATTGGCAAAGGGATATTTGGAAGCCCATAGAGGGCTATGGTGAAAAAGGGAATATCTTCCGTTCAAAACTGGAAAGAAGCTTTCTGAGAAACTGCTCTGTGTTCTGTTAATTCATCTCACAGAGTTACATCTTTCCCTTCAAGAAGCCTTTCGCTAAGGCTGTTCTTGTGGAATTGGCAAAGGGATATTTGGAAGCCCATAGAGGGCTATGGTGAAAAAGGAAATATCTTCCGTTCAAAACTGGAAAGAAGCTTTCTGAGAAACTGCTCTGTGTTCTGTTAATTCATCTCACAGAGTTACATCTTTCCCTTCAAGAAGCCTTTCGCTAAGGCTGTTCTTGTGGAATTGGCAAAGGGATATTTGGAAGCCCATAGAGGGCTATGGTGAAAAAGGAAATATCTTCCGTTCAAAACTGGAAAGAAGCTTTCTGAGAAACTGCTCTGTGTTCTGTTAATTCATCTCACAGAGTTACATCTTTCCCTTCAAGAAGCCTTTCGCTAAGGCTGTTCTTGTGGAATTGGCAAAGGGATATTTGGAAGCCCATAGAGGGCTATGGTGAAAATGGAAATATCTTCCGTTCAAAACTGGAAAGAAGCTTTCTGAGAAACTGCTCTGTGTTCTGTTAATTCATCTCACAGAGTTACATCTTTCCCTTCAAGAAGCCTTTCGCTAAGGCTGTTCTTGTGGAATTGGCAAAGGGATATTTGGAAGCCCATAGAGGGCTATGGTGAAAAAGGAAATATCTTCCGTTCAAAACTGGAGAGAAGCTTTCTGAGAAACTGCTCTGTGTTCTGTTAATTCATCTCACAGAGTTACGTCTTTCCCTTCAAGAAGCCTTTCGCTAAGGCTGTTCTTGTGGAATTGGCAAAGGGATATTTGGAAGCCCATAGAGGGCTATGGTGAAAAAGGGAATATCTTCCGTTCAAAACTGGAAAGAAGCTTTCTGAGAAACTGCTCTGTGTTCTGTTAATTCATCTCACAGAGTTACATCTTTCCCTTCAAGAAGCCTTTCGCTAAGGCTGTTCTTGTGGAATTGGCAAAGGGATATTTGGAAGCCCATAGAGGGCTATGGTGAAAAAGGAAATATCTTCCGTTCAAAACTGGAAAGAAGCTTTCTGAGAAACTGCTCTGTGTTCTGTTAATTCATCTCACAGAGTTACATCTTTCCCTTCAAGAAGCCTTTCGCTAAGGCTGTTCTTGTGGAATTGGCAAAGGGATATTTGGAAGCCCATAGAGGGCTATGGTGAAAAAGGGAATATCTTCCGTTCAAAACTGGAAAGAAGCTTTCTGAGAAACTGCTCTGTGTTCTGTTAATTCATCTCACAGAGTTACATCTTTCCCTTCAAGAAGCCTTTCGCTAAGGCTGTTCTTGTGGAATTGGCAAAGGGATATTTGGAAGCCCATAGAGGGCTATGGTGAAAAAGGAAATATCTTCCGTTCAAAACTGGAAAGAAGCTTTCTGAGAAACTGCTCTGCGTTCTGTTAATTCATCTCACAGAGTTACATCTTTCCCTTCAAGAAGCCTTTCGCTAAGGCTGTTCTTGTGGAATTGGCAAAGGGATATTTGGAAGCCCATAGAGGGCTATGGTGAAAAAGGAAATATCTTCCATTCAAAACTGGAAAGAAGCTTTCTGAGAAACTGCTCTGTGTTCTGTTAATTCATCTCACAGAGTTACATCTTTCCCTTCAAGAAGCCTTTCGCTAAGGCTGTTCTTGTGGAATTGGCAAAGGGATATTTGGAAGCCCATAGAGGGCTATGGTGAAGAAGGGAATATCTTCCGTTCAAAACTGGAAAGAAGCTTTCTGAGAAACTGCTCTGTGTTCTGTTAATTCATCTCACAGAGTTACATCTTTCCCTTCAAGAAGCCTTTCGCTAAGGCTGTTCTTGTGGAATTGGCAAAGGGATATTTGGAAGCCCATAGAGGGCTATGGTGAAAAAGGGAATATCTTCCGTTCAAAACTGGAAAGAAGCTTTCTGAGAAACTGCTCTGTGTTCTGTTAATTCATCTCACAGAGTTACATCTTTCCCTTCAAGAAGCCTTTCGCTAAGGCTGTTCTTGTGGAATTGGCAAAGGTATATTTGGAAGCCCATAGAGGGCTATGGTGAAAAAGGAAATATCTTCCGTTCAAAACTGGAAAGAAGCTTTCTGAGAAACTGCTCTGTGTTCTGTTAATTCATCTCACAGAGTTACATCTTTCCCTTCAAGAAGCCTTTCTCTAAGGCTGTTCTTGTGGAATTGTCAAAGGGATATTTGGAAGCCCATAGAGGGCTATGGTGAAAAAGGAAATATCTTCCGTTCAAAACTGGAAAGAAGCTTTCTGAGAAACTGCTCTGTGTTCTGTTAATTCATCTCACAGAGTTACATCTTTCCCTTCAAGAAGCCTTTCGCTAAGGCTGTTCTTGTGGAATTGGCAAAGGGATATTTGGAAGCCCATAGAGGGCTATGGTGAAAAAGGGAATATCTTCCGTTCAAAACTGGAAAGAAGCGTTCTGAGAAACTGCTCTGTGTTCTGTTATTTCATCTCACAGAGTTACATCTTTCCCTTCAAGAAGCCTTTCGCTAAGGCTGTTCTTGTGGCATTGGCAAAGGGATATTTGGAAACCCATAGAGGTCTATGGTGAAAAAGGAAATATCTTCCGTTCAAAACTGGAAAGAAGCTTTCTGAGAAACTGCTCTGTGTTCTGTTAATTCATCTCACAGAGTTACATCTTTCCCTTCAAGAAGCCTTTCGCTAAGGCTGTTCTTGTGGAATTGGCAAAGGGATATTTGGAAGCCCATAGAGGGCTATGGTGAAAAAGGAATTATCTTCCGTTCAAAACTGGAAAGAAGCTTTCTGAGAAACTGCTCTGTGTTCTGTTAATTCATCTCACAGAGTTACATCTTTCCCTTCAAGAAGCCTTTCGCTAAGGCTGTTCTTGTGGAATTGGCAAAGGGATATTTTGAAGCCCATAGAGGGCTATGGTGAAAAAGGAAATATCTTCCGTTCAAAACTGGAAAGAAGCTTTCTGAGAAACTGCTCTGTGTTCTGTTAATTCATCTCACAGAGTTACATCTTTCCCTTCAAGAAGCCTTTCGCTAAGGCTGTTCTTGTGGAATTGGCAAAGGGATATTTGGAAGCCCATAGAGGGCTATGGTGAAAAAGGAAATATCTTCCGTTCAAAACTGGAAAGAAGCTTTCTGAGAAACTGCTCTGTGTTCTGTTAATTCATCTCACAGAGTTACATCTTTCCCTTCAAGAAGCCTTTCGCTAAGGCTGTTCTTGTGGAATTGGCAAAGGGATATTTGGAAGCCCATAGAGGGCTATGGTGAAGAAGGGAATATCTTCCGTTCAAAACTGGAAAGAAGCTTTCTGAGAAACTGCTCTGTGTTCTGTTAATTCATCTCACAGAGTTACATCTTTCCCTTCAAGAAGCCTTTCGCTAAGGCTGTTCTTGTGGAATTGGCAAAGGGATATTTGGAAGCCCATAGAGGGCTATGGTGAAAAAGGGAATATCTTCCGTTCAAAACTGGAAAGAAGCTTTCTGAGAAACTGCTCTGTGTTCTGTTAATTCATCTCACAGAGTTACATCTTTCCCTTCAAGAAGCCTTTCGCTAAGGCTGTTCTTGTGGCATTGGCAAAGGGATATTTGGAAGCACATAGAGGGCTATGGTGAAAAAGGAAATATCTTCCGTTCAAAACTGGAAAGAAGCTTTCTGAGAAACTGCTCTGTGTTCTGTTAATTCATCTCACAGAGTTACATCTTTCCCTTCAAGAAGCCTTTCGCTAAGGCTGTTCTTGTGGAATTGGCAAAGGGATATTTGGAAGCCCATAGAGGGCTATGGTGAAAAAGGAAATATCTTCCGTTCAAAACTGGAAAGAAGCTTTCTGAGAAACTGCTCTGTGTTCTGTTAATTCATCTCACAGAGTTACATCTTTCCCTTCAAGAAGCCTTTCGCTAAGGCTGTTCTTGTGGAATTGGCAAAGGGATATTTGGAAGCCCATAGAGGGCGATGGTGAAAAAGGAAATATCTTCCGTTCAAAACTGGAAAGAAGCTTTCTGAGAAACTGCTCTGTGTTCTGTTAATTCATCTCACAGAGTTACATCTTTCGCTTCAAGAAGCCTTTCGCTAAGGCTGTTCTTGTGGAATTGGCAAAGGGATATTTGGAAGCCCATAGAGGGCTATGGTGAAAAAGGAAATATCTTCGGTTCAAAACTGGAAAGAAGCTTTCTGAGAAACTGCTCTGTGTTCTGTTAATTCATCTCACAGAGTTACATCTTTCCCTTCAAGAAGCCTTTCGCTAAGGCTGTTCTTGTGGAATTGGCAAAGGGATATTTGGAAGAACATAGAGGGCTATGGTGAAAAAGGGAATATCTTCCGTTCAAAACTGGAAAGAAGCTTTCTGAGAAACTGCTCTGTGTTCTGTTAATTCATCTCACAGAGTTACATCTTTCCCTTCAAGAAGCCTTTCGCTAAGGCTGTTCTTGTGGAATTGGCAAAGGGATATTTGGAAGCCCATAGAGGGCTATGGTGAAAATGGAAATATCTTCCGTTCAAAACTGGAAAGAAGCTTTCTGAGAAACTGCTCTGTGTTCTGTTAATTCATCTCACAGAGTTACATCTTTCCCTTCAAGAAGCCTTTCGCTAAGGCTGTTCTTGTGGAATTGGCAAAGGGATATTTGGAAGCCCATAGAGGGCTATGGTGAAAAAGGAAATATCTTCCGTTCAAAACTGGAGAGAAGCTTTCTGAGAAACTGCTCTGTGTTCTGTTAATTCATCTCACAGAGTTACATCTTTCCCTTCAAGAAGCCTTTCGCTAAGGATGTTCTTGTGGAATTGGCAAAGGGATATTTGGAAGCCCATAGAGGGCTATGGTGAAAAAGGGAATATCTTCCGTTCAAAACTGGAAAGAAGCTTTCTGAGAAACTGCTCTGTGTTCTGTTAATTCATCTCAGAGTTACATCTTTCCCTTCAAGAAGCCTTTCGCTAAGGCTGTTCTTGTGGAATTGGCAAAGGGATATTTGGAAGCCCATAGAGGGCTATGGTGAAAAAGGGAATATCTTCCGTTCAAAACTGGAAAGAAGCTTTCTGAGAAACTGCTCTGTGTTCTGTTAATTCATCTCACAGAGTTACATCTTTCCCTTCAAGAAGCCTTTCGCTAAGGCTGTTCTTGTGGAATTGGCAAAGTGATATTTGGAAGCCCATAGAGGGCTATGGTGACGAAGGGAATAGCTTCCGTTCAAAACTGGAAAGAAGGTTTCTGAGAAACTGCTCTGTGTTCTGTTAATTCATCTCACAGAGTTACGTCTTTCCCTTCAAGAAGCCTTTCGCTAAGGCTGTTCTTGTGGAATTGGCAAAGGGATATTTGGAAGCCCATAGAGGGCTATGGTGAAAAAGGAAATATCTTCCGTTCAAAACTGGAAAGAAGCTTTCTGAGAAACTGCTCTGTGTTCTGTTAATTCATCTCACAGAGTTACATCTTTCCCTTCAAGAAGCCTTTCGCTAAGGCTGTTCTTGTGGAATTGTCAAAGGGATATTTGGAAGCCCATAGAGGGCTATGGTGAAAAAGGAAATATCTTCCGTTCAAAACTGGAAAGAAGCTTTCTGAGAAACTGCTCTGTGTTCTGTTAATTCATCTCACAGAGTTACATCTTTCCCTTCAAGAAGCCTTTCGTTAAGGCTGTTCTTGTGGAATTGGCAAAGGGATATTTGGAAGCCCATAGAGGGCTATGGTGAAAAAGGGAATATCTTCCGTTCAAAACTGGAAAGAAGCTTTCTGAGAAACTGCTCTGTGTTCTGTTAATTCATCTCACAGAGTTACATCTTTCCCTTCAAGAAGCCTTTCGCTAAGGCTGTTCTTGTGGAATTGGCAAAGGGATATTTGGAAGCCCATAGAGGGCTATGGTGAAAAAGGAAATATCTTCCGTTCAAAACTGGAAAGAAGCTTTCTGAGAAACTGCTCTGTGTTCTGTTAATTCATCTCACAGAGTTACATCTTTCCCTTCAAGAAGCCTTTCGCTAAGGCTGTTCTTGTGGAATTGGCAAAGGGATATTTGGAAGCCCATAGAGGGCTATGGTGAAAAAGGGAATATCTTCCGTTCAAAACTGGAAAGAAGCTTTCTGAGAAACTGCTCTGTGTTCTGTTAATTCATCTCACAGAGTTACATCTTTCCCTTCAAGAAGCCTTTCGCTAAGGCTGTTCTTGTGGAATTGGCAAAGGGATATTTGGAAGCCCATAGAGGGCTATGGTGAAAAAGGGAATATCTTCCGTTCAAAACTGGAAAGAAGCTTTCTGAGAAACTGCTCTGTGTTCTGTTAATTCATCTCACAGAGTTACATCTTTCCCTTCAAGAAGCCTTTCGCTAAGGCTGTTCTTGTGGAATTGGCAAAGGGATATTTGGAAGCCCATAGAGGGCTATGGTGAAAAAGGAAATATTTTCCTTTCAAAACTGGAAAGAAGCTTTCTGAGAAACTGCTCTGTGTTCTGTTAATTCATCTCACAGAGTTACATCTTTCCCTACAAGAAGACTTTCGCTAAGGCTGTTCTTGTGGAATTGGCAAAGGGATATTTGGAAGCCCATAGAGGGCTATGGTGAAAATGGAAATATCTTCCGTTCAAAACTGGAAAGAAGCTTTCTGAGAAACTGCTCTGTGTTCTGTTAATTCATCTCACAGAGTTACATCTTTCCCTTCAAGAAGCCTTTCGCTAAGGCTGTTCTTGTGGAATTGGCAAAGGGATATTTGGAAGCCCATAGAGGGCTATGGTGAAAAAGGAAATATCTTCCGTTCAAAACTGGAAAGAAGCTTTCTGAGAAACTGCTCTGTGTTCTGTTAATTCATCTCACAGAGTTACATCTTTTCCTTCAAGAAGCCTTTCGCTAAGGATGTTCTTGTGGAATTGGCAAAGGGATATTTGGAAGCCCATAGAGGGCTATGGTGAAAAAGGGAATATCTTCCGTTCAAAACTGGAAAGAAGCTTTCTGAGAAACTGCTCTGTGTTCTGTTAATTCATCTCAGAGTTACATCTTTCCCTTCAAGAAGCCTTTCGCTAAGGCTGTTCTTGTGGAATTGGCAAAGGGATATTTGGAAGCCCATAGAGGGCTATGGTGAAAAAGGGAATATCTTCCGTTCAAAACTGGAAAGAAGCTTTCTGAGAAACTGCTCTGTGTTCTGTTAATTCATCTCACAGAGTTACATCTTTCCCTTCAAGAAGCCTTTCGCTAAGGCTGTTCTTGTGGAATTGGCAAAGGGATATTTGGAAGCCCATAGAGGGCTATGGTGAAAAAGGGAATATTTTCCGTTCAAAACTGGAAAGAAGCTTTCTGAGAAACTGCTCTGTGTTCTGTTAATTCATCTCACAGAGTTACATCTTTCCCTTCAAGAAGCCTTTCGCTAAGGCTGTTCTTGTGGAATTGGCAAAGGGATATTTGAAAGCCCATAGAGGGCTATGGTGAAAAAGGGAATATCTTCCGTTCAAAACTGGAAAGAAGCTTTCTGAGAAACTGCTCTGTGTTCTGTTAATTCATCTCACAGAGTTACATCTTTCCCTTCAAGAAGCCTTTCGCTAAGGCTGTTCTTGTGGAATTGGCAAAGGGATATTTGGAAGCCCATAGAGGGCTATGGTGAAAAAGGAAATATCTTCCGTTCAAAACTGGAAAGAAGCTTTCTGAGAAACTGCTCTGTGTTCTGTTAATTCATCTCACAGAGTTACATCTTTCCCTTCAAGAAGCCTTTCGCTAAGGCTGTTCTTGTGGAATTGGCCAAGGGATATTTGGAAGCCCATAGAGGGCTATGGTGAAAAAGGGAATATCTTCCGTTCAAAACTGGAAAGAAGGTTTCTGAGAAACTGCTCTGTGTTCTGTTAATTCATCTCAGAGTTACATCTTTCCCTTCAAGAATCCTTTCGCTAAGGCTGTTCTTGTGGAATTGGCAAAGGGATATTTGGAAGCCCATAGAGGGCTATGGTGAAAAAGGAAATATCTTCCGTTCAAAACTGGAAAGAAGCTTTCTGAGAAACTGCTCTGTGTTCTGTTAATTCATCTCACAGAGTTACATCTTTCCCTTCAAGAAGCCTTTCGCTACGGCTGTTCTTGTGGAATTGGCAAAGGGATATTTGGAAGCCCATAGAGGGCTATGGTGAAAAAGGGAATATCTTCCTTTCAAAACTGGAAAGAAGCTTTCTGAGAAACTGCTCTGTGTTCTGTTAATTCATCTCACCGAGTTTCATCTTTCCCTTCAAGAAGCCTTTCGCTAAGGCTGTTCTTGTGGAATTGGCAAAGGGATATTTGGAAGCCCATAGAGGGCTAGGGTGAAAAAGGAAATATCTTCCGTTCAAAACTGGAAAGAAGCTTTCTGAGAAACTGATCTGTGTTCTGTTAATTCATCTCACAGAGCTACATCTTTCCCTTCAAGAAGCCTTTCGCTAAGGCTGTTCTTGTGGAATTGGCAAAGGGATATTTGGAAGCCCATAGAGGGCTATGGTGAAAAAGGGAATATCTTCCGTTCAAAACTGGAAAGAAGCTTTCTGAGAAACTGCTCTGTGTTCTCTTAATTCATCTCACAGAGTTACATCTTTCCCTTCAAGAAGCCTTTCCCTAAGGCTGTTCTTGTGGAATTGGCAAAGGGATATTTGGAAGCCCATAGAGGGCTATGGTGAAAAAGGGAATAACTTCCGTTCAAAACTGGAAAGAAGCTTTCTGAGAAACTGCTCTGTGTTCTGTTAATTCATCTCACAGCGTTACATCTTTCCCTTCAAGAAGCCTTTCGCTAAGGCTGTTCTTGTGGATTTGGCAAAGGGATATTTGGAAGCCCATAGAGGGCTATGGTGAAAAAGGGAATATCTTCCGTTCAAAACTGGAAAGAAGCTTTCTGAGAAACTGCTCTGTGTTCTGTTAATTCATCTCACAGAGTTACATCTTTCCCTTCAAGAAGCCTTTCGCTAAGGCTGTTCTTGTGGAATTGGCAAAGGGATATTTGGAAGCCCATAGAGGGCTATGGTGAAAAAGGAAATATCTTCCGTTCAAAACTGGAAAGAAGCTTTCTGAGAAACTGCTCTGTGTTCTGTTAATTCATCTCACAGAGTTACATCTTTCCCTTCAAGAAGCCTTTCGCTAAGGCTGTTCTTGTGGAATTGGCAAAGGGATATTTGGAAGCCCATAGAGGGCTATGGTGAAAAAGGGAATATCTTCCGTTCAAAACTGGAAAGAAGCTTTCTGAGAAACTGCTCTGTGTTCTGTTAATTCATCTCACAGAGTTACATCTTTCCCTTCAAGAAGCCTTTCCCTAAGGCTGTTCTTGTGGAATTGGCAAAGGGATATTTGGAAGCCCATAGAGGGCTATGGTGAAAAAGGGAATAACTTCCGTTCAAAACTGGAAAGAAGCTTTCTGAGAAACTGCTCTGTGTTCTGTTAATTCATCTCACAGCGTTACATCTTTCCCTTCAAGAAGCCTTTCGCTAAGGCTGTTCTTGTGGATTTGGCAAAGGGATATTTGGAAGCCCATAGAGGGCTATGGTGAAAAAGGGAATATCTTCCGTTCAAAACTGGAAAGAAGCTTTCTGAGAAACTGCTCTGTGTTCTGTTAATTCATCTCACAGAGTTACATCTTTCCCTTCAAGAAGCCTTTCGCTAAGGCTGTTCTTGTGGAATTGGCAAAGGGATATTTGGAAGCCCATAGAGGGCTATGGTGAAAAAGGAAATATCTTCCGTTCAAAACTGGAAAGAAGCTTTCTGAGAAACTGCTCTGTGTTCTGTTAATTCATCTCACAGAGTTACATCTTTCCCTTCAAGAAGCCTTTCGCTAAGGCTGTTCTTGTGGAATTGGCAAAGGGATATTTGGAAGCCCATAGAGGGCTATGGTGAAAAAGGAAATATTTTCCTTTCAAAACTGGAAAGAAGCTTTCTGAGAAACTGCTCTGTGTTCTGTTAATTCATCTCACAGAGTTACATCTTTCCCTACAAGAAGACTTTCGCTAAGGCTGTTCTTGTGGAATTGGCAAAGGGATATTTGGAAGCCCATAGAGGGCTATGGTGAAAATGGAAATATCTTCCGTTCAAAACTGGAAAGAAGCTTTCTGAGAAACTGCTCTGTGTTCTGTTAATTCATCTCACAGAGTTACATCTTTCCCTTCAAGAAGCCTTTCGCTAAGGCTGTTCTTGTGGAATTGGCAAAGTGATATTTGGAAGCCCATAGAGGGCTATGGTGAAAAAGGAAATATCTTCCGTTCAAAACTCGAAAGAAGCTTTCTGAGAAACTGCTCTGTGTTCTGTTAATTCATCTCACAGAGTTACATCTTTTCCTTCAAGAAGCCTTTCGCTAAGGATGTTCTTGTGGAATTGGCAAAGGGATATTTGGAAGCCCATAGAGGGCTATGGTGAAAAAGGGAATATCTTCCGTTCAAAACTGGAAAGAAGCTTTCTGAGAAACTGCTCTGTGTTCTGTTAATTCATCTCAGAGTTACATCTTTCCCTTCAAGAAGCCTTTCGCTAAGGCTGTTCTTGTGGAATTGGCAAAGGGATATTTGGAAGCCCATAGAGGGCTATGGTGAAAAAGGGAATATCTTCCGTTCAAAACTGGAAAGAAGCTTTCTGAGAAACTGCTCTGTGTTCTGTTAATTCATCTCACAGAGTTACATCTTTCCCTTCAAGAAGCCTTTCGCTAAGGCTGTTCTTGTGGAATTGGCAAAGGGATATTTGGAAGCCCATAGAGGGCTATGGTGAAAAAGGGAATATCTTCCGTTCAAAACTGGAAAGAAGCTTTCTGAGAAACTGCTCTGTGTTCTGTTAATTCATCTCACAGAGTTACATCTTTCCCTTCAAGAAGCCTTTCGCTAAGGCTGTTCTTGTGGAATTGGCAAAGGGATATTTGGAAGCCCATAGAGGGCTATGGTGAAAAAGGGAATATCTTCCGTTCAAAACTGGAAAGAAGCTTTCTGAGAAACTGCTCTGTGTTCTGTTAATTCATCTCACAGAGTTACATCTTTCCCTTCAAGAAGCCTTTCGCTAAGGCTGTTCTTGTGGAATTGGCAAAGGGATATTTGGAAGCCCATAGAGGGCTATGGTGAAAAAGGAAATATCTTCCGTTCAAAACTGGAAAGAAGCTTTCTGAGAAACTGCTCTGTGTTCTGTTAATTCATCTCACAGAGTTACATCTTTCCCTTCAAGAAGCCTTTCGCTAAGGCTGTTCTTGTGGAATTGGCCAAGGGATATTTGGAAGCCCATAGAGGGCTATGGTGAAAAAGGGAATATCTTCCGTTCAAAACTGGAAAGAAGGTTTCTGAGAAACTGCTCTGTGTTCTGTTAATTCATCTCAGAGTTACATCTTTCCCTTCAAGAATCCTTTCGCTAAGGCTGTTCTTGTGGAATTGGCAAAGGGATATTTGGAAGCCCATAGAGGGCTATGGTGAAAAAGGAAATATCTTCCGTTCAAAACTGGAAAGAAGCTTTCTGAGAAACTGCTCTGTGTTCTGTTAATTCATCTCACAGAGTTACATCTTTCCCTTCAAGAAGCCTTTCGCTAAGGCTGTTCTTGTGGAATTGGCAAAGGGATATTTGGAAGCCCATAGAGGGCTATGGTGAAAAAGGGAATATCTTCCTTTCAAAACTGGAAAGAAGCTTTCTGAGAAACTGCTCTGTGTTCTGTTAATTCATCTCACAGAGTTACATCTTTCCCTTCAAGAAGCCTTTCGCTAAGGCTGTTCTTGTGGAATTGGCAAAGGGATATTTGGAAGCCCATAGAGGGCTAGGGTGAAAAAGGAAATATCTTCCGTTCAAAACTGGAAAGAAGCTTTCTGAGAAACTGATCTGTGTTCTGTTAATTCATCTCACAGAGTTACATCTTTCCCTTCAAGAAGCCTTTCGCTAAGGCTGTTCTTGTGGAATTGGCAAAGGGATATTTGGAAGCCCATAGAGGGCTATGGTGAAAAAGGGAATATCTTCCGTTCAAAACTGGAAAGAAGCTTTCTGAGAAACTGCTCTGTGTTCTCTTAATTCATCTCACAGAGTTACATCTTTCCCTTCAAGAAGCCTTTCCCTAAGGCTGTTCTTGTGGAATTGGCAAAGGGATATTTGGAAGCCCATAGAGGGCTATGGTGAAAAAGGGAATAACTTCCGTTCAAAACTGGAAAGAAGCTTTCTGAGAAACTGCTCTGTGTTCTGTTAATTCATCTCACAGCGTTACATCTTTCCCTTCAAGAAGCCTTTCGCTAAGGCTGTTCTTGTGGATTTGGCAAAGGGATATTTGGAAGCCCATAGAGGGCTATGGTGAAAAAGGGAATATCTTCCGTTCAAAACTGGAAAGAAGCTTTCTGAGAAACTGCTCTGTGTTCTGTTAATTCATCTCACAGAGTTACATCTTTCCCTTCAAGAAGCCTTTCGCTAAGGCTGTTCTTGTGGAATTGGCAAAGGGATATTTGGAAGCCCATAGAGGGCTATGGTGAAAAAGGAAATATCTTCCGTTCAAAACTGGAAAGAAGCTTTCTGAGAAACTGCTCTGTGTTCTGTTAATTCATCTCACAGAGTTACATCTTTCCCTTCAAGAAGCCTTTCGCTAAGGCTGTTCTTGTGGAATTGGCAAAGGGATATTTGGAAGCCCATAGAGGGCTATGGTGAAAAAGGAAATATTTTCCTTTCAAAACTGGAAAGAAGCTTTCTGAGAAACTGCTCTGTGTTCTGTTAATTCATCTCACAGAGTTACATCTTTCCCTTCAAGAAGCCTTTCCCTAAGGCTGTTCTTGTGGAATTGGCAAAGGGATATTGGGAAGCCCATAGAGGGCTATGGTGAAAAAGGGAATATCTTCCGTTCAAAACTGGAATGAAGCTTTCTGAGAAACTGCTCTGTGTTCTGTTAATTCATCTCACAGAGTTACATCTTTCCCTTCAAGAAGCCTTTCGCTAAGGCTGTTCTTGTGGAATTGGCAAAGGGATATTTGGAAGCCCATAGAGGGCTATGGTGAAAAAGGAAATATCTTCCGTTCAAAACTGGAAAGAAGCTTTCTGAGAAACTGCTCTGTGTTCTGTTAATTCATCTCACAGAGTTACATCTTTCCCTTCAAGAAGACTTTCGCTAAGGCTGTTCTTGTGGAATTGGCAAAGGGATATTTGGAAGCCCATAGAGGTCTATGGTGAAAAAGGAAATATCTTCCGTTCAAAACTGGCAAGAAGCTTTCTGAGAAACTGCTCTGTGTTTTGTTAATTCATCTCACAGAGTTACATCTTTCCCTTCAAGAAGCCTTTCGCTAAGGCTGTTCTTGTGGAATTGGCAAAGGGATATTTGGAAGCCCATAGAGGGCTATGGTGAAAAAGGGAATATCTTCCGTTCAAAACTGGAAAGAAGCTTTCTGAGAAACTGCTCTGTGTTCTGTTAATTCATCTCACAGAGTTACATCTTTCCCTTCAAGAAGCCTTTCGCTAAGGCTGTTCTTGTGGAATTGGCAAAGGGATATTTGGAAGCCCATAGAGGGCTATGGTGAAAAAGGAAATATCTTCCGTTCAAAACTGGAAAGAAGCTTTCTGAGAAACTGCTCTGTGTTCTGTTAATTCATCTCACAGAGTTACATCTTTCCCTTCAAGAAGCCTTTCGCTAAGGCTGTTCTTGTGGAATTGGCAAAGGGATATTTGGAAGCCCATAGAGGGCTATGGTGTAAAAGGGAATATCTTCCGTTCAAAACTGGAAAGAAGCTTTCTGAGAAACTGCTCTGTGTTCTGTTAATTCATCTCACAGAGTTACATCTTTCCCTACAAGAAGACTTTCGCTAAGGCTGTTCTTGTGGAATTGGCAAAGGGATATTTGGAAGCCCATAGAGGGCTATGGTGAAAATGGAAATATCTTCCGTTCAAAACTGGAAAGAAGCTTTCTGAGAAACTGCTCTGTGTTCTGTTAATTCATCTCACAGAGTTACATCTTTCCCTTCAAGAAGCCTTTCGCTAAGGCTGTTCTTGTGGAATTGGCAAAGTGATATTTGGAAGCCCATAGAGGGCTATGGTGAAAAAGGAAATATCTTCCGTTCAAAACTGGAAAGAAGCTTTCTGAGAAACTGCTCTGTGTTCTGTTAATTCATCTCACAGAGTTACATCTTTTCCTTCAAGAAGCCTTTCGCTAAGGATGTTCTTGTGGAATTGGCAAAGGGATATTTGGAAGCCCATAGAGGGCTATGGTGAAAAAGGGAATATCTTCCGTTCAAAACTGGAAAGAAGCTTTCTGAGAAACTGCTCTGTGTTCTGTTAATTCATCTCAGAGTTACATCTTTCCCTTCAAGAAGCCTTTCGCTAAGGCTGTTCTTGTGGAATTGGCAAAGGGATATTTGGAAGACCATAGAGGGCTATGGTGAAAAAGGAAATATCTTCCGTTCAAAACTGGAAAGAAGCTTTCTGAGAAACTGCTCTGTGTTCTGTTAATTCATCTCACAGAGTTACATCTTTCCCTCCAAGAAGCCTTTCGCTAAGGTTGTTCTTGTGGAATTGGCAAAGGGATATTTGGAAGCCCATAGAGGGCTATGGTGAAAAAGGGAATATCTTCCGTTCAAAACTGGAAAGAAGCTTTCTGAGAAACTGCTCTGTGTTCTGTTAATTCATCTCACAGAGTTACATCTTTCCCTTCAAGAAGCCTTTCGCTAAGGCTGTTCTTGTGGAATTGGCAAAGGGATATTTGGAAGCCCATAGAGGGCTATGGTGAAAAAGGGAATATCTTCCGTTCAAAACTGGAAAGAAGCTTTCTGAGAAACTGCTCTGTGTTCTGTTAATTCATCTCACAGAGTTACATCTTTCCCTTCAAGAAGCCTTTCGCTAAGGCTGTTCTTGTGGAATTGGCAAAGGGATATTTGGAAGCCCATAAAGGGCTATGGTGAAAAAGGAAATATCTTCCGTTCAAAACTGGAAAGAAGCTTTCTGAGAAACTGCTCTGTGTTCTGTTAATTCATCTCACAGAGTTACATCTTTCCCTTCAAGAAGCCTTTCGCTAAGGCTGTTCTTGTGGAATTGGCAAAGGGATATTTGGAAGCCCATAGAGGGCTATGGTGAAAAAGGAAATATCTTCCGTTCAAAACTGGAAAGAAGCTTTCTGAGAAACTGCTCTGTGTTCTGTTAATTCATCTCACAGAGTTACATCTTTCCCTTCAAGAAGCCTTTCGCTAAGGCTGTTCTTGTGGAATTGGCAAAGGGATATTTGGAAGCCCATAGAGGGCTATGGTGAAAAAGGGAATATCTTCCGTTCAAAACTGGAAAGAAGCTTTCTGAGAAACTGCTCTGTGTTCTGTTATTTCATCTCACAGAGTTACATCTTTCCCTTCAAGAAGCCTTTCGGTAAGGCTGTTCTTGTGGCATTGGCAAAGGGATATTTGGAAACCCATAGAGGTCTATGGTGAAAAAGGAAATATCTTCCGTTCAAAACTGGAAAGAAGCTTTCTGAGAAACTGCTCTGTGTTCTGTTAATTCATCTCACAGAGTTACATCTTTCCCTTCAAGAAGCCTTTCGCTAAGGCTGTTCTTGTGGAATTGGCAAAGGGATATTTGGAAGCCCATAGAGGGCTATGGTGAAAAAGGAATTATCTTCCGTTCAAAACTGGAAAGAAGCTTTCTGAGAAACTGCTCTGTGTTCTGTTAATTCATCTCACAGAGTTACATCTTTCCCTTCAAGAAGCCTTTCGCTAAGGCTGTTCTTGTGGAATTGGCAATGGGATATTTGGAAGCCCATAGAGGGCTATGGTGAAAAAGGAAATATCTTCCGTTCAAAACTGGAAAGAAGATTTCTGAGAAACTGCTCTGTGTTCTGTTAATTCATCTCACAGAGTTACATCTTTCCCTTCAAGAAGGCTTTCGCTAAGGCTGTTCTTGTGGAATTGGCAAAGGGATATTTGGTAGCCCATAGAGGGCTATGGTGAAAAGGAAATATCTTCCGTTCAAAACTGGAAAGAAGCTTTCTGGAAACTGCTCTGTGTTCTGTTAATTCATCTCACAGAGTTACATCTTTCCCTTCAACAAGCCTTTCGCTAAGGCTGTTCTTGTGGAATTGGCAATGGGATATTTGGAAGCCCATAGAGGGCTATGGTGAAAAAGGAAATATCTTCCGTTCAAAACTGGAAAGAAGATTTCTGAGAAACTGCTCTGTGTTCTGTTAATTCATCTCACAGAGTTACATCTTTCCCTTCAAGAAGCCTTTCACTAAGGCTGTTCTTGTGGAATTGGCAAAGGGATATTTGGAAGCCCGTAGAGGGCTATGGTGAAAAAGGGAATATCTTCCGTTCAAAACTGGAAAGAAGCTTTCTGAGAAACTGCTCTGTGTTCTGTTAATTCATCTCACAGAGTTACATCTTTCCCTTCAAGAAGCCTTTGGCTAAGGCTGGTCTTGTGGAATTGGCAAAGGGATATTTGGAAGCCCATAGAGGGCTAGGGTGAAAAAGGAAATATCTTCCGTTCAAAACTGGAAAGAAGCTTTCTGAGAAACTGCTCTGTGTTCTGTTAATTCATCTCACAGAGTTACATCTTTCCCTTCAAGAAGCCTTTCGCTAAGGCTGTTCTTGTGGAATTGGCAAAGGGATATTTGGAAGCCCATAGAGGGCTACGGTGAAAAAGGAAATATCTTCGGTTCAAAACTGGAAAGAAGCTTTCTGAGAAACTGCTCTGTGTTCTGTTAATTCATCTCACACAGTTACATCTTTCGCTTCAAGAAGCCTTTCGTTAAGGCTGTTCTTGTGGAATTGGCAAAGGGATATTTGGAAGCCCATAGAGGGCTATGGTGAAAAAGGGAATATCTTCCGTTCAAAACTGGAAAGAAGCTTTCTGACAAACTGCTCTGTGTTCTGTTAATTCATCTCACAGAGTTACATCTTTCCCTTCAAGAAGCCTTTCGCTAAGGCTGTTCTTGTGGAATTGGCAAAGGGATATTTGGAAGCCCATAGAGGGCTATGGTGAAACAGGAAATATCTTCCGTTCAAAACTGGAAAGAAGCTTTCTGAGAAACTGCTCTGTGTTCTGTTAATTCATCTCACAGAGTTACATCTTTCCCTTCAAGAAGCCTTTCGCTAAGGCTGTTCTTTTGGAATAGGCAAAGGGATATTTGGAAGCCCATAGAGGGCTATGGTGAAAAAGGGAATATCTTCCGTTCAAAACTGGAAAGAAGCTTTCTGAGAAACTGCTCTGTGTTCTGTTAATTCATCTCACAGAGTTACATCTTTCCATTCAAGAAGCCTTTCGCTAAGGCTGTTCTTGTGGAATTGGCAAAGGGATATTTGGAAGCCCATAGAGGGCTATGGTGAAAAAGGAAATCTCTTCCGTTCAAAACTGGAAAGAAGCTTTCTGAGAAACTGCTCTGTGTTCTGTTAATTCATCTCACAGAGTTACATCTTTCCCTTCAAGAAGCCTTTCGCTAAGGCTGTTCTTGTGGAATTGGCAAAGGGATATTTGGAAGCCCATAGAGGGCTATGGTGAAAAAGGGAATATCTTCCGTTCAAAACTGGAAAGAAGCTTTCTGAGAAACTGCTCTGTGTTCTGTTAATTCATCTCACAGAGTTACATCTTTCCCTTCAAGAAGCCTTTCGCTAAGGCTGTTCTTGTGGAATTGGCAAAGGGATATTTGGAAGCCCATAGAGGGCTATGGTGAAAAAGGGAATATCTTCCGTTCAAAACTGGAAAGAAGCTTTCTGAGAAACTGCTCTGTGTTCTGTTAATTCATCTCACAGAGTTACATCTTTCCCTTCAAGAAGCCTTTCGCTAAGGCTGTTCTTGTGGAATTGGCAAAGGGATATTTGGAAGCCCATAGAGGGCTATGTTGAAAAAGGAAATATCTTCCGTTCAAAACTGGAAAGAAGCTTTCTGAGAAACTGCTCTGTGTTCTGTTAATTCATCTCACAGAGTTACATCTTTCCCTTCAAGAAGCCTTTCGCTAAGGCTGTTCTTGTGGAATTGGCAAAGGGATATTTGGAAGCCCATAGAGGGCTATGGTGAAAAAGGGAATATCTTCCGTCCAAAACTGGAAAGAAGGTTTCTGAGAAACTGCTCTGTGTTCTGTTAATTCATCTCAGAGTTACATCTTTCCCTTCAAGAAGCCTTTCGCTAAGGCTGTTCTTGTGGAATTGGCAAAGGGATATTTGGAAGCCCATAGAGGGCTATGGTGAAAAAGGAAATATCTTCCGTTCAAAACTGGAAAGAAGCTTTCTGAGAAACTGCTCTGTGTTCTGTTAATTCATCTCACAGAGTTACATCTTTCCCTTCAAGAAGCCTTTCGCTAAGGCTGTTCTTGTGGAATTGGCAAAGGGATATTTGGAAGCCCATAGAGGGCTATGGTGAAAAAGGGAATATCTTCCTTTCAAAACTGGAAAGAAGCTTTCTGAGAAACTGCTCTGTGTTCTGTTAATTCATCTCACCGAGTTTCATCTTTCCCTTCAAGAAGCCTTTCGCTAAGGCTGTTCTTGTGGAATTGGCAAAGGGATATTTGGAAGCCCATAGAGGGCTATGGTGAAAAAGGAAATATCTTCCGTTCAAAACTGGAAAGAAGCTTTCTGAGAAACTGCTCTGTGTTCTGTTAATTCATCTCACAGAGTTACATCTTTCCCTTCAAGAAGCCTTTCGCTAAGGCTGTTCTTGTGGAATTGGCAAAGGGATATTTGGAAGCCCATAGAGGGCTATGGTGAAAAAGGGAATATCTTCCGTTGAAAACTGGAAAGAAGCTTTCTGAGAAACTGCTCTGTGTTCTCTTAATTCATCTCACAGAGTTACATCTTTACCTTCAAGAAGCCTTTCCCTAAGGCTGTTCTTGTGGAATTGGCAAAGGGATATTTGGAAGCCCATAGAGGGCTATGGTGAAAAAGGGAATATCTTCCGTTCAAAACAGGAAAGAAGCTTTCTGAGAAACTGCTCTGTGTTCTGTTAATTCATCTCACAGAGTTACATCTTTCCCTTCAAGAAGACCTTCGCTAAGGCTGTTCTTGTGGAATTGGCAAAGGGATATTTGGAAGCCCATAGAGGGCTATGGTGAAAATGGAAATATCTTCCGTTCAAAACTGGAAAGAAGCTTTCTGAGAAACTGCTCTGTGTTCGGTTAATTCATCTCACAGAGTTACATCTTTCCCTTCCAGAAGCCTTTCGCTAAGGCTGTTCTTGTGGAATTGGCAAAGGGATATTTGGAAGCCCATAGAGGGCTATGGTGAAAAAGGAAATATCTTCCCTTCAAAACTGGAAGGAAGCTTTCTGAGAAACTGCTCTGTGTTCTGTTAATTCATCTCACAGAGTTACATCTTTCCCTTCAAGAAGCCTTTCGCTAAGGCTGTTCTTGTGGAATTGGCAAAGGGATATTTGGAAGCCCATAGAGGGCTATGGTGAAGAAGGGAATATCTTCCGTTCAAAACTGGAAAGAAGCTTTCTGAGAAACTGCTCTGTGTTCTGTTAATTCATCTCACAGCGTTACATCTTTCCCTTCAAGAAGCCTTTCGCTAAGGCTGTTCTTGTGGATTTGGCAAAGGGATATTTGGAAGCCCATAGAGGGCTATGGTGAAATAGGGAATATCTTCCGTTCAAAACTGGAAAGAAGCTTTCTGAGAAACTGCTCTGTGTTCTGTTAATTCATCTCACAGAGTTACATCTTTCCCTTCAAGAAGCCTTTCGCTAAGGCTGTTCTTGTGGAATTGGCAAAGGGATATTTGGAAGCCCATAGAGGGCTATGGTGAAAAAGGAAATATCTTCCGTTCAAAACTGGAAAGAAGCTTTCTGAGAAACTGCTCTGTGTTCTGTTAATTCATCTCACAGAGTTACATCTTTCCCTTCAAGAAGCCTTTCGCTAAGGCTGTTCTTGTGGAATTGGCAAAGGGATATTTGGAAGCCCATAGAGGGCTATGGTGAAAAAGGAATTATCTTCCGTTCAAAACTGGAAAGAAGCTTTCTGAGAAACTGCTCTGTGTTCTGTTAATTCATCTCACAGAGTTACATCTTTCCCTTCAAGAAGCCTTTCGCTAAGGCTGTTCTTGTGGAATTGGCAAAGGGATATTTGGAAGCCCATAGAGGGCTATGGTGAAAAAGGAAATATCTTCCGTTCAAAACTGGAAAGAAGCTTTCTGAGAAACTGCTCTGTGTTCTGTTAATTCATCTCACAGAGTTACATCTTTCCCTTCAAGAAGCCTTTCGCTAAGGCTGTTCTTGTGGAATTGGCAAAGGGATATTTGGAAGCTCATAGAGGGCTATGGTGAAGAAGGGAATATCTTCCGTTCAAAACTGGAAAGAAGCTTTCTGAGAAACTGCTCTGTGTTCTGTTAATTCATCTCACAGAGTTACATCTTTCCCTTCAAGAAGCCTTTCGCTAAGGCTGTTCTTGTGGAATTGGCAAAGGGATATTTGGAAACCCATAGAGGGCTATGGTGAAAAAGGGAATATCTTCCGTTCAAACCTGGAAAGAAGCTTTCTGAGAAACTGCTCTGTGTTCTGTTAATTCATCTCACAGAGTTACATCTTCCCTTCAAGAAGCCTTTCGCTAAGGCTGTTCTTGTGGAATTGGCAAAGGGATATTTGGAAGCCCATAGAGGGCTATGGTGAAAAAGGAATTATATTCCGTTCAAAACTGGAAAGAAGCTTTCTGAGAAACTGCTCTGTGTTCTGTTAATTCATCTCACAGAGTTACATCTTTCCCTTCAAGAAGCCTTTCCTTAAGGCTGTTCCTGTGGAATTGGCAAAGGGATATTTGGAAGCCCATAGAGGGCTATGGTGAAAAAGGAAATATCTTCCGTTCAAAACTGGAAAGAAGCTTTCTGAGAAACTGCTCTGTGTTCTGTTAATTCATCTCACAGAGTTACATCTTTCCCTTCAAGAAGCCTTTCGCTAAGGCTGTTCTTGTGGAATTGGCAAAGGGATATTTGGAAGCCCATAGAGGGCTATGGTGAAGAAGGGAATATCTTCCGTTCAAAACTGGAAAGAAGCTTTCTGAGAAACTGCTCTGTGTTCTGTTAATTCATCTCACAGAGTTACATCTTTCCCTTCAAGAAGCCTTTCGCTAAGGCTGTTCTTGTGGAATTGGCAAAGGGATATTTGGAAGCCCATAGAGGGCTATGGTGAAAAAGGAAATATCTTCCGTTCAAAACTGGAAAGAAGCTTTCTGAGAAACTGCTCTGTGTTCTGTTAATTCATCTCACAGAGTTACATCTTTCCCTTCAAGAAGCCTTTCGCTAAGGCTGTTCTTGTGGAATTGGCAAAGGGATATTTGGAAGCCCATAGAGGGCTATGGTGAAAAAGGAAATATTTTCCTTTCAAAACTGGAAAGAAGCTTTCTGAGAAACTTCTCTGTGTTCTGTTAATTCATCTCACAGAGTTACATCTTTCCCTTCAAGAAGCCTTTCGCTAAGGCTGTTCTTGTGGAATTGGCAAAGGGATATTGGGAAGCCCATAGAGGGCTATGGTGGAAAAGGAAATATCTTCCGTTCAAAACTGGAATGAAGCTTTCTGAGAAACTGCTCTGTGTTCTGTTAATTCATCTCACAGAGTTACATCTTTCCCTTCAAGAAGCCTTTCGCTAAGGCTGTTCTTGTGGAATTGGCAAAGGGATATTTGGAAGCCCATAGAGGGCTATGGTGAAAAAGGAAATATCTTCCGTTCAAAACTGGAAAGAAGCTTTCTGAGAAACTGCTCTGTGTTCTGTTAATTCATCTCACAGAGTTACATCTTTCCCTTCAAGAAGACTTTCGCTAAGGCTGTTCTTGTGGAATTGGCAAAGGGATATTTGGAAGCCCATAGAGGTCTATGGTGAAAAAGGAAATATCTTCCGTTCAAAACTGGCAAGAAGCTTTCTGAGAAACTGCTCTGTGTTTTGTTAATTCATCTCACAGAGTTACATCTTTCCCTTCAAGAAGCCTTTCGCTAAGGCTGTTCTTGTGGAATTGGCAAAGGGATATTTGGAAGCCCATAGAGGGCTATGGTGAAAAAGGGAATATCTTCCGTTCAAAACTGGAAAGAAGCTTTCTGAGAAACTGCTCTGTGTTCTGTTAATTCATCTCACAGAGTTACATCTTTCCCTTCAAGAAGCCTTTCGCTAAGGCTGTTCTTGTGGAATTGGCAAAGGGATATTTGGAAGCCCATAGAGGGCTATGGTAAAAAAGGAAATATCTTCCGTTCAAAACTGGAAAGAAGCTTTCTGAGAAACTGCTCTGTGTTCTGTTAATTCATCTCACAGAGTTACATCTTTCCCTTCAAGAAGCCTTTCACTAAGGCTGTTCTTGTGGAATTGGCAAAGGGATATTTGGAAGCCCATAGAGGGCTATGGTGAAAAAGGAATTATCTTCCGTTCAAAACTGGAAAGAAGCTTTCTGAGAAACTGCTCTGTGTTCTGTTAATTCATCTCACAGAGTTACATCTTTCCCTTCAAGAAGCCTTTCGCTAAGGCTGTTCTTGTGGAATTGGCAAAGGGATATTTGGAAGCCCATAGAGGGCTATGGTGAAAAAGGAAATATCTTCCGTTCAAAACTGGAAAGAAGCTTTCTGAGAAACTGCTCTGTGTTCTGTTAATTCATCTCACAGAGTTACATCTTTCCCTTCAAGAAGCCTTTCGCTAAGGCTGTTCTTGTGGAATTGGCAAAGGGATATTTGGAAGCCCATAGAGGGCTATGGTGAAAAAGGAAATATCTTCCGTTCAAAACTGGAAAGAAGCTTTCTGAGAAAATGCTCTGTGTTCTGTTAATTCATCTCAAAGAGTTACATCTTTCCCTTCAAGAAGCCTTTCGCTAAGGCTGTTCTTGTGGAATTGGCAAAGGGATATTTGGAAGCTCATAGAGGGCTATGGTGAAGAAGGGAATATCTTCCGTTCAAAACTGGAAAGAAGCTTTCTGAGAAACTGCTCTGTGTTCTGTTAATTCATCTCACAGAGTTACATCTTTCCCTTCAAGAAGCCTTTCGCTAAGGCTGTTCTTGTGGAATTGGCAAAGGGATATTTGGAAACCCATAGAGGGCTATGGTGAAAAAGGGAATATCTTCCGTTCAAACCTGGAAAGAAGCTTTCTGAGAAACTGCTCTGTGTTCTGTTAATTCATCTCACAGAGTTACATCTTCCCTTCAAGAAGCCTTTCGCTAAGGCTGTTCTTGTGGAATTGGCAAAGGGATATTTGGAAGCCCATAGAGGGCTATGGTGAAAAAGGAAATATATTCCGTTCAAAACTGGAAAGAAGCTTTCTGAGAAACTGCTCTGTGTTCTGTTAATTCATCTCACAGAGTTACATCTTTCCCTTCAAGAAGCCTTTCCTTAAGGCTGTTCCTGTGGAATTGGCAAAGGGATATTTGGAAGCCCATAGAGGGCTATGGTGAAAAAGGAAATATCTTCCGTTCAAAACTGGAAAGAAGCTTTCTGAGAAACTGCTCTGTGTTCTGTTAATTCATCTCACAGAGTTACATCTTTCCCTTCAAGAAGCCTTTCGCTAAGGCTGTTCTTGTGGAATTGGCAAAGGGATATTTGGAAGCCCATAGAGGGCTATGGTGAAGAAGGGAATATCTTCCGTTCAAAACTGGAAAGAAGCTTTCTGAGAAACTGCTCTGTGTTCTGTTAATTCATCTCACAGAGTTACATCTTTCCCTTCAAGAAGCCTTTCGCTAAGGCTGTTCTTGTGGAATTGGCAAAGGGATATTTGGAAGCCCATAGAGGGCTATGGTGAAAAAGGAAATATCTTCCGTTCAAAACTGGAAAGAAGCTTTCTGAGAAACTGCTCTGTGTTCTGTTAATTCATCTCACAGAGTTACATCTTTCCCTTCAAGAAGCCTTTCGCTAAGGCTGTTCTTGTGGAATTGGCAAAGGGATATTTGGAAGCCCATAGAGGGCTATGGTGAAAAAGGAAATATTTTCCTTTCAAAACTGGAAAGAAGCTTTCTGAGAAACTGCTCTGTGTTCTGTTAATTCATCTCACAGAGTTACATCTTTCCCTTCAAGAAGCCTTTCCCTAAGGCTGTTCTTGTGGAATTGGCAAAGGGATATTGGGAAGCCCATAGAGGGCTATGGTGAAAAAGGAAATATCTTCCGTTCAAAACTGGAATGAAGCTTTCTGAGAAACTGCTCTGTGTTCTGTTAATTCATCTCACAGAGTTACATCTTTCCCTTCAAGAAGCCTTTCGCTAAGGCTGTTCTTGTGGAATTGGCAAAGGGATATTTGGAAGCCCATAGAGTGCTATGGTGAAAAAGGAAATATCTTCCGTTCAAAACTGGAAAGAAGCTTTCTGAGAAACTGCTCTGTGTTCTGTTAATTCATCTCACAGAGTTACATCTTTCCCTTCAAGAAGACTTTCGCTAAGGCTGTTCTTGTGGAATTGGCAAAGGGATATTTGGAAGCCCATAGAGGTCTATGGTGAAAAAGGAAATATCTTCCGTTCAAAACCGGCAAGAAGCTTTCTGAGAAACTGCTCTGTGTTTTGTTAATTCATCTCACAGAGTTACATCTTTCCCTTCAAGAAGCCTTTCGCTAAGGCTGTTCTTGTGGAATTGGCAAAGGGATATTTGGAAGCCCATAGAGGGCTATGGTGAAAAAGGGAATATCTTCCGTTCAAAACTGGAAAGAAGCTTTCTGAGAAACTGCTCTGTGTTCTGTTAATTCATCTCACAGAGTTACATCTTTCCCTTCAAGAAGCCTTTCGCTAAGGCTGTTCTTGTGGAATTGGCAAAGGGATATTTGGAAGCCCATAGAGGGCTATGGTAAAAAAGGAAATATCTTCCGTTCAAAACTGGAAAGAAGCTTTCTGAGAAACTGCTCTGTGTTCTGTTAATTCATCTCACAGAGTTACATCTTTCCCTTCAAGAAGCCTTTCGCTAAGGCTGTTCTTGTGGAATTGGCAAAGGGATATTTGGAAGCCCATAGAGGGCTATGGTGTAAAAGGGAATATCTTCCGTTCAAAACTGGAAAGAAGCTTTCTGAGAAACTGCTCTGTGTTCTGTTAATTCATCTCACAGAGTTACATCTTTCCCTACAAGAAGACTTTCGCTAAGGCTGTTCTTGTGGAATTGGCAAAGGGATATTTGGAAGCCCATAGAGGGCTATGGTGAAAATGGAAATATCTTCCGTTCAAAACTGGAAAGAAGCTTTCTGAGAAACTGCTCTGTGTTCTGTTAATTCATCTCACAGAGTTACATCTTTCCCTTCAAGAAGCCTTTCGCTAAGGCTGTTCTTGTGGAATTGGCAAAGTGATATTTGGAAGCCCATAGAGGGCTATGGTGAAAAAGGAAATATCTTCCGTTCAAAACTGGAAAGAAGCTTTCTGAGAAACTGCTCTGTGTTCTGTTAATTCATCTCACAGAGTTACATCTTTTCCTTCAAGAAGCCTTTCGCTAAGGCTGTTCTTGTGGAATTGGCAAAGGGATATTTGGAAGCCCATAGAGGGCTATGGTGAAAAAGGGAATATCTTCCGTTCAAAACTGGAAAGAAGCTTTCTGAGAAACTGCTCTGTGTTCTGTTAATTCATCTCAGAGTTACATCTTTCCCTTCAAGAAGCCTTTCGCTAAGGCTGTTCTTGTGGAATTGGCAAAGGGATATTTGGAAGCCCATAGAGGGCTATGGTGAAAAAGGAAATATCTTCCGTTCAAAACTGGAAAGAAGCTTTCTGAGAAACTGCTCTGTGTTCTGTTAATTCATCTCACAGAGTTACATCTTTCCCTACAAGAAGACTTTCGCTAAGGCTGTTCTTGTGGAATTGGCAAAGGGATATTTGGAAGCCCATAGAGGGCTATGGTGAAAATGGAAATATCTTCCGTTCAAAACTGGAAAGAAGCTTTCTGAGAAACTGCTCTGTGTTCTGTTAATTCATCTCACAGAGTTACATCTTTCCCTTCAAGAAGCCTTTCGCTAAGGCTGTTCTTGTGGAATTGGCAAAGTGATATTTGGAAGCCCATAGAGGGCTATGGTGAAAAAGGAAATATCTTCCGTTCAAAACTGGAAAGAAGCTTTCTGAGAAACTGCTCTGTGTTCTGTTAATTCATCTCACAGAGTTACATCTTTTCCTTCAAGAAGCCTTTCGCTAAGGCTGTTCTTGTGGAATTGGCAAAGGGATATTTGGAAGCCCATAGAGGGCTATGGTGAAAAAGGGAATATCTTCCGTTCAAAACTGGAAAGAAGCTTTCTGAGAAACTGCTCTGTGTTCTGTTAATTCATCTCAGAGTTACATCTTTCCCTTCAAGAAGCCTTTCGCTAAGGCTGTTCTTGTGGAATTGGCAAAGGGATATTTGGAAGCCCATAGAGGGCTATGGTGAAAAAGGAAATATCTTCCGTTCAAAACTGGAAAGAAGCTTTCTGAGAAACTGCTCTGTGTTCTGTTAATTCATCTCACAGAGTTACATCTTTCCCTCCAAGAAGACTTTCGCTAAGGTTGTTCTTGTGGAATTGGCAAAGGGATATTTGGAAGCCCATAGAGGGCTATGGTGAAAAAGGAAATATATTCCGTTCAAAACTGGAAAGAAGCTTTCTGAGAAACTGCTCTGTGTTCTGTTAATTCATCTCACAGAGTTACATCTTTCTCTTCAAGAAGCCTTTCGCTAAGGCTGTTCTTGTGGAATTGGCAAAGGGATATTTGGAAGCCCATAGAGGGCTATGGTGAAAAAGGAAATATGTTCCGTTCAAAACTGGAAAGAAGCTTTCTGAGAAACTGCTCTGTGTTCTGTTAATTCATCTCACAGAGTTACATCTTTCACTTCAAGAAGCCTTTCGCTAAGGCTGTTCTTGTGGAATTGGCAAAGGGATATATGGAAGCCCATAGAGGGCTATGGTGACGAAGGGAATAGCTTCCGTTCAAAACTGGAAAGAAGGTTTCTGAGAAACTGCTCTGTGTTCTGTTAATTCATCTCACAGAGTTACGTCTTTCCCTTCAAGAAGCCTTTCGCTAAGGCTGTTCTTGTGGAATTGGCAAAGGGATATTTGGAAGCCCATAGAGGGCTATGGTGAAAAAGGAAATATGTTCCGTTCAAAACTGGAAAGAAGCTTTTTGAGAAACTGCTCTGTGTTCTGTTAATTCATCTCACAGAGTTACATCTTTCACTTCAAGAAGCCTTTCGCTAAGGCTGTTCTTGTGGAATTGTCAAAGGGATATTTGGAAGCCCTTAGAGGGCTATGGTGAAAAAGGAAATATCTTCCGTTCAAAACTGGAAAGAAGCTTTCTGAGAAACTGCTCTGTGTTCTGTTAATTCATCTCACAGAGTTACATCTTTCCCTTCAAGAAGCCTTTCGTTAAGGCTGTTCTTGTGGAATTGGCAAAGGGATATTTGGAAGCCCATAGAGGGCTATGGTGAAAAAGGGAATATCTTCCGTTCAAAACTGGAAAGAAGCTTTCTGAGAAACTGCTCTGTGTTCTGTTAATTCATCTCACAGAGTTACATCTTTCCCTTCAAGAAGCCTTTCGCTAAGGCTGTTCTTGTGGAATTGGCAAAGGGATATTTGGAAGTCCATAGAGGGCTATGGTGAAAAAGGAAATCTCTTCCGTTCAAAACTGGAAAGAAGCTTTCTGAGAAACTGCTCTGTGTTCTGTTAATTCATCTCACAGAGTTACATCTTTCCCTTCAAGAAGCCTTTCGCTAAGGCTGTTCTTGTGGAATTGGCAAAGGGATATTTGGAAGCCCATAGAGGGCTATGGTGAAAAAGGGAATATCTTCCGTTCAAAACTGGAAAGAAGCTTTCTGAGAAACTGCTCTGTGTTCTGTTAATTCATCTCACAGAGTTACATCTTTCCCTTCAAGAAGCCTTTCGCTAAGGCTGTTCTTGTGGAATTGGCAAAGGGATATTTGGAAGCCCATAGAGGGCTATGGTGAAAAAGGGAATATCTTCCGTTCAAAACTGGAAAGAAGCTTTCTGAGAAACTGCTCTGTGTTCTGTTAATTCATCTCACAGAGTTACATCTTTCCCTTCAAGAAGCCTTTCGCTAAGGCTGTTCTTGTGGAATTGGCAAAGGGATATTTGGAAGCCCATAGAGGGCTATGTTGAAAAAGGAAATATCTTCCGTTCAAAACTGGAAAGAAGCTTTCTGAGAAACTGCTCTGTGTTCTGTTAATTCATCTCACAGAGTTACATCTTTCCCTTCAAGAAGCCTTTCGCTAAGGCTGTTCTTGTGGAATTGGCAAAGGGATATTTGGAAGCCCATAGAGGGCTATGGTGAAAAAGGGAATATCTTCCGTCCAAAACTGGAAAGAAGGTTTCTGAGAAACTGCTCTGTGTTCTGTTAATTCATCTCAGAGTTACATCTTTCCCTTCAAGAAGCCTTTCGCTAAGGCTGTTCTTGTGGAATTGGCAAAGGGATATTTGGAAGCCCATAGAGGGCTATGGTGAAAAAGGAAATATCTTCCGTTCAAAACTGGAAAGAAGCTTTCTGAGAAACTGCTCTGTGTTCTGTTAATTCATCTCACAGAGTTACATCTTTCCCTTCAAGAAGCCTTTCGCTAAGGCTGTTCTTGTGGAATTGGCAAAGGGATATTTGGAAGCCCATAGAGGGCTATGGTGAAAAAGGGAATATCTTCCTTTCAAAACTGGAAAGAAGCTTTCTGAGAAACTGCTCTGTGTTCTGTTAATTCATCTCACCGAGTTTCATCTTTCCCTTCAAGAAGCCTTTCGCTAAGGCTGTTCTTGTGGAATTGGCAAAGGGATATTTGGAAGCCCATAGAGGGCTATGGTGAAAAAGGAAATATCTTCCGTTCAAAACTGGAAAGAAGCTTTCTGAGAAACTGCTCTGTGTTCTGTTAATTCATCTCACAGAGTTACATCTTTCCCTTCAAGAAGCCTTTCGCTAAGGCTGTTCTTGTGGAATTGGCAAAGGGATATTTGGAAGCCCATAGAGGGCTATGGTGAAAAAGGGAATATCTTCCGTTGAAAACTGGAAAGAAGCTTTCTGAGAAACTGCTCTGTGTTCTCTTAATTCATCTCACAGAGTTACATCTTTACCTTCAAGAAGCCTTTCCCTAAGGCTGTTCTTGTGGAATTGGCAAA
Source organism: Chlorocebus sabaeus (assembly GCF_047675955.1). Taxonomy (NCBI): domain Eukaryota; kingdom Metazoa; phylum Chordata; class Mammalia; order Primates; family Cercopithecidae; genus Chlorocebus; species Chlorocebus sabaeus. The sequence continues at coordinate 341,509 of NW_027327601.1, forward strand.
GGGATATTTGGAAGCCCATAGAGGGCTATGGTGAAAAAGGGAATATCTTCCGTTCAAAACAGGAAAGAAGCTTTCTGAGAAACTGCTCTGTGTTCTGTTAATTCATCTCACAGAGTTACATCTTTCCCTTCAAGAAGACCTTCGCTAAGGCTGTTCTTGTGGAATTGGCAAAGGGATATTTGGAAGCCCATAGAGGGCTATGGTGAAAATGGAAATATCTTCCGTTCAAAACTGGAAAGAAGCTTTCTGAGAAACTGCTCTGTGTTCGGTTAATTCATCTCACAGAGTTACATCTTTCCCTTCCAGAAGCCTTTCGCTAAGGCTGTTCTTGTGGAATTGGCAAAGGGATATTTGGAAGCCCATAGAGGGCTATGGTGAAAAAGGAAATATCTTCCCTTCAAAACTGGAAGGAAGCTTTCTGAGAAACTGCTCTGTGTTCTGTTAATTCATCTCACAGAGTTACATCTTTCCCTTCAAGAAGCCTTTCGCTAAGGCTGTTCTTGTGGAATTGGCAAAGGGATATTTGGAAGCCCATAGAGGGCTATGGTGAAGAAGGGAATATCTTCCGTTCAAAACTGGAAAGAAGCTTTCTGAGAAACTGCTCTGTGTTCTGTTAATTCATCTCACAGCGTTACATCTTTCCCTTCAAGAAGCCTTTCGCTAAGGCTGTTCTTGTGGATTTGGCAAAGGGATATTTGGAAGCCCATAGAGGGCTATGGTGAAATAGGGAATATCTTCCGTTCAAAACTGGAAAGAAGCTTTCTGAGAAACTGCTCTGTGTTCTGTTAATTCATCTCACAGAGTTACATCTTTCCCTTCAAGAAGCCTTTCGCTAAGGCTGTTCTTGTGGAATTGGCAAAGGGATATTTGGAAGCCCATAGAGGGCTATGGTGAAAAAGGAAATATCTTCCGTTCAAAACTGGAAAGAAGCTTTCTGAGAAACTGCTCTGTGTTCTGTTAATTCATCTCACAGAGTTACATCTTTCCCTTCAAGAAGCCTTTCGCTAAGGCTGTTCTTGTGGAATTGGCAAAGGGATATTTGGAAGCCCATAGAGGGCTATGGTGAAAAAGGAATTATCTTCCGTTCAAAACTGGAAAGAAGCTTTCTGAGAAACTGCTCTGTGTTCTGTTAATTCATCTCACAGAGTTACATCTTTCCCTTCAAGAAGCCTTTCGCTAAGGCTGTTCTTGTGGAATTGGCAAAGGGATATTTGGAAGCCCATAGAGGGCTATGGTGAAAAAGGAAATATCTTCCGTTCAAAACTGGAAAGAAGCTTTCTGAGAAACTGCTCTGTGTTCTGTTAATTCATCTCACAGAGTTACATCTTTCCCTTCAAGAAGCCTTTCGCTAAGGCTGTTCTTGTGGAATTGGCAAAGGGATATTTGGAAGCTCATAGAGGGCTATGGTGAAGAAGGGAATATCTTCCGTTCAAAACTGGAAAGAAGCTTTCTGAGAAACTGCTCTGTGTTCTGTTAATTCATCTCACAGAGTTACATCTTTCCCTTCAAGAAGCCTTTCGCTAAGGCTGTTCTTGTGGAATTGGCAAAGGGATATTTGGAAACCCATAGAGGGCTATGGTGAAAAAGGGAATATCTTCCGTTCAAACCTGGAAAGAAGCTTTCTGAGAAACTGCTCTGTGTTCTGTTAATTCATCTCACAGAGTTACATCTTCCCTTCAAGAAGCCTTTCGCTAAGGCTGTTCTTGTGGAATTGGCAAAGGGATATTTGGAAGCCCATAGAGGGCTATGGTGAAAAAGGAATTATATTCCGTTCAAAACTGGAAAGAAGCTTTCTGAGAAACTGCTCTGTGTTCTGTTAATTCATCTCACAGAGTTACATCTTTCCCTTCAAGAAGCCTTTCCTTAAGGCTGTTCCTGTGGAATTGGCAAAGGGATATTTGGAAGCCCATAGAGGCTATGGTGAAAAAGGAAATATCTTCCGTTCAAAACTGGAAAGAAGCTTTCTGAGAAACTGCTCTGTGTTCTGTTAATTCATCTCACAGAGTTACATCTTTCCCTTCAAGAAGCCTTTCGCTAAGGCTGTTCTTGTGGAATTGGCAAAGGGATATTTGGAAGCCCATAGAGGGCTATGGTGAAGAAGGGAATATCTTCCGTTCAAAACTGGAAAGAAGCTTTCTGAGAAACTGCTCTGTGTTCTGTTAATTCATCTCACAGAGTTACATCTTTCCCTTCAAGAAGCCTTTCGCTAAGGCTGTTCTTGTGGAATTGGCAAAGGGATATTTGGAAGCCCATAGAGGGCTATGGTGAAAAAGGAAATATCTTCCGTTCAAAACTGGAAAGAAGCTTTCTGAGAAACTGCTCTGTGTTCTGTTAATTCATCTCACAGAGTTACATCTTTCCCTTCAAGAAGCCTTTCGCTAAGGCTGTTCTTGTGGAATTGGCAAAGGGATATTTGGAAGCCCATAGAGGGCTATGGTGAAAAAGGAAATATTTTCCTTTCAAAACTGGAAAGAAGCTTTCTGAGAAACTTCTCTGTGTTCTGTTAATTCATCTCACAGAGTTACATCTTTCCCTTCAAGAAGCCTTTCGCTAAGGCTGTTCTTGTGGAATTGGCAAAGGGATATTGGGAAGCCCATAGAGGGCTATGGTGGAAAAGGAAATATCTTCCGTTCAAAACTGGAATGAAGCTTTCTGAGAAACTGCTCTGTGTTCTGTTAATTCATCTCACAGAGTTACATCTTTCCCTTCAAGAAGCCTTTCGCTAAGGCTGTTCTTGTGGAATTGGCAAAGGGATATTTGGAAGCCCATAGAGGGCTATGGTGAAAAAGGAAATATCTTCCGTTCAAAACTGGAAAGAAGCTTTCTGAGAAACTGCTCTGTGTTCTGTTAATTCATCTCACAGAGTTACATCTTTCCCTTCAAGAAGCCTTTCGCTAAGGCTGTTCTTGTGGAATTGGCAAAGGGATATTTGGAAGCCCATAGAGGGCTATGGTGAAAAAGGAAATATCTTCCGTTCAAAACTGGAAAGAAGCTTTCTGAGAAACTGCTCTGTGTTCTGTTAATTCATCTCACAGAGTTACATCTTTCCCTTCAAGAAGCCTTTCGCTAAGGCTGTTCTTGTGGAATTGGCAAAGGGATATTTGGAAGCCCATAGAGGGCTATGGTGAAAAAGGAATTATCTTCCGTTCAAAACTGGAAAGAAGCTTTCTGAGAAACTGCTCTGTGTTCTGTTAATTCATCTCACAGAGTTACATCTTTCCCTTCAAGAAGCCTTTCGCTAAGGCTGTTCTTGTGGAATTGGCAAAGGGATATTTGGAAGCCCATAGAGGGCTATGGTGAAAAAGGAAATATCTTCCGTTCAAAACTGGAAAGAAGCTTTCTGAGAAACTGCTCTGTGTTCTGTTAATTCATCTCACAGAGTTACATCTTTCCCTTCAAGAAGCCTTTCGCTAAGGCTGTTCTTGTGGAATTGGCAAAGGGATATTTGGAAGCCCATAGAGGGCTATGGTGAAAAAGGAAATATCTTCCGTTCAAAACTGGAAAGAAGCTTTCTGAGAAAATGCTCTGTGTTCTGTTAATTCATCTCAAAGAGTTACATCTTTCCCTTCAAGAAGCCTTTCGCTAAGGCTGTTCTTGTGGAATTGGCAAAGGGATATTTGGAAGCTCATAGAGGGCTATGGTGAAGAAGGGAATATCTTCCGTTCAAAACTGGAAAGAAGCTTTCTGAGAAACTGCTCTGTGTTCTGTTAATTCATCTCACAGAGTTACATCTTTCCCTTCAAGAAGCCTTTCGCTAAGGCTGTTCTTGTGGAATTGGCAAAGGGATATTTGGAAACCCATAGAGGGCTATGGTGAAAAAGGGAATATCTTCCGTTCAAACCTGGAAAGAAGCTTTCTGAGAAACTGCTCTGTGTTCTGTTAATTCATCTCACAGAGTTACATCTTCCCTTCAAGAAGCCTTTCGCTAAGGCTGTTCTTGTGGAATTGGCAAAGGGATATTTGGAAGCCCATAGAGGGCTATGGTGAAAAAGGAAATATATTCCGTTCAAAACTGGAAAGAAGCTTTCTGAGAAACTGCTCTGTGTTCTGTTAATTCATCTCACAGAGTTACATCTTTCCCTTCAAGAAGCCTTTCCTTAAGGCTGTTCCTGTGGAATTGGCAAAGGGATATTTGGAAGCCCATAGAGGGCTATGGTGAAAAAGGAAATATCTTCCGTTCAAAACTGGAAAGAAGCTTTCTGAGAAACTGCTCTGTGTTCTGTTAATTCATCTCACAGAGTTACATCTTTCCCTTCAAGAAGCCTTTCGCTAAGGCTGTTCTTGTGGAATTGGCAAAGGGATATTTGGAAGCCCATAGAGGGCTATGGTGAAGAAGGGAATATCTTCCGTTCAAAACTGGAAAGAAGCTTTCTGAGAAACTGCTCTGTGTTCTGTTAATTCATCTCACAGAGTTACATCTTTCCCTTCAAGAAGCCTTTCGCTAAGGCTGTTCTTGTGGAATTGGCAAAGGGATATTTGGAAGCCCATAGAGGGCTATGGTGAAAAAGGAAATATCTTCCGTTCAAAACTGGAAAGAAGCTTTCTGAGAAACTGCTCTGTGTTCTGTTAATTCATCTCACAGAGTTACATCTTTCCCTTCAAGAAGCCTTTCGCTAAGGCTGTTCTTGTGGAATTGGCAAAGGGATATTTGGAAGCCCATAGAGGGCTATGGTGAAAAAGGAAATATTTTCCTTTCAAAACTGGAAAGAAGCTTTCTGAGAAACTGCTCTGTGTTCTGTTAATTCATCTCACAGAGTTACATCTTTCCCTTCAAGAAGCCTTTCCCTAAGGCTGTTCTTGTGGAATTGGCAAAGGGATATTGGGAAGCCCATAGAGGGCTATGGTGAAAAAGGAAATATCTTCCGTTCAAAACTGGAATGAAGCTTTCTGAGAAACTGCTCTGTGTTCTGTTAATTCATCTCACAGAGTTACATCTTTCCCTTCAAGAAGCCTTTCGCTAAGGCTGTTCTTGTGGAATTGGCAAAGGGATATTTGGAAGCCCATAGAGGGCTATGGTGAAAAAGGAAATATCTTCCGTTCAAAACTGGAAAGAAGCTTTCTGAGAAACTGCTCTGTGTTCTGTTAATTCATCTCACAGAGTTACATCTTTCCCTTCAAGAAGACTTTCGCTAAGGCTGTTCTTGTGGAATTGGCAAAGGGATATTTGGAAGCCCATAGAGGTCTATGGTGAAAAAGGAAATATCTTCCGTTCAAAACCGGCAAGAAGCTTTCTGAGAAACTGCTCTGTGTTTTGTTAATTCATCTCACAGAGTTACATCTTTCCCTTCAAGAAGCCTTTCGCTAAGGCTGTTCTTGTGGAATTGGCAAAGGGATATTTGGAAGCCCATAGAGGGCTATGGTGAAAAAGGGAATATCTTCCGTTCAAAACTGGAAAGAAGCTTTCTGAGAAACTGCTCTGTGTTCTGTTAATTCATCTCACAGAGTTACATCTTTCCCTTCAAGAAGCCTTTCGCTAAGGCTGTTCTTGTGGAATTGGCAAAGGGATATTTGGAAGCCCATAGAGGGCTATGGTAAAAAAGGAAATATCTTCCGTTCAAAACTGGAAAGAAGCTTTCTGAGAAACTGCTCTGTGTTCTGTTAATTCATCTCACAGAGTTACATCTTTCCCTTCAAGAAGCCTTTCGCTAAGGCTGTTCTTGTGGAATTGGCAAAGGGATATTTGGAAGCCCATAGAGGGCTATGGTGTAAAAGGGAATATCTTCCGTTCAAAACTGGAAAGAAGCTTTCTGAGAAACTGCTCTGTGTTCTGTTAATTCATCTCACAGAGTTACATCTTTCCCTACAAGAAGACTTTCGCTAAGGCTGTTCTTGTGGAATTGGCAAAGGGATATTTGGAAGCCCATAGAGGGCTATGGTGAAAAAGGGAATATCTTCCGTTCAAAACTGGAAAGAAGCTTTCTGAGAAACTGCTCTGTGTTCTGTTAATTCATCTCACAGAGTTACATCTTTCCCTTCAAGAAGCCTTTCGCTAAGGCTGTTCTTGTGGAATTGGCAAAGGGATATTTGGAAGCCCATAGAGGGCTATGGTAAAAAAGGAAATATCTTCCGTTCAAAACTGGAAAGAAGCTTTCTGAGAAACTGCTCTGTGTTCTGTTAATTCATCTCACAGAGTTACATCTTTCCCTTCAAGAAGCCTTTCACTAAGGCTGTTCTTGTGGAATTGGCAAAGGGATATTTGGAAGCCCATAGAGGGCTATGGTGAAAAAGGAATTATCTTCCGTTCAAAACTGGAAAGAAGCTTTCTGAGAAACTGCTCTGTGTTCTGTTAATTCATCTCACAGAGTTACATCTTTCCCTTCAAGAAGCCTTTCGCTAAGGCTGTTCTTGTGGAATTGGCAAAGGGATATTTGGAAGCCCATAGAGGGCTATGGTGAAAAAGGAAATATCTTCCGTTCAAAACTGGAAAGAAGCTTTCTGAGAAACTGCTCTGTGTTCTGTTAATTCATCTCACAGAGTTACATCTTTCCCTTCAAGAAGCCTTTCGCTAAGGCTGTTCTTGTGGAATTGGCAAAGGGATATTTGGAAGCCCATAGAGGGCTATGGTGAAAAAGGAAATATCTTCCGTTCAAAACTGGAAAGAAGCTTTCTGAGAAAATGCTCTGTGTTCTGTTAATTCATCTCAAAGAGTTACATCTTTCCCTTCAAGAAGCCTTTCGCTAAGGCTGTTCTTGTGGAATTGGCAAAGGGATATTTGGAAGCTCATAGAGGGCTATGGTGAAGAAGGGAATATCTTCCGTTCAAAACTGGAAAGAAGCTTTCTGAGAAACTGCTCTGTGTTCTGTTAATTCATCTCACAGAGTTACATCTTTCCCTTCAAGAAGCCTTTCGCTAAGGCTGTTCTTGTGGAATTGGCAAAGGGATATTTGGAAACCCATAGAGGGCTATGGTGAAAAAGGGAATATCTTCCGTTCAAACCTGGAAAGAAGCTTTCTGAGAAACTGCTCTGTGTTCTGTTAATTCATCTCACAGAGTTACATCTTCCCTTCAAGAAGCCTTTCGCTAAGGCTGTTCTTGTGGAATTGGCAAAGGGATATTTGGAAGCCCATAGAGGGCTATGGTGAAAAAGGAAATATATTCCGTTCAAAACTGGAAAGAAGCTTTCTGAGAAACTGCTCTGTGTTCTGTTAATTCATCTCACAGAGTTACATCTTTCCCTTCAAGAAGCCTTTCCTTAAGGCTGTTCCTGTGGAATTGGCAAAGGGATATTTGGAAGCCCATAGAGGGCTATGGTGAAAAAGGAAATATCTTCCGTTCAAAACTGGAAAGAAGCTTTCTGAGAAACTGCTCTGTGTTCTGTTAATTCATCTCACAGAGTTACATCTTTCCCTTCAAGAAGCCTTTCGCTAAGGCTGTTCTTGTGGAATTGGCAAAGGGATATTTGGAAGCCCATAGAGGGCTATGGTGAAGAAGGGAATATCTTCCGTTCAAAACTGGAAAGAAGCTTTCTGAGAAACTGCTCTGTGTTCTGTTAATTCATCTCACAGAGTTACATCTTTCCCTTCAAGAAGCCTTTCGCTAAGGCTGTTCTTGTGGAATTGGCAAAGGGATATTTGGAAGCCCATAGAGGGCTATGGTGAAAAAGGAAATATCTTCCGTTCAAAACTGGAAAGAAGCTTTCTGAGAAACTGCTCTGTGTTCTGTTAATTCATCTCACAGAGTTACATCTTTCCCTTCAAGAAGCCTTTCGCTAAGGCTGTTCTTGTGGAATTGGCAAAGGGATATTTGGAAGCCCATAGAGGGCTATGGTGAAAAAGGAAATATTTTCCTTTCAAAACTGGAAAGAAGCTTTCTGAGAAACTGCTCTGTGTTCTGTTAATTCATCTCACAGAGTTACATCTTTCCCTTCAAGAAGCCTTTCCCTAAGGCTGTTCTTGTGGAATTGGCAAAGGGATATTGGGAAGCCCATAGAGGGCTATGGTGAAAAAGGAAATATCTTCCGTTCAAAACTGGAATGAAGCTTTCTGAGAAACTGCTCTGTGTTCTGTTAATTCATCTCACAGAGTTACATCTTTCCCTTCAAGAAGCCTTTCGCTAAGGCTGTTCTTGTGGAATTGGCAAAGGGATATTTGGAAGCCCATAGAGGGCTATGGTGAAAAAGGAAATATCTTCCGTTCAAAACTGGAAAGAAGCTTTCTGAGAAACTGCTCTGTGTTCTGTTAATTCATCTCACAGAGTTACATCTTTCCCTTCAAGAAGACTTTCGCTAAGGCTGTTCTTGTGGAATTGGCAAAGGGATATTTGGAAGCCCATAGAGGTCTATGGTGAAAAAGGAAATATCTTCCGTTCAAAACCGGCAAGAAGCTTTCTGAGAAACTGCTCTGTGTTTTGTTAATTCATCTCACAGAGTTACATCTTTCCCTTCAAGAAGCCTTTCGCTAAGGCTGTTCTTGTGGAATTGGCAAAGGGATATTTGGAAGCCCATAGAGGGCTATGGTGAAAAAGGGAATATCTTCCGTTCAAAACTGGAAAGAAGCTTTCTGAGAAACTGCTCTGTGTTCTGTTAATTCATCTCACAGAGTTACATCTTTCCCTTCAAGAAGCCTTTCGCTAAGGCTGTTCTTGTGGAATTGGCAAAGGGATATTTGGAAGCCCATAGAGGGCTATGGTAAAAAAGGAAATATCTTCCGTTCAAAACTGGAAAGAAGCTTTCTGAGAAACTGCTCTGTGTTCTGTTAATTCATCTCACAGAGTTACATCTTTCCCTTCAAGAAGCCTTTCGCTAAGGCTGTTCTTGTGGAATTGGCAAAGGGATATTTGGAAGCCCATAGAGGGCTATGGTGTAAAAGGGAATATCTTCCGTTCAAAACTGGAAAGAAGCTTTCTGAGAAACTGCTCTGTGTTCTGTTAATTCATCTCACAGAGTTACATCTTTCCCTACAAGAAGACTTTCGCTAAGGCTGTTCTTGTGGAATTGGCAAAGGGATATTTGGAAGCCCATAGAGGGCTATGGTGAAAATGGAAATATCTTCCGTTCAAAACTGGAAAGAAGCTTTCTGAGAAACTGCTCTGTGTTCTGTTAATTCATCTCACAGAGTTACATCTTTCCCTTCAAGAAGCCTTTCGCTAAGGCTGTTCTTGTGGAATTGGCAAAGTGATATTTGGAAGCCCATAGAGGGCTATGGTGAAAAAGGAAATATCTTCCGTTCAAAACTGGAAAGAAGCTTTCTGAGAAACTGCTCTGTGTTCTGTTAATTCATCTCACAGAGTTACATCTTTTCCTTCAAGAAGCCTTTCGCTAAGGCTGTTCTTGTGGAATTGGCAAAGGGATATTTGGAAGCCCATAGAGGGCTATGGTGAAAAAGGGAATATCTTCCGTTCAAAACTGGAAAGAAGCTTTCTGAGAAACTGCTCTGTGTTCTGTTAATTCATCTCAGAGTTACATCTTTCCCTTCAAGAAGCCTTTCGCTAAGGCTGTTCTTGTGGAATTGGCAAAGGGATATTTGGAAGCCCATAGAGGGCTATGGTGAAAAAGGAAATATCTTCCGTTCAAAACTGGAAAGAAGCTTTCTGAGAAACTGCTCTGTGTTCTGTTAATTCATCTCACAGAGTTACATCTTTCCCTACAAGAAGACTTTCGCTAAGGCTGTTCTTGTGGAATTGGCAAAGGGATATTTGGAAGCCCATAGAGGGCTATGGTGAAAATGGAAATATCTTCCGTTCAAAACTGGAAAGAAGCTTTCTGAGAAACTGCTCTGTGTTCTGTTAATTCATCTCACAGAGTTACATCTTTCCCTTCAAGAAGCCTTTCGCTAAGGCTGTTCTTGTGGAATTGGCAAAGGGATATTTGGAAGCTCATAGAGGGCTATGGTGAAGAAGGGAATATCTTCCGTTCAAAACTGGAAAGAAGCTTTCTGAGAAACTGCTCTGTGTTCTGTTAATTCATCTCACAGAGTTACATCTTTCCCTTCAAGAAGCCTTTCGCTAAGGCTGTTCTTGTGGAATTGGCAAAGGGATATTTGGAAACCCATAGAGGGCTATGGTGAAAAAGGGAATATCTTCCGTTCAAACCTGGAAAGAAGCTTTCTGAGAAACTGCTCTGTGTTCTGTTAATTCATCTCACAGAGTTACATCTTCCCTTCAAGAAGCCTTTCGCTAAGGCTGTTCTTGTGGAATTGGCAAAGGGATATTTGGAAGCCCATAGAGGGCTATGGTGAAAAAGGAAATATATTCCGTTCAAAACTGGAAAGAAGCTTTCTGAGAAACTGCTCTGTGTTCTGTTAATTCATCTCACAGAGTTACATCTTTCCCTTCAAGAAGCCTTTCCTTAAGGCTGTTCCTGTGGAATTGGCAAAGGGATATTTGGAAGCCCATAGAGGGCTATGGTGAAAAAGGAAATATCTTCCGTTCAAAACTGGAAAGAAGCTTTCTGAGAAACTGCTCTGTGTTCTGTTAATTCATCTCACAGAGTTACATCTTTCCCTTCAAGAAGCCTTTCGCTAAGGCTGTTCTTGTGGAATTGGCAAAGGGATATTTGGAAGCCCATAGAGGGCTATGGTGAAGAAGGGAATATCTTCCGTTCAAAACTGGAAAGAAGCTTTCTGAGAAACTGCTCTGTGTTCTGTTAATTCATCTCACAGAGTTACATCTTTCCCTTCAAGAAGCCTTTCGCTAAGGCTGTTCTTGTGGAATTGGCAAAGGGATATTTGGAAGCCCATAGAGGGCTATGGTGAAAAAGGAAATATCTTCCGTTCAAAACTGGAAAGAAGCTTTCTGAGAAACTGCTCTGTGTTCTGTTAATTCATCTCACAGAGTTACATCTTTCCCTTCAAGAAGCCTTTCGCTAAGGCTGTTCTTGTGGAATTGGCAAAGGGATATTTGGAAGCCCATAGAGGGCTATGGTGAAAAAGGAAATATTTTCCTTTCAAAACTGGAAAGAAGCTTTCTGAGAAACTGCTCTGTGTTCTGTTAATTCATCTCACAGAGTTACATCTTTCCCTTCAAGAAGCCTTTCCCTAAGGCTGTTCTTGTGGAATTGGCAAAGGGATATTGGGAAGCCCATAGAGGGCTATGGTGAAAAAGGAAATATCTTCCGTTCAAAACTGGAATGAAGCTTTCTGAGAAACTGCTCTGTGTTCTGTTAATTCATCTCACAGAGTTACATCTTTCCCTTCAAGAAGCCTTTCGCTAAGGCTGTTCTTGTGGAATTGGCAAAGGGATATTTGGAAGCCCATAGAGGGCTATGGTGAAAAAGGAAATATCTTCCGTTCAAAACTGGAAAGAAGCTTTCTGAGAAACTGCTCTGTGTTCTGTTAATTCATCTCACAGAGTTACATCTTTCCCTTCAAGAAGACTTTCGCTAAGGCTGTTCTTGTGGAATTGGCAAAGGGATATTTGGAAGCCCATAGAGGTCTATGGTGAAAAAGGAAATATCTTCCGTTCAAAACCGGCAAGAAGCTTTCTGAGAAACTGCTCTGTGTTTTGTTAATTCATCTCACAGAGTTACATCTTTCCCTTCAAGAAGCCTTTCGCTAAGGCTGTTCTTGTGGAATTGGCAAAGGGATATTTGGAAGCCCATAGAGGGCTATGGTGAAAAAGGGAATATCTTCCGTTCAAAACTGGAAAGAAGCTTTCTGAGAAACTGCTCTGTGTTCTGTTAATTCATCTCACAGAGTTACATCTTTCCCTTCAAGAAGCCTTTCGCTAAGGCTGTTCTTGTGGAATTGGCAAAGGGATATTTGGAAGCCCATAGAGGGCTATGGTAAAAAAGGAAATATCTTCCGTTCAAAACTGGAAAGAAGCTTTCTGAGAAACTGCTCTGTGTTCTGTTAATTCATCTCACAGAGTTACATCTTTCCCTTCAAGAAGCCTTTCGCTAAGGCTGTTCTTGTGGAATTGGCAAAGGGATATTTGGAAGCCCATAGAGGGCTATGGTGTAAAAGGGAATATCTTCCGTTCAAAACTGGAAAGAAGCTTTCTGAGAAACTGCTCTGTGTTCTGTTAATTCATCTCACAGAGTTACATCTTTCCCTACAAGAAGACTTTCGCTAAGGCTGTTCTTGTGGAATTGGCAAAGGGATATTTGGAAGCCCATAGAGGGCTATGGTGAAAATGGAAATATCTTCCGTTCAAAACTGGAAAGAAGCTTTCTGAGAAACTGCTCTGTGTTCTGTTAATTCATCTCACAGAGTTACATCTTTCCCTTCAAGAAGCCTTTCGCTAAGGCTGTTCTTGTGGAATTGGCAAAGTGATATTTGGAAGCCCATAGAGGGCTATGGTGAAAAAGGAAATATCTTCCGTTCAAAACTGGAAAGAAGCTTTCTGAGAAACTGCTCTGTGTTCTGTTAATTCATCTCACAGAGTTACATCTTTTCCTTCAAGAAGCCTTTCGCTAAGGCTGTTCTTGTGGAATTGGCAAAGGGATATTTGGAAGCCCATAGAGGGCTATGGTGAAAAAGGGAATATCTTCCGTTCAAAACTGGAAAGAAGCTTTCTGAGAAACTGCTCTGTGTTCTGTTAATTCATCTCAGAGTTACATCTTTCCCTTCAAGAAGCCTTTCGCTAAGGCTGTTCTTGTGGAATTGGCAAAGGGATATTTGGAAGCCCATAGAGGGCTATGGTGAAAAAGGAAATATCTTCCGTTCAAAACTGGAAAGAAGCTTTCTGAGAAACTGCTCTGTGTTCTGTTAATTCATCTCACAGAGTTACATCTTTCCCTACAAGAAGACTTTCGCTAAGGCTGTTCTTGTGGAATTGGCAAAGGGATATTTGGAAGCCCATAGAGGGCTATGGTGAAAATGGAAATATCTTCCGTTCAAAACTGGAAAGAAGCTTTCTGAGAAACTGCTCTGTGTTCTGTTAATTCATCTCACAGAGTTACATCTTTCCCTTCAAGAAGCCTTTCGCTAAGGCTGTTCTTGTGGAATTGGCAAAGTGATATTTGGAAGCCCATAGAGGGCTATGGTGAAAAAGGAAATATCTTCCGTTCAAAACTGGAAAGAAGCTTTCTGAGAAACTGCTCTGTGTTCTGTTAATTCATCTCACAGAGTTACATCTTTTCCTTCAAGAAGCCTTTCGCTAAGGCTGTTCTTGTGGAATTGGCAAAGGGATATTTGGAAGCCCATAGAGGGCTATGGTGAAAAAGGGAATATCTTCCGTTCAAAACTGGAAAGAAGCTTTCTGAGAAACTGCTCTGTGTTCTGTTAATTCATCTCAGAGTTACATCTTTCCCTTCAAGAAGCCTTTCGCTAAGGCTGTTCTTGTGGAATTGGCAAAGGGATATTTGGAAGCCCATAGAGGGCTATGGTGAAAAAGGAAATATCTTCCGTTCAAAACTGGAAAGAAGCTTTCTGAGAAACTGCTCTGTGTTCTGTTAATTCATCTCACAGAGTTACATCTTTCCCTCCAAGAAGACTTTCGCTAAGGTTGTTCTTGTGGAATTGGCAAAGGGATATTTGGAAGCCCATAGAGGGCTATGGTGAAAAAGGAAATATATTCCGTTCAAAACTGGAAAGAAGCTTTCTGAGAAACTGCTCTGTGTTCTGTTAATTCATCTCACAGAGTTACATCTTTCTCTTCAAGAAGCCTTTCGCTAAGGCTGTTCTTGTGGAATTGGCAAAGGGATATTTGGAAGCCCATAGAGGGCTATGGTGAAAAAGGAAATATGTTCCGTTCAAAACTGGAAAGAAGCTTTCTGAGAAACTGCTCTGTGTTCTGTTAATTCATCTCACAGAGTTACATCTTTCACTTCAAGAAGCCTTTCGCTAAGGCTGTTCTTGTGGAATTGGCAAAGGGATATATGGAAGCCCATAGAGGGCTATGGTGACGAAGGGAATAGCTTCCGTTCAAAACTGGAAAGAAGGTTTCTGAGAAACTGCTCTGTGTTCTGTTAATTCATCTCACAGAGTTACGTCTTTCCCTTCAAGAAGCCTTTCGCTAAGGCTGTTCTTGTGGAATTGGCAAAGGGATATTTGGAAGCCCATAGAGGGCTATGGTGAAAAAGGAAATATGTTCCGTTCAAAACTGGAAAGAAGCTTTTTGAGAAACTGCTCTGTGTTCTGTTAATTCATCTCACAGAATTACATCTTTCACTTCAAGAAGCCTTTCGCTAAGGCTGTTCTTGTGGAATTGTCAAAGGGATATTTGGAAGCCCTTAGAGGGCTATGGTGAAAAAGGAAATATCTTCCGTTCAAAACTGGAAAGAAGCTTTCTGAGAAACTGCTCTGTGTTCTGTTAATTCATCTCACAGAGTTACATCTTTCCCTTCAAGAAGCCTTTCGTTAAGGCTGTTCTTGTGGAATTGGCAAAGGGATATTTGGAAGCCCATAGAGGGCTATGGTGAAAAAGGGAATATCTTCCGTTCAAAACTGGAAAGAAGCTTTCTGAGAAACTGCTCTGTGTTCTGTTAATTCATCTCACAGAGTTACATCTTTCCCTTCAAGAAGCCTTTCGCTAAGGCTGTTCTTGTGGAATTGGCAAAGGGATATTTGGAAGTCCATAGAGGGCTATGGTGAAAAAGGAAATATCTTCCGTTCAAAACTGGAAAGAAGCTTTCTGAGAAACTGCTCTGTGTTCTGTTAATTCATCTCACAGAGTTACATCTTTCCCTTCAAGAAGCCTTTCGCTAAGGCTGTTCTTGTGGAATTGGCAAAGGGATATTTGGAAGCCCATAGAGGGCTATGGTGAAAAAGGGAATATCTTCCGTTCAAAACTGGAAAGAAGCTTTCTGAGAAACTGCTCTGTGTTCTGTTAATTCATCTCACAGAGTTACATCTTTCCCTTCAAGAAGCCTTTCGCTAAGGCTGTTCTTGTGGAATTGGCAAAGGGATATTTGGAAGCCCATAGAGGGCTATGGTGAAAAAGGGAATATCTTCCGTTCAAAACTGGAAAGAAGCTTTCTGAGAAACTGCTCTGTGTTCTGTTAATTCATCTCACAGAGTTACATCCTTCCCTTCAAGAAGCCTTTCGCTAAGGCTGTTCTTGTGGAATTGGCAAAGGGATATTTGGAAGCCCATAGAGGGCTATGGTGAAAAAGGAAATATCTTCCGTTCAAAACTGGAAAGAAGCTTTCTGAGAAACTGTTCTGTGTTCTGTTAATTCATCTCACAGATTTACATCTTTCCCTTCAAGAAGCCTTTCGCTAAGGCTGTTCTTGTGGAATTGGCAAAGGGATATTTGGAAGCCCATAGAGGGCTATGGTGAAAAAGGGAATATCTTCCGTTCAAAACTGGAAAGAAGGTTTCTGAGAAACTGCTCTGTGTTCTGTTAATTCATCTCAGAGTTACATCTTTCCCTTCAAGAAGCCTTTCGCTAAGGCTGTTCTTGTGGAATTGGCAAAGGGATATTTGGAAGCCCATAGAGGGCTATGGTGAAAAAGGAAATATCTTCCGTTCAAAACTGGAAAGAAGCTTTCTGAGAAACTGCTCTGTGTTCTGTTAATTCATCTCACAGAGTTACATCTTTCCCTTCAAGAAGCCTTTCGCTAAGGCTGTTCTTGTGGAATTGGCAAAGGGATATTTGGAAGCCCATAGAGGGCTATGGTGAAAAAGGGAATATCTTCCTTTCAAAACTGGAAAGAAGCTTTCTGAGAAACTGCTCTGTGTTCTGTTAATTCATCTCACCGAGTTTCATCTTTCCCTTCAAGAAGCCTTTCGCTAAGGCTGTTCTTGTGGAATTGGCAAAGGGATATTTGGAAGCCCATAGAGGGCTATGGTGAAAAAGGAAATATCTTCCGTTCAAAACTGGAAAGAAGCTTTCTGAGAAACTGATCTGTGTTCTGTTAATTCATCTCACAGAGTTACATCTTTCCCTTCAAGAAGCCTTTCGCTAAGGCTGTTCTTGTGGAATTGGCAAAGGGATATTTGGAAGCCCATAGAGGGCTATGGTGAAAAAGGGAATATCTTCCGTTCAAAACTGGAAAGAAGCTTTCTGAGAAACTGCTCTGTGTTCTCTTAATTCATCTCACAGAGTTACATCTTTCCCTTCAAGAAGCCTTTCCCTAAGGCTGTTCTTGTGGAATTGGCAAAGGGATATTTGGAAGCCCATAGAGGGCTATGGTGAAAAAGGGAATATCTTCCGTTCAAAACTGGAAAGAAGCTTTCTGAGAAACTGCTCTGTGTTCTGTTAATTCATCTCACAGCGTTACATCTTTCCCTTCAAGAAGCCTTTCGCTAAGGCTGTTCTTGTGGATTTGGCAAAGGGATATTTGGAAGCCCATAGAGGGCTATGGTGAAAAAGGGAATATCTTCCGTTCAAAACTGGAAAGAAGCTTTCTGAGAAACTGCTCTGTGTTCTGTTAATTCATCTCACAGAGTTACATCTTTCCCTTCAAGAAGCCTTTCGCTAAGGCTGTTCTTGTGGAATTGGCAAAGGGATATTTGGAAGCCCATAGAGGGCTATGGTGAAAAAGGAAATATCTTCCGTTCAAAACTGGAAAGAAGCTTTCTGAGAAACTGCTCTGTGTTCTGTTAATTCATCTCACAGAGTTACATCTTTCCCTTCAAGAAGCCTTTCGCTAAGGCTGTTCTTGTGGAATTGGCAAAGGGATATTTGGAAGCCCATAGAGGGCTATGGTGAAAAAGGAATTATCTTCCGTTCAAAACTGGAAAGAAGCTTTCTGAGAAACAGCTCTGTGTTCTGTTAATTCATCTCACAGAGTTACATCTTTCCCTTCAAGAAGCCTTTCGCTAAGGCTGTTCTTGTAGAATTGGCAAAGGGATATTTGGAAGCCCATAGAGGGCTATGGTGAAAAAGGGAATATCTTCCGTTCAAAACTGGAAAGAAGCTTTCTGAGAAACTGCTCTGTGTTCTGTTAATTCATCTCACAGCGTTACATCTTTCCCTTCAAGAAGCCTTTCGCTAAGGCTGTTCTTGTGGATTTGGCAAAGGGATATTTGGAAGCCCATAGAGGGCTATGGTGAAAAAGGGAATATCTTCCGTTCAAAACTGGAAAGAAGCTTTCTGAGAAACTGCTCTGTGTTCTGTTAATTCATCTCACAGAGTTACATCTTTCCCTTCAAGAAGCCTTTCGCTAAGGCTGTTCTTGTGGAATTGGCAAAGGGATATTTGGAAGCCCATAGAGGGCTATGGTGAAAAAGGAAATATCTTCCGTTCAAAACTGGAAAGAAGCTTTCTGAGAAACTGCTCTGTGTTCTGTTAATTCATCTCACAGAGTTACATCTTTCCCTTCAAGAAGCCTTTCGCTAAGGCTGTTCTTGTGGAATTGGCAAAGGGATATTTGGAAGCCCATAGAGGGCTATGGTGAAAAAGGAATTATCTTCCGTTCAAAACTGGAAAGAAGCTTTCTGAGAAACAGCTCTGTGTTCTGTTAATTCATCTCACAGAGTTACATCTTTCCCTTCAAGAAGCCTTTCGCTAAGGCTGTTCTTGTAGAATTGGCAAAGGGATATTTGGAAGCCCATAGAGGGCTATGGTGAAAAAGGAAATATCTTCCGTTCAAAACTGGAAAGAAGCTTTCTGAGAAACTGCTCTGTGTTCTGTTAATTCATCTCACAGAGTTACATCTTTCCCTTCAAGAAGCCTTTCGCTAAGGCTGTTCTTGTGGAATTGGCAAAGGGATATTTGGAAGCCCATAGAGGGCTATGGTGAAAAAGGAAATATCTTCCGTTCAAAACTGGAAAGAAGCTTTCTGAGAAACTGCTTTGTGTTCTGTTAATTCATCTCACAGAGTTACATCTTTCCCTTCAAGAAGCCTTTGGCTAAGGCTGTTCTTGTGGAATTGGCAAAGGGATATTTGGAAGCCCATAGAGGGCTATGGTGAAGAAGGGAATATCTTCCGTTCAAAACTGGAAAGAAGCTTTCTGAGAAACTGCTCTGTGTTCTGTTAATTCATCTCACAGAGTTACATCTTTCCCTTCAAGAAGCCTTTCGCTAAGGCTGTTCTTGTGGAATTGGCAAAGGGATATTTGGAAACCCATAGAGGGCTATGGTGAAAAAGGGAATATCTTCCGTTCAAACCTGGAAAGAAGCTTTCTGAGAAACTGCTCTGTTTTCTGTTAATTCATCTCACAGAGTTACATCTTTCCCTTCAAGAAGCCTTTCGCTAAGGCTGTTCTTGTGGAATTGGCAAAGGGATATTTGGAAGCCCATAGAGGGCTATGGTGAAAAAGGAAATATCTTCCGTTCAAAACTGGAAAGAAGCTTTCTGAGAAACTGCTCTGTGTTCTGTTAATTCATCTCACAGAGTTACATCTTTCCCTTCAAGAAGCCTTTCGCTAAGGCTGTTCTTGTGGAATTGGCAAAGGGATATTTGGAAGCCCATAGAGGGCTATGGTGAAAAAGGAAATATCTTCCGTTCAAAACTGGAAAGAAGCTTTCTGAGAAACTGCTTTGTGTTCTGTTAATTCATCTCACAGAGTTACATCTTTCCCTTCAAGAAGCCTTTGGCTAAGGCTGTTCTTGTGGAATTGGCAAAGGGATATTTGGAAGCCCATAGAGGGCTATGGTGAAGAAGGGAATATCTTCCGTTCAAAACTGGAAAGAAGCTTTCTGAGAAACTGCTCTGTGTTCTGTTAATTCATCTCACAGAGTTACATCTTTCCCTTCAAGAAGCCTTTCGCTAAGGCTGTTCTTGTGGAATTGGCAAAGGGATATTTGGAAACCCATAGAGGGCTATGGTGAAAAAGGGAATATCTTCCGTTCAAACCTGGAAAGAAGCTTTCTGAGAAACTGCTCTGTTTTCTGTTAATTCATCTCACAGAGTTACATCTTCCCTTCAAGAAGCCTTTCGCTAAGGCTGTTCTTGTGGAATTGGCAAAGGGATATTTGGAAGCCCATAGAGGGCTATGGTGAAAAAGGAAATATCTTCCGTTCAAAACTGGAAAGAAGCTTTCTGAGAAACTGCTCTGTGTTCTGTTAATTCATCTCACAGAGTTACATCTTTCCCTTCAAGAAGCCTTTCTCTAAGGCTGTTCTTGTGGAATTGGCAAAGGGATATTTGGAAGCCCATAGAGGGCTATGGTGAAAAAGGAATTATCTTCCGTTCAAAACTGGAAAGAAGCTTTCTGAGAAACAGCTCTGTGTTCTGTTAATTCATCTCACAGAGTTACATCTTTCCCTTCAAGAAGCCTTTCGCTAAGGCTGTTCTTGTGGAATTGGCAAAGGGATATTTGGAAGCCCATAGAGGGCTATGGTGAAAAAGGAAATATCTTCCGTTCAAAACTGGAAAGAAGCTTTCTGAGAAACTGCTCTGTGTTCTGTTAATTCATCTCACAGAGTTACATCTTTCCCTTCAAGAAGCCTTTCGCTAAGGCTGTTCTTGTGGAATTGGCAAAGGGATATTTGGAAGCCCATAGAGGGCTATGGTGAAAAAGGAAATATCTTCCGTTCAAAACTGGAAAGAAGCTTTCTGAGAAACTGCTTTGTGTTCTGTTAATTCATCTCACAGAGTTACATCTTTCCCTTCAAGAAGCCTTTCGCTAAGGCTGTTCTTGTGGAATTGGCAAAGGGATATTTGGAAGCCCATAGAGGGCTATGGTGAAGAAGGGAATATCTTCCGTTCAAAACTGGAAAGAAGCTTTCTGAGAAACTGCTCTGTGTTCTGTTAATTCATCTCACAGAGTTACATCTTTCCCTTCAAGAAGCCTTTCGCTAAGGCTGTTCTTGTGGAATTGGCAAAGGGATATTTGGAAACCCATAGAGGGCTATGGTGAAAAAGGGAATATCTTCCGTTCAAACCTGGAAAGAAGCTTTCTGAGAAACTGCTCTGTGTTCTGTTAATTCATCTCACAGAGTTACATCTTCCCTTCAAGAAGCCTTTCGCTAAGGCTGTTCTTGTGGAATTGGCAAAGGGATATTTGGAAGCCCATAGAGGGCTATGGTGAAAAAGGAAATATCTTCCGTTCAAAACTGGAAAGAAGCTTTCTGAGAAACTGCTCTGTGTTCTGTTAATTCATCTCACAGAGTTACATCTTTCCCTTCAAGAAGCCTTTCCCTAAGGCTGTTCTTGTGGAATTGGCAAAGGGATATTTGGAAGCCCATAGAGGGCTATGGTGAAAAAGGAAATATCTTCCGTTCAAAACTGGAAAGAAGCTTTCTGAGAAACTGCTCTGTGTTCTGTTAATTCATCTCACAGAGTTACATCTTTCCCTTCAAGAAGCCTTTCGCTAAGGCTGTTCTTGTGGAATTGGCAAAGGGATATTTGGAAGCCCATAGAGGGCTATGGTGAAGAAGGGAATATCTTCCTTTCAAAACTGGAAAGAAGCTTTCTGAGAAACTGCTCTGTGTTCTGTTAATTCATCTCACAGAGTTACATCTTTCCCTTCAAGAAGCCTTTCGCTAAGGCTGTTCTTGTGGAATTGGCAAAGGGATATTTGGAAACCCATAGAGGGCTATGGTGAAAAAGGGAATATCTTCCGTTCAAACCTGGAAAGAAGCTTTCTGAGAAACTGCTCTGTGTTCTGTTAATTCATCTCACAGAGTTACATCTTTCCCTTCAAGAAGCCTTTCGCTAAGGCTGTTCTTGTGGAATTGGCAAAGGGATATTTGGAAACCCATAGAGGGCTATGGTGAAATAGGGAATATCTTCCGTTCAAACCTGGAAAGAAGCTTTCTGAGAAACTGCTCTGTGTTCTGTTAATTCATCTCACAGAGTTACATCTTTACCTTCAAGAAGCCTTTCACTAAGGCTGTTCTTGTGGAATTGGCAAAGGGATATTTGGAAGCCCATAGAGGGCTATGGTGAAAAAGGGAATATCTTCCGTTCAAAACTGGAAAGAAGCTTTCTGAGACACTGCTCGGTGTTCTGTTAATTCATCTCACAGAGTTACATCTTTCCCTTCAAGAAGCCTTTCGCTAAGGCTGTTCTTGTGGAATTGGCAAAGGGATATTTGGAAGCCCATAGAGGGCTATGGTGAAAAAGGAATTATCTTCCGTTCAAAACTGGAAAGAAGCTTTCTGAGAAACTGCTCTGTGTTCTGTTAATTCATCTCACAGAGTTACATCTTTCCCTTCAAGAAGCCTTTCGCTAAGGCTGTTCTTGTGGAATTGGCAAAGGGATATTTGGAAGCCCATAGAGGGCTATGGTGAAAAAGGAAATATCTTCCGTTCAAAACTGGAAAGAAGCTTTCTGAGAAACTGCTCTGTGTTCTGTTAATTCATCTCACAGAGTTACATCTTTCCCTTCAAGAAGCCTTTCGCTAAGGCTGTTCTTGTGGAATTGGCAAAGGGATATTTGGAAGCCCATAGAGTGCTATGGTGAAAAAGGAATTATCTTCCGTTCAAAACTGGAAAGAAGCTTTCTGAGACACTGCTCTGTGTTCTGTTAATTCATCTCACAGAGTTACATCTTTCCCTTCAAGAAGCCTTTCGCTAAGGCTGTTCTTGTGGAATTGGCAGAGGGATATTTGGAAGCCCATAGAGGGCTATGGTGAAGAAGGGAATATCTTCCGTTCAAAACTGGAAAGAAGCTTTCTGAGAAACTGCTCTGTGTTCTGTTAATTCATCTCACAGAGTTACATCTTTCCCTTCAAGAAGCCTTTCGCTAAGGCTGTTCTTGTGGAATTGGCAAAGGGATATTTGGAAGCCCATAGAGGGCTATGGTGAAAAAGGGAATATCTTCCGTTCAAAACTGGAAAGAAGCTTTCTGAGAAACTGCTCTGTGTTCTGTTAATTCATCTCACAGAGTTACATCTTTCCCTTCAAGAAGCCTTTCGCTACGGCTGTTCTTGTGGAATTGGCAAAGGGATATTTGGAAACCCATAGAGGGCTATGGTGAAAAAGGAAATATCTTCCGTTCAAAACTGGAAAGAAGCTTTCTGAGAAACTGCTCTGTGTTCTGTTAATTCATCTCACAGAGTTACATCTTTCCCTTCAAGAAGCCTTTCGCTAAGGCTGTTCTTGTGGAATTGGCAAAGGGATATTTGGAAGCCCATAGAGGGCTATGGTGAAAAAGGAAATATCTTCCGTTCAAAACTGGAAAGAAGCTTTCTGAGAAACTGCTCTGTGTTCTGTTAATTCATCTCACAGAGTTACATCTTTCCCTTCAAGAAGCCTTTCGCTAAGGCTGTTCTTGTGGAATTGGCAAAGGGATATTTGGAAGCCCATAGAGGGCTATGGTGAAAAAGGGAATATCTTCCGTTCAAAACTGGAAAGAAGCTTTCTGAGAAACTGCTCTGTGTTCTGTTATTTCATCTCACAGAGTTACATCTTTCCCTTCAAGAAGCCTTTCGCTAAGGCTGTTCTTGTGGCATTGGCAAAGGGATATTTGGAAACCCATAGAGGTCTATGGTGAAAAAGGAAATATCTTCCGTTCAAAACTGGAAAGAAGCTTTCTGAGAAACTGCTCTGTGTTCTGTTAATTCATCTCACAGAGTTACATCTTTCCCTTCAAGAAGCCTTTCGCTAAGGCTGTTCTTGTGGAATTGGCAAAGGGATATTTGGAAGCCCATAGAGGGCTATGGTGAAAAAGGAATTATCTTCCGTTCAAAACTGGAAAGAAGCTTTCTGAGAAACTGCTCTGTGTTCTGTTAATTCATCTCACAGAGTTACATCTTTCCCTTCAAGAAGCCTTTCGCTAAGGCTGTTCTTGTGGAATTGTCAAAGGGATATTTGGAAGCCCATAGAGGGCTATGGTGAAAAAGGGAATATCTTCCGTTCAAAACTGGAAAGAAGCTTTCTGAGAAACTGCTCTGTGTTCTGTTAATTCATCTCACAGAGTTACATCTTTCCCTTCAAGAAGCCTTTCGCTAAGGCTGTTCTTGTGGAATTGGCAAAGGGATATTTGGAAGCCCATAGAGGGCTATGGTGAAAAAGGAAATATCTTCCGTTCAAAACTGGAAAGAAGCTTTCTGAGAAACTGTTCTGTGTTCTGTTAATTCATCTCACAGAGTTACATCTTTCCCTTCAAGAAGCCTTTCGCTAAGGCTGTTCTTGTGGAATTGGCAAAGGGATATTTGGAAGCCCATAGAGGGCTATGGTGAAAAAGGGAATATCTTCCGTTCAAAACTGGAAAGAAGGTTTCTGAGAAACTGCTCTGTGTTCTGTTAATTCATCTCAGAGTTACATCTTTCCCTTCAAGAAGCCTTTCGCTAAGGCTGTTCTTGTGGAATTGGCAAAGGGATATTTGGAAGCCCATAGAGGGCTATGGTGAAAAAGGAAATATCTTCCGTTCAAAACTGGAAAGAAGCTTTCTGAGAAACTGCTCTGTGTTCTGTTAATTCATCTCACAGAGTTACATCTTTCCCTTCAAGAAGCCTTTCGCTAAGGCTGTTCTTGTGGAATTGGCAAAGGGATATTTGGAAGCCCATAGAGGGCTATGGTGAAAAAGGGAATATCTTCCTTTCAAAACTGGAAAGAAGCTTTCTGAGAAACTGCTCTGTGTTCTGTTAATTCATCTCACCGAGTTTCATCTTTCCCTTCAAGAAGCCTTTCGCTAAGGCTGTTCTTGTGGAATTGGCAAAGGGATATTTGGAAGCCCATAGAGGGCTATGGTGAAAAAGGGAATATCTTCCGTTCAAAACTGGAAAGAAGCTTTCTGAGAAACTGCTCTGTGTTCTGTTAATTCATCTCACAGAGTTACATCTTTCCCTTCAAGAAGCCTTTCGCTAAGGCTGTTCTTGTGGAATTGGCAAAGGGATATTTGGAAGCCCATAGAGGGCTATGGTGAAAAAGGAAATATCTTCCGTTCAAAACTGGAAAGAAGCTTTCTGAGAAACTGCTCTGTGTTCTGTTAATTCATCTCACAGAGTTACATCTTTCCCTTCAAGAAGCCTTTGGCTAAGGCTGTTCTTGTGGAATTGGCAAAGGGATATTTGGAAGCCCATAGAGGGCTATGGTGAAGAAGGGAATATCTTCCGTTCAAAACTGGAAAGAAGCTTTCTGAGAAACTGCTCTGTGTTCTGTTAATTCATCTCACAGAGTTACATCTTTCCCTTCAAGAAGCCTTTCGCTAAGGCTGTTCTTGTGGAATTGGCAAAGGGATATTTGGAAGCCCATAGAGGGCTATGGTGAAAAAGGAATTATCTTCCGTTCAAAACTGGAAAGAAGCTTTCTGAGAAACAGCTCTGTGTTCTGTTAATTCATCTCACAGAGTTACATCTTTCCCTTCAAGAAGCCTTTCGCTAAGGCTGTTCTTGTAGAATTGGCAAAGGGATATTTGGAAGCCCATAGAGGGCTATGGTGAAAAAGGAAATATCTTCCGTTCAAAACTGGAAAGAAGCTTTCTGAGAAACTGCTCTGTGTTCTGTTAATTCATCTCACAGAGTTACATCTTTCCCTTCAAGAAGCCTTTCGCTAAGGCTGTTCTTGTGGAATTGGCAAAGGGATATTTGGAAGCCCATAGAGGGCTATGGTGAAAAAGGAAATATCTTCCGTTCAAAACTGGAAAGAAGCTTTCTGAGAAACTGCTTTGTGTTCTGTTAATTCATCTCACAGAGTTACATCTTTCCCTTCAAGAAGCCTTTGGCTAAGGCTGTTCTTGTGGAATTGGCAAAGGGATATTTGGAAGCCCATAGAGGGCTATGGTGAAGAAGGGAATATCTTCCGTTCAAAACTGGAAAGAAGCTTTCTGAGAAACTGCTCTGTGTTCTGTTAATTCATCTCACAGAGTTACATCTTTCCCTTCAAGAAGCCTTTCGCTAAGGCTGTTCTTGTGGAATTGGCAAAGGGATATTTGGAAACCCATAGAGGGCTATGGTGAAAAAGGGAATATCTTCCGTTCAAACCTGGAAAGAAGCTTTCTGAGAAACTGCTCTGTTTTCTGTTAATTCATCTCACAGAGTTACATCTTCCCTTCAAGAAGCCTTTCGCTAAGGCTGTTCTTGTGGAATTGGCAAAGGGATATTTGGAAGCCCATAGAGGGCTATGGTGAAAAAGGAAATATCTTCCGTTCAAAACGGGAAAGAAGCTTTCTGAGAAACTGCTCTGTGTTCTGTTAATTCATCTCACAGAGTTACATCTTTCCCTTCAAGAAGCCTTTCGCTAAGGCTGTTCTTGTGGAATTGGCAAAGGGATATTTGGAAGCCCATAGAGGGCTATGGTGAAAAAGGAATTATCTTCCGTTCAAAACTGGAAAGAAGCTTTCTGAGAAACAGCTCTGTGTTCTGTTAATTCATCTCACAGAGTTACATCTTTCCCTTCAAGAAGCCTTTCGCTAAGGCTGTTCTTGTGGAATTGGCAAAGGGATATTTGGAAGCCCATAGAGGGCTATGGTGAAAAAGGAAATATCTTCCGTTCAAAACTGGAAAGAAGCTTTCTGAGAAACTGCTCTGTGTTCTGTTAATTCATCTCACAGAGTTACATCTTTCCCTTCAAGAAGCCTTTCGCTAAGGCTGTTCTTGTGGAATTGGCAAAGGGATATTTGGAAGCCCATAGAGGGCTATGGTGAAAAAGGAAATATCTTCCGTTCAAAACTGGAAAGAAGCTTTCTGAGAAACTGCTTTGTGTTCTGTTAATTCATCTCATAGAGTTACATCTTTCCCTTCAAGAAGCCTTTCGCTAAGGCTGTTCTTGTGGAATTGGCAAAGGGATATTTGGAAGCCCATAGAGGGCTATGGTGAAGAAGGGAATATCTTCCGTTCAAAACTGGAAAGAAGCTTTCTGAGAAACTGCTCTGTGTTCTGTTAATTCATCTCACAGAGTTACATCTTTCCCTTCAAGAAGCCTTTCGCTAAGGCTGTTCTTGTGGAATTGGCAAAGGGATATTTGGAAACCCATAGAGGGCTATGGTGAAAAAGGGAATATCTTCCGTTCAAACCTGGAAAGAAGCTTTCTGAGAAACTGCTCTGTGTTCTGTTAATTCATCTCACAGAGTTACATCTTCCCTTCAAGAAGCCTTTCGCTAAGGCTGTTCTTGTGGAATTGGCAAAGGGATATTTGGAAGCCCATAGAGGGCTATGGTGAAAAAGGAAATATCTTCCGTTCAAAACTGGAAAGAAGCTTTCTGAGAAACTGCTCTGTGTTCTGTTAATTCATCTCACAGAGTTACATCTTTCCCTTCAAGAAGCCTTTCCCTAAGGCTGTTCTTGTGGAATTGGCAAAGGGATATTTGGAACCCCATAGAGGGCTATGGTGAAAAAGGAAATATCTTCCGTTCAAAACTGGAAAGAAGCTTTCTGAGAAACTGCTCTGTGTTCTGTTAATTCATCTCACAGAGTTACATCTTTCCCTTCAAGAAGCCTTTCGCTAAGGCTGTTCTTGTGGAATTGGCAAAGGGATATTTGGAAGCCCATAGAGGGCTATGGTGAAGAAGGGAATATCTTCCTTTCAAAACTGGAAAGAAGCTTTCTGAGAAACTGCTCTGTGTTCTGTTAATTCATCTCACAGAGTTACATCTTTCCCTTCAAGAAGCCTTTCGCTAAGGCTGTTCTTGTGGAATTGGCAAAGGGATATTTGGAAACCCATAGAGGGCTATGGTGAAGAAGGGAATATCTTCCGTTCAAACCTGGAAAGAAGCTTTCTGAGAAACTGCTCTGTGTTCTGTTAATTCATCTCACAGAGTTACATCTTTCCCTTCAAGAAGCCTTTCGCTAAGGCTGTTCTTGTGGAATTGGCAAAGGGATATTTGGAAACCCATAGAGGGCTATGGTGAAATAGGGAATATCTTCCGTTCAAACCTGGAAAGAAGCTTTCTGAGAAACTGCTCTGTGTTCTGTTAATTCATCTCACAGAGTTACATCTTTACCTTCAAGAAGCCTTTCGCTAAGGCTGTTCTTGTGGAATTGGCAAAGGGATATTTGGAAGCCCATAGAGGGCTATGGTGAAAAAGGGAATATCTTCCGTTCAAAACTGGAAAGAAGCTTTCTGAGAAACTGCTCGGTGTTCTGTTAATTCATCTCACAGAGTTACATCTTTCCCTTCAAGAAGCCTTTCGCTAAGGCTGTTCTTGTGGAATTGGCAAAGGGATATTTGGAAGCCCATAGAGGGCTATGGTGAAAAAGGAATTATCTTCCGTTCAAAACTGGAAAGAAGCTTTCTGAGAAACTGCTCTGTGTTCTGTTAATTCATCTCACAGAGTTACATCTTTCCCTTCAAGAAGCCTTTCGCTAAGGCTGTTCTTGTGGAATTGGCAAAGGGATATTTGGAAGCCCATAGAGGGCTATGGTGAAAAAGGAAATATCTTCCGTTCAAAACTGGAAAGAAGCTTTCTGAGAAACTGCTCTGTGTTCTGTTAATTCATCTCACAGAGTTACATCTTTCCCTTCAAGAAGCCTTTCGCTAAGGCTGTTCTTGTGGAATTGGCAAAGGGATATTTGGAAGCCCATAGAGTGCTATGGTGAAAAAGGAATTATCTTCCGTTCAAAACTGGAAAGAAGCTTTCTGAGACACTGCTCTGTGTTCTGTTAATTCATCTCACAGAGTTACATCTTTCCCTTCAAGAAGCCTTTCGCTAAGGCTGTTCTTGTGGAATTGGCAGAGGGATATTTGGAAGCCCATAGAGGGCTATGGTGAAGAAGGGAATATCTTCCGTTCAAAACTGGAAAGAAGCTTTCTGAGAAACTGCTCTGTGTTCTGTTAATTCATCTCACAGAGTTACATCTTTCCCTTCAAGAAGCCTTTCGCTAAGGCTGTTCTTGTGGAATTGGCAAAGGGATATTTGGAAGCCCATAGAGGGCTATGGTGAAAAAGGGAATATCTTCCGTTCAAAACTGGAAAGAAGCTTTCTGAGAAACTGCTCTGTGTTCTGTTAATTCATCTCACAGAGTTACATCTTTCCCTTCAAGAAGCCTTTCGCTACGGCTGTTCTTGTGGAATTGGCAAAGGGATATTTGGAAGCCCATAGAGGGCTATGGTGAAAAAGGAAATATCTTCCGTTCAAAACTGGAAAGAAGCTTTCTGAGAAACTGCTCTGTGTTCTGTTAATTCATCTCACAGAGTTACATCTTTCCCTTCAAGAAGCCTTTCGCTAAGGCTGTTCTTGTGGAATTGGCAAAGGGATATTTGGAAGCCCATAGAGGGCTATGGTGAAAAAGGAAATATCTTCCGTTCAAAACTGGAAAGAAGCTTTCTGAGAAACTGCTCTGTGTTCTGTTAATTCATCTCACAGAGTTACATCTTTCCCTTCAAGAAGCCTTTCGCTAAGGCTGTTCTTGTGGAATTGGCAAAGGGATATTTGGAAGCCCATAGAGGGCTATGGTGAAAAAGGGAATATCTTCCGTTCAAAACTGGAAAGAAGCTTTCTGAGAAACTGCTCTGTGTTCTGTTATTTCATCTCACAGAGTTACATCTTTCCCTTCAAGAAGCCTTTCGCTAAGGCTGTTCTTGTGGCATTGGCAAAGGGATATTTGGAAACCCATAGAGGTCTATGGTGAAAAAGGAAATATCTTCCGTTCAAAACTGGAAAGAAGCTTTCTGAGAAACTGCTCTGTGTTCTGTTAATTCATCTCACAGAGTTACATCTTTCCCTTCAAGAAGCCTTTCGCTAAGGCTGTTCTTGTGGAATTGGCAAAGGGATATTTGGAAGCCCATAGAGGGCTATGGTGAAAAAGGAATTATCTTCCGTTCAAAACTGGAAAGAAGCTTTCTGAGAAACTGCTCTGTGTTCTGTTAATTCATCTCACAGAGTTACATCTTTCCCTTCAAGAAGCCTTTCGCTAAGGCTGTTCTTGTGGAATTGGCAATGGGATATTTGGAAGCCCATAGAGGGCTATGGTGAAAAAGGAAATATCTTCCCTTCAAAACTGGAAAGAAGATTTCTGAGAAACTGCTCTGTGTTCTGTTAATTCATCTCACAGAGTTACATCTTTCCCTTCAAGAAGGCTTTCGCTAAGGCTGTTCTTGTGGAATTGGCAAAGGGATATTTGGTAGCCCATAGAGGGCTATGGTGAAAAAGGAAATATCTTCCGTTCAAAACTGGAAAGAAGCTTTCTGG